>NC_050480.2:6888929-7193788 GCF_012460135.2 Molothrus ater | reverse complement strand
AAGTAAAGGTTTTGGCAGAGGGGGGGTTTTGGCAGAGGTAGCTTCTTTGAGAAGCTGCTGGAAGCTTCTCCCATATCCCACAGAACCAACACCAGCTGGTTTCAAGGCGGACCCACCCTTGGCCAAGGCTGAACCCACCAGCGATGGTGGTTGTGCCTATGAAATAATGCAGTTAGGAAGGGGAAAAAACCCTGTGCCACTGCAGCAGGACAGAGCTGCAGGAATATCTGAGAGAAACAGCTCTGCAGCCACCCAGCCAAGGTCAAGGAAGGAGATGCTCCAGGCATCAGAGCACAGATTGCTCTGCAGACCAGGGTGAAGCAACTGTGTCCCTACAGCCCATGGAGGGCCCCATGTTGGAGCAGGTGGATGCCCAAAGGAGGGTGTGGCAGAAAAATTTTTCAGCAGAAAGATTATGTAAAAAGTAGAAAACTAAGGAGAAATAGAACAATGGTCTGTGCATTAACACTTATCTAGAATAACTCCCTAAGCTACAGAAAAGTATGTCTAGCAAGATACTAGGAAGTTTTAAACTTAATAATGGAGCTCTGTGCATTGTGTTTTAAGGCTTACAAGCAGGTATTGTATTTGAAATAAGCAAGCATTGTTTTAACAAAAGCTACATGTGCTTATAGTGGTTGGATAGAACTACTGTCAATAGGCTTTTGCTTTGTGTGATTGGTCAAAAAACTTATAAAGTAAGTTGTAACATTAAGTTCTTTGCTGCCTGGGATGTGAGCTGCTGGCATCTTCCCATTGTCATACCCATGTAGAGAGACTGATGCTGGAAAATAAAACAGCTCAAGGCACGTTCCCAGCAGCCCCATCCCGTTTGTGATTTGTACACAGCCCCTGGTTGGTGATATTATCCTACTTTGATTTGATTGGCAATAAATTAAACTAATTTCCCAAAGTTGAGACTGTTTTGCCCATGACAATAAGTGGTGTGGTCTCTCCCTGTGCTCATCTCATCCTTTGACCCTTTTGTCACATTTTCTCTCCTGTGTCCAGCTGAGGAGTGACAGAGCAGCTTTGATGAGCACCTGGTCTAGCCAAGGAGAACCCACCACACCTGCACACATGGGTAACTATCAAAGTGCATTTCAGAATTACCTGCTAAACTCAAATTCTAGGCTGCTGATAGACCTACAGCTTCGTAGACAATTCTTCAAGAATAAACTAAAATTCTTGGTCTGTTGCAAAAATCATTATTAAAAATGTCACATATTAAAATTACTCCTAGAAATAAGCAGGGTTGGGGTTATTAATTTCTTTCATGTCATTGGGGAAGAAGCATGAAAAGACTAGTTCTTTCAAAGGAATTAAATCCTAGAGATGATGAATGTAAAGCTAACTAAAACAGGACGTGAAATTTTTCCACATCTGATGAATATATGCCAAAATGTTTTTCTGTTGCTATGACTGCCTTCTCAGTTAAAGAAAAAAAAAAGCTACAGCAATTGTGATCAAAATAGGAAGGAAAAACCGTAATTATTTTGTTTGTACATTCTGGAAAATAATGCTTAACTCTGAAGCCATTCTTTAGAATATTAAATACTTGTGTTGCATCCATTAGTCAAACAGTGTAGATTTTAATATTCCATTGATCAATAATGTTTTTTACATTTTAGAAATGAAATTATTTATTTTAAACAATTCACACCATTGTGACAGTGGCATTAAGAGAACAAGTGCCAAAAACTCTGAGGCACAAACTGCAGAAACAGTCCAGGAAATACATTATAAGATCCAAGCAAGATGCTGATATCTGGACAAGAGTTGAACAATCACAGCCTGAAGTTCTGTTAGTGATCACAATAAAAACAGGATGATGGGGAAAAAATATTTAATACCAACATTTACACCTTTTAGGAAAGCAGCACTTTATGAAGAAGCAGTGTCCTTCCTATCTCCTCTGTATAGCACTGATGTAAGGGTTCAGAAAAGTCTAAGTGTTCTGATATCTTTGTGTTTCAGATGCTAAAAGCATTATGAATATAATCTGGTATCTGGTACAGGCAGAGGTGATAAAAAGAAAATTACATCCATGAAGGCAGGCTTTCTATAGAAGACTTTCTAAAGTTGGTAGTTGCAAAGACCAAGAGCACATACATTGCTCATTAGAAAAAACACCCACCACCACCACCAAACAAAATAGCTTTCCATAACTAGTAATTTAAGAATAAATTGGAGTATCTAACCAATATATGGAACCATGCAGCTGAATTTTAGAAAATTACATGTTTCTACACTAATAAGAGATAATTATATAAACCAAACATACTTATCTATATTTGAATAGAACCATTCATATATGCACCACTTGTGAGCTTTGGGCAGCTTGAGCAGGTTCCGAAGTCGTAAACCAATCTTCTGTGACACCTTCTTTTCTGGTGTGGACATTGTTGTACTAAACTTCTATGCAGTGAAAAAAAAACACCAAACAGTTAAATAGAATCTAATATTTTTCAGTTCTCAAATAAACCAGATTTTCCTGATAAAAGTCTGCACATGTTGTTTCATAGAAATGTTCTTCTTGCAGATCTATAACAACCCTTACTGCATTATACCAGCAATGCAATCAAACAGAACAGACAGCAAATTTTAACAGGATCAATACAAAGCTCTTCTAACAGGAACATTTTCCAGTACTGAAAACTACATTATTAGTAACAACAGCATGGCACCAAAATAGATTTGGACTTCAAAACTCTAATGCCTCACCGACTGTCCCAGGTGAGCATAACTGGTGTTGCAGCTTAGATGACAGCAACAGCACCTGCCTGATTTGCACTAGGACTTCTACTCTTGCTCACCCTTCTTTAAGCTGAGGATGAAGCTAGGACAGGAATGTAACACAGGCAAAGCCTTGAGCAGAGTGTCTGCTTAGAAAACTGCAAGTGAAACGAGCAATCAAGTTTTAACTACATTTAAAAGCTATTTGATAAATCATGGAAAAGACACTGTCTTAGATTGCTTGCATAATAGAGAGACCCATGCTTAAACAAATCCATAAAAAAAAATCTGTAATTTTGTTCTAAGGATGGCTGTCTTAGCTGAGAGAAAGAACAACTTTTCTGCAAAAAATAACAGCTTTTTGAGACTATAGGCTTAACAGGGTCCCCATGCCATTATCAATTGTTATCCTTCCCCAAACATTCAAAGTATTTTGGACTTTATAAATAGGCAATAATAATAGGATAAAGCATAAGGTAGGCACCTTGTTGGCTGCTGCTGGCCTAGATACAAGCCCCTTTCTCCCACTGCAACTCCAGGAAACAAAGCCTGGTGGGACAGCAAGATCTGTGATCTGTGAACTGCAGTCCCTGCAGCAAATATTTATCTGGCAATCATTGGACCTCCAGAACCAGACATTTAAGGAAAAAAAAACTGGGTTTAGAACATTACCAAGTCTTTCTACTCTTAAGAAATCATGGTAATGAAGAGAAATGTCATGGTTCTAACCTCTGGCAGAACAGACCCAGCCAAATTGTGAGTGCCAAGCTTTTCACATCAGACACTGCACAGCTCAGAAGGCAAATCAGAGCAGAACTCAAACAGTACTTTTACAGTGAGGTAAATTCAGCCTCAGAAGGTGATGGCACAGAGAAGTGACAAAGGTACTACAGAGCCAACTCACTGAGACTAAGAGATGCTCCCCTTTCTATCATAACAAATAAAGGCTGACAAATGACAGCTGCTTTTTTTGTGCTATATCAAGGAGTGGACAAACAAGAGGATGGAAAAACAAGTTCTTTGAACTGGGAACTTTAGCATTACAGGATCAAGAAGGTAAAGCTGGCCATGAACACAGTTAGGTTACAAATCTAGAGCAAGTCCCTAACTTGTTGGGATACGTTAAATTCTATAGCAGCCTTCTCAGTTACATAATCAGTGCAAAAAACCAGGCAGTTTTAAACTGAATCTGAATAAAAAAAATTTATGCTGACTACGGGAGATGGTTGTTTGCAGGAGCATGATGGGCCCTGAGTCTGGAATCCTTTCTAGCTCTGTGTGTTCGTGCTCAAGATCACAAAGAACAGGTACTCCCATAAACAAAACCAGTGGTAAGAAAGAAAAATGTTCATCTGTTTTGAATTGTGGCTTACTTCTAACAATAGTTTTCCTCATAAGAAGATTCATAAACCGAAAATGCATCTTGAAAAACAAATATATTCAATTTTCAACTAGAACAGATAGGCTTGTTCCCCTTTTTGGTAAAAATACCTCCATACATGTATGTAGGTACCTGTGGAACCATTGCAACCTTCTGATTTCTTTTGGGGGACCTTGTGTTTATTTGTCTATCATCTTCCTCACTGAAGAGTCGACTCCGTTTTGAATTTCTGAAGGGCTGTAGGGAACAAAATTCAGAATTACAAGCAAGAAATCTGATTTCTCTGTTCATGCAGAGAATTCACAGTGAGAGAAATGAAATACCTCTTGTCTTATCACCTGTTGGTTTTCAGGCACACAGTACACAATAAATAGTGCCTCCTATCACTCAGAAATCTAAGCACTGAGAGAAGAAGGAGCTCAAGATTCCAGGCTTTTCCAGTGCTAACTATAACCATTACTACACTGCTGGCCCAGTTTCACAGAAGTATTTAGAGCCTAACTCCCACTTGTTTCCATTAGAGTTAGGTGTCTAAACACTTGTGTATCTTAGCTTGCCTTGGTTATAAGTAGTACATCTGTTAAAATCTGGTTTGAATTTTGGATTAAAAAAAAGGTTTATTCAAACACTGTATTTGTTTTGTATGTTCTCAGCTACATAGAATTTTAGCAAGAATTTTCTAATAAAGTGATGTGTTTGCTGGTTTTTTAACTCATTGAAAGTATCTGCATAGCAAAATGCTAGGAAGATTGAGTCGGAAAGAACTACATCTTGAATAAATTATGCGATAATCTCAGAAAAAAGAATTTAGAATTCATGCTAAGTGAAATTTACTTGTGTACTGCTATAGCTCAGAAAGAATTAGAAGGCTGACTGAAAACAAGAAATGATTGTAATTGCAAATGTATCATGAAAAAAACTCATTTAGTTATTCCTCAATATCTGACCCTATGACAAAAAACTCCTGATTTCACTGAGGACAAAAGAGCAACCTGAGAGAGGCTGTTAGCACTGAGGGAAGCAGCTTTCCTTTTCCTGCCATGAAGGTTCTGTGGCCCAGAGACAAAATAAATCAACACAGTTAAATAAAACTTTATAAAGTGCAAATGCTTGTAAATGAAGACATTTAATGCATTTGTGAATGGTTGACTGCTTGAAAAGAGATATTTTCTATTAAATTATTCAGTGGTAGCTAAAAATCTGTCTGTCCCATGCCATGTGAACATGGGGCTTTCCCAGGAAAAGTGCCTCTCTTACTCTAAATTAGATGTATTTTATAAAAAGAACTACATAAGTGTATTTCAGTAACAGAAGTGCTCTGTGTGTGATAAACACCTAACCACATGCAGCACACAGAAGAAAACATTAATTCCTGATAGACAGTACAAACCAGGAAAGACACACTGGACAGAGGAACTGTATATTGACAAGGCAATCAAATCATCATGAGCTAGACCAAGAAAATTGTTTACAACCCTCAACAGAAAGTGCCAAACTCTACTGCAAAGAGCTACCTAAAATGAGAAGTGTGTTTCATCACTCTGGACTGTCTGTGCCTCACACCAGAGTGAAATAACAAGTGTTGCAAAGAGGTATCATCCACAGGGGCTAAATAGGCCAGGCATTTTTGGAAAGACTTTTCAGCCAACAGTAAAACACGTCTTCAAAACTTTCAGTATTCAATAAACTCAAACTATTCCATGACATCTTAGCAATAGGGGTCACTGCCACTGCTCTGATCTTCCCCGCAGCTTTCTACAGAACACTGAGCTACTCTCCAAGTTTGACTCTGTGTTTTTAGCACTCACAGCCACCATACCTAAAGACTGACAAGGTTTTTATACAGATATTACAGTCAGTCACTTTGGGTCTTTAGCACATGTGATCTTCTAAGTTCCCAGTAAAGCCTGTTTCTGTGAGATGATGGGCACTCCTGGGAAGCAGCTGAAAACTGTGACATGAACTGCAGGAACTAAGGGTCTTCACAAAGTTCTGGTCTCTGTCTGGAACTGCATTTTGTAGACCTCATGTTCTCTAGCATAAACACACAGCAGCATGTGTGTATATATGCATCTGTATGAATCCTACCAAAATAAATACCAGGGACAAGATCACAGGACAAGGAACAAACAGTGAAGCAAAAACAAACCACAAGGCTGAAATGGCCAACCCAAACACCAGACATCCCACTGGAAGCTGCAGGCTCATTTCATATCCCCACCCCAAGGTTGTTCTTTAATGTAAGGCCTCCTATGAAAGTTCTCAGAATACACAAATTTCTCTGACAGTCCTTTACTTGTATTAAAATCTGCCCCCCAGAAGGCACAATGATGGAAGTGCATTATGATATCTTCCCTTCCTTTATGCTTCAGTTCTCAGCCATAATTAGAAGTGAGATATTTCATGAGATACAAAAATAGTTGATCAGAACTGGTGATTCCTGAGCTCAAGGTGGTAGATACAGTACAAGTACTTCACATAGCACTTACTTTTCAAAAAAAACAGAGAGGAAATTATTTTGACCTATCTGAATGAGGTCAGCAATTTAATGTGTTTGATTATTCATTTTAAATATATGTTTTCATCTCTTATGCAAACTGTGCAAAGTGCTTGTGAAGGATACAGTTTCACCTTTGGACATTACAAAACTATAAATCTCAGCCTTTTTTTTGTGATCCTTACATTTGACTCCCTCTGTGGTACTTGACTAATCCTGAAGTTTTTTACTGTTTCTTACCATTTCCACTGCAGAACCAGCATTCTTGCTTTTCCAAATGTGTGTTTTTGCAAAGAATTGTATTTTTCATTCCAGGAACTGGATAAACTTCCCTCTGTTGTGAAGAAAGTACATTATTAATATATATATACATACATACATATATATATATACACACACATATATATGTATGTATCAATGTGTATGTTTTAACATAACTACTGTCCAAAACCCAGTATAACATCATCAACTACTAAAATACTTACTTGCAACATCTTTGAATTCAGTAATAGACAGATTTTAGATTTCAGTATTTTTATTAAATAATCTTAACATTAATTTTTAAAAAACTGAAGGAGATTTTCATTACAAGGAGGAACATAAATAAGTATTTTTTATTTATGACAACATTTAGGTTTCTTGAAGCCTCCTTTGCTGGAATCAGTTACTTCCACTGTCAGGTTGACACAAATCAACAGTTGAACTGTGGCTGCACCTGAAACCTGGACAAAGCAAAGCTCTACAAGACACAGACACCTTCTAGTTCTAGAAAATTATTAAGTGAGTGTATGCCAACAAGTAAATAAACTTTTATTGCAACAGATCTGCATTAGTGACAACATATCCAACAGACCATGCCTCCTTCTTTGTGTAACAAAACCCTTGTAATACATAAAGAAGCTTTAATTATTGGGCAAACTAGAAGTATTCAAAAATTGTATGAATGTTCATGAAGATAATTTCAAAGAAAAAAATAAAAGCAGCAGGTCTTTGATTTAACACACAACTTGCTGACAGAGAACATCATAAAATTGTGAAATGCCTTCCAAATGTAAATTGTGTCACATGTACAGGTCCCACTAAGAATCCTCCCTGTATCTCCTGCTCAAGAGATGAAAGATTACCCCAATCTTCCCATCAAACTTGATGTCTAGGCAGTACTTTTGAAGAAAAAAACACATTTCAGGAATTTCACGCAGAAGAGCAGTGTCTAAATACACCACAATATATGTAGTTTCAACTGCCAAGGATTATTATTATTCTATAGAACTACAAATACCTACAATAAATCCCACCATATTTCAACAAAAAAGCCTGTGATTTTCTTGAACTTTCTGAAGACAGAAACTAAATACACCTGAAAGTCAGATTGGGTACAAGTAAATAACATATTCATTTCTTACCTTTCAAGCTCACAAGTGCTTTTGCTGAAGAACCTGCAATATAGCAAAAAGTCCACGTAAATCACAAGGTATTTCAAACTCTACAACCTATATAGAGTCTACTCATTCTTAATTAATTCTCAGGCAGAAAGTGGAGGTTAATATTAAAATCTTTCACAGCTGAATGAGCAAACCCAGCACACCTTCCATGGCACTAGGCATAGAATTATACATTTATTACCAATAAATCCTGAAAGCATATTCACATTTTGGTTTTTTCCTTTAGTTTCATGCCTACAAAACAACTTTAGATGTTAAACACTTGGGTTTAACACAGCAAATTCTCAACAGGCTCTATGTCCAAACTACATTCTCCCATGTGGCTGCTTGTTTGATGCAGTTGCAAATGTATTTTACAACTGATAAGAAAACTAAAGAACACTTCTAGTTTTTTGGTTTTTTTTTTTTTTAATGATTTCTACCAGTTCAAAATTCTTCAGTGCCCAAGATTTCCAGGAAAGGAGTAGTTCATGCTCAAAAGGAAGAAGATGGATAGCTAGTTGCCCCCTGGTGGTACCTCTTTGCTCAGAAAAGCAGCAGATTCAGATCTTAAATGCAGACAGGATTGTTACATTGCTCCAACTGTTCCAACAGTGTAAAAAACACATGAAAATTTCACTGCTCCCCTTCAACTGCATCTGTAGAACCTCTGCAATGCCCCTGGCCAGGAAAAACACAACTGGGCCTGACTACAGAGGCCTTCATGCTCAGAAATGTTCCAATGTCTAAGAATGAGCTGTCTGAAGCAATTGCATTAGCACAGGGGAAGATATTTCTGCATGACAATGCCTCCCCAGATTCAGCTTTTCTCTCAAATCAATTTTATCTTTCCAGTTATGTTCCTGTGTGACAATCACTTCTCCCCGTCACTTTCTCTGCTCTTTGCTACATCTTCTCTTCAAAACTGCTGCTCCAAGAACTTTCTGACTCCAAAGCTCCAGAAATTCCTTGCAGCTGCCATTTATCTAGCTCCTAACCTCACTAACCTCACAGATACTTGCCTCTAAAAGAATACATTCCATGGAGTATCACAGAGAATGCAGGTGCAGCAACAGCAAAAAAAAAACCCTTAACTCCTTATGTTTTCATTCTAGCATTTTGTTTGCTGCCATCTTACTATGCCATCTGTTAAAAAACAAAATTTCAATACAAAAAGAAGGAAAGGAAATAAAGTTTCTATTTATTTTTCCCCAAAAGCTTAAAAAAAAAAGAGTTTAAGATATGAAACAGAGCTAGCTTGGACTCACTGAGGGTTCAGAGAGCTTCCACCCCAGTATCTCCCAAGCTACTGAAATCTACAACAGCAACCACCACATCTGGGATTACATGTCAGAACCACGGTGACACAGCTGGGCTGCACTGTCACACCTCCTGCACATTTCTTTTCTGATGTATCACCTTTGTTGGGTTGGAGCCCTATCAGTGACTAGTACAGGAACACAATTCTGTGATGATCTGAGTCACAGGGAGTTCAGCTTTTGAAACAAAGCTATATGTTCAAGGTATCACAATGCTATTTTTTTTATGCTAAAAATCCAATACCACACGCTGTGCTTTCATAAATCCATGGGTAGTCTGCTATCAACCAAGAATGAACAGGTAACATTAAACATGTGAAAGGTAACATTAAGAACAGTGAAGAATTACTGTGTCCCAAATTTACATGAGGGATGGTGGGAAATGTGTGTAAGGGTAAGTACACACAGCTTAAGACCACATCCCTGGGGATGGGCACACAGGAGCAGGATCATCAGGACTGGCAAATGGAGGAGATGCTGCCTTTGCAGAGCAGATCACTCCCCTGAGAGAGCTCAGGCATTTCATCTGAACACACAAGCATTTTTTTTTTTTTTCCTCACTATCTTGTTGATATGAATCAAGTTCAGTGAATCCAGTCCAGAGTGAGTGTGAACACTGTTAGCATGGAACACAAAGACTCAGCAAGAAGCAGCAAAGCTTCATCTGGAGTGGTGCCAATCTCACAGCTCAAGTGCCTGAGATGCTTTGCTAACCATGGGATGCTTCACCTGTGAGGATGATGATGGGCCAGCAGAAGGTTACTGTGCTACTTCCTAGCTCTACAAGATTAGCACTCCAAAACAGCATTAGTTGCCAAGGAGTTTTCCACATGGGATAGTTAATCTCCCATAAATACATGTTAGAAGAGGGCTGCTCATTTGTTTTTACCTGACCTGTAATTAATGTATCCAGGGCACCTTTACTTAGGAATACAAGTGTCCAAATCAAATACTCCTGATCTATGGAAGTTCAAAAGTTAAAAGAAACTATTTTACTGTAACGAAGTACAGAAAATGAACATCAACACTTCTGTAGCTTAAAGCTTTAGAATACATGTAGGACACTAAAATAACAATGGAGATGTCCATAAGCTTCATTTTACCTCAAAGGTCAACAATATGACACAACATGGCTTTTCTTGTCAAGTTCTTCTATATTGATTTTAGGGCTACCTGCAACAGCACCAAACTCCAAGGAATATGGCACAATTCCCCACTTCTTCCTTTTAGTTGGGCAGTACTGTCAATATCACCAGGGCCACAAAACCAGAAACTAGGATGATGATCTAAGCAATATTGTGTTACAATCAAAACCAACCAACACTAAGTACAGAGAGAAGCATTGCAAGAACTATAAAAACTGCCAAGTGATGCAGGATAGATTTAGTTTATTCAAACTATACAAAACTTAATTTACAATAATTATTAGATTTATAATACAGTACCCTCACACTAAATGCCAGTAATCTTGTATACTCCTGTTCTGAATAACAAATATATAATCACAGGCAGTCTTTTTAACCTGCATTTTAATTATAAACAGAGATTAAAGTAGAATACACACACACACTCACTTGAATGTAAATATCTATTATGACAATGACACAGACTTCATTTCCAGAAACTCTTAAACAAATGGGTGGAAAGCAAGAAACAAGGACTGTGAATCATAAAGGTTATTACAACTAAAATCTACTTCCAGCTCCTCCAGGCTCAGAGGATCTCAAAGGTGACTTTCTTAATACTGAGAGTAAAAGAAGCCTTAACCTAGGGAGGCAGCACAGGCAGCTCAGCACAGCAGTGGCACTGGCACACAGCCCCAGTGCAAACTGTAAATTACCTTAGCTTTGCCTTACTATCCTGCTGAGTACTGCTCTGCATATGCTGTTAGTAAATTAATTACCTGAACACAGTGTTCACCCTTGACTAAGTCTGTAAAATTAGGAAAAGATTCAGCAGAGATCTAGGAGATAAATTTCAAGATCTAAAGACATGTCTTATTGTGAGAAAGTTAAGACACTCCAATCTTGTTCTTCCCAAAGAAGGTCAAGATCTGCACTGATCAGAAGTATCTACAAAGAAAGATAATTCAGATGGGTAAATAGCTCTGTAGCCTTTTTTTTTAATGGAAAGGCATAACTAGACCTATTTTCTGAAAGATTCCATTGGGTAATTTAGATTAGCAATGAATACAAAGTTGAACAGATTTTAGGTAACTATACCAAGAAAAGGCATGTTGAGCTCTGTGTAACTCAAAATCTCAAACCAAGTTCAATACATTTTTAAAGAGAGAACTGTAGCTAAAAAGGAAGCTTGAAACTGATGCACAGAAACTCCAAATACAAGTATACACAGCATGTTTAATGAAGAATCTAAGATGATTATAATGGCCTTTCCTGGCTCTGAAAAAAAAAACCCCAATGATTCTGTAAAATATGTGCACCACAGATGTGCAATAAAAATAACCCTGTTCTAGATTATGAGGTATTAAATAGTATCATAACAGGAAGCTCATCAGTAACTAAGTGTCAGGAATAAGTGTATTTATGTGTTTTGTAACACTCACAAGAAATGGTTTTCATCAAGTCCAGATAAAACCAAATTGATAAAAAGCCCACCAAGGTTAAAACCAGTCCAGGTGTGCCAAGCCTGGCATGCCCAGGGCCCGGATGTTTTCATGTCTGGCTGACTCAGAAATGCACAGGCTGCAGAGGCACATGGACAGCTCCTGCAGTCCTGAACTGCTGCTCCCTCTGAGCACACAGCAATCCCTCCTCCAGCCCCACAGTCCTTCCTCCAGCCCCACAATCCTTCCTCCAGCACCACAACCCTTCCTCCAGCCCCACAATCCCTCCTCCAGCCCCACAATCCCTCCTCCAGCCCCACAATCCTTCCTCCAGCCCCACAATCCCTCCTCCAGCCCCACAATCCCTCCTCCAGCCCCAGCAATCCCTCCTCCAGCCCCAGCAATCCCTCCTCCAGCCCCTCCTGCTCCCAGGGAGGGAGGACACCCAGAGCACTGCAATAAAGAGAACTTAAAAACCTCCTCTATCTGCTCCAGAGGCCATATGAACACTCCAAAAAGTATTTCTGATGTGGAGATAGGCTTTGAGGAATGGGAGAAAAGTGCAAAAGTTTTCACCCTTTTCAAAAATAAAAGGTTTAAGTTTAAAACCAAGCAGTTACTGCCTCCCCTCATTTGAAAACACTGTAACTGAACAAAAGAGGAGGAGTTTGACCACAATTCAATATGGGCAGCTGTGAATGCCCAGATGAACATCCTCAGTACTAAGATGGAGTAAAGCAGTTCAAACGTGGCTTCTCAACTGCTGATTTGAAAATCTAAATCTTTCCCTGTTTAGCATATTAGGCTTGTGAAAGTGTTTTCAATTTAATAATAAATTTATAACAGCTGATAATTTTGAAAATAAATGTTACAAGTAACCACAGGGATGTTCTATAGCTACTGATTTCACTAATGTGTGAGCACAAAGGGGCATATCTAAATCAATATAGAAAATTCTAGGATCCAGATCAGCAATTACATTATGCAAAGCCTTTCCTCTCCAGATTGTTAGACTATTTTGTCTAAATTTGCACAGGTGAGCAGTTATTTTAACACTGGTTGCATGACTACCTCAAAAACCTATGTAATTAATCTGCATTGCCAGCACTAAAAACGGTGTGACAGAAGAAACTCCTGGAGAAGAAGAAAAACATGAGCCTTTATTATAGACTGAGTCATTAAACCTCCAAGAGATCATTCATCTACACAAGCACAGCACCAGGTGCTTCAGCACAGGAAGCATCTCAAACAATTGGCCACTGCAAGGAAAGCTTATCCAGGAAAACTCTGAAAGTACAACACACACATAAGAGGGAAAAGTGGCTTTGGGGACTTTTTAAAGCTTGGCCCAAACTTTGGGCTCATTGAAGAAGTAAATAAATAAATAAATAAATAACTAAACACTAACTTTTCACTTCAAGATGAGCCAGTATTTTCCTCATGTTATGAGCCCACTAATAAATTGACATATGTATATTTCCAAATCCTGCTTTAACTACTGGATGGAAGTAGATTTTCCAGCCATGTGAACCCTTCTACAGGACTTCTGTAGACAATAACCACAATAACAAAGCCCCTCTTTTTGAAACTGTGTTCTCATAATGGACAATACACTGATACCAAGGTAACATACAATTTTAAAGTAGGCAGGACAAATAATCCCAAAAACTATTAGTTGTGAGTACTGTATAGCAGCCACAAAGCTAACCTTGAGCCTTCTCCCAAATACTGCAATCTCACAGAGTTCTGCTGATGTTTTTTAGTCTCAAACATCCAGGCCACAGCAGTGCTGGGCTCACAGCCCCTTGGAGCTGAAAAGTGGAAGTGCCAGAGGTGTGCCACAACCTCCTGCAGCTGTCTAGGAAAGCAGCAGAGCAGAGGACCCATGAACCACAGCAAAAGGTTGTGCTGGGGGTAAAGACAGCAATTTCTGCTTGAAGTGCTGCCCTTATGCTGCAGCCTCCCCCCATGAGATAAAAACCCATCTTATCCTGCTTCCCTTCTGCCTGTGCTAGAACACAAGCCCTTATGAACAGTACCAACCCATACATGGTATTTGGCAAATATGAGTTCAGAATTTGTACTGTAAAAGCTGAACCTGACAGCCATAGCCCCTGGATGAGCAGGGTACCTCTTTCTCTGATTCTCCTGCTGCTGGTTGGAGTTTGTGTGCAGGCAGCACAGGATTTGCTCCTGATCCCTGCTCAGCACCCTCCTGTCAGGAATGTCACCTCCCTCTCGCTCTCCCAGAGCAGGTCCCAGCACCCTCCTCCCTGAGAGCAGCCAAAGGATGCACCAAGAGGTGGCTTTGCCCGGGCTGCCCTTGGCAGAGCTCAGCCTCCAGCGGGACCAGGACAATCTCTGGTCACATCTGCACGTGCTGCCTGTTTTAGCAGAGCCTCACCTCAGCAGAAAGTTCATTTCACAGCAGAGCCTCCCCAAGCTTTAGAACCAGGCAGCCCACAAATCAGATTGCTATTACCAGTGTAGCAGGAGACAGGGCAGCATTATGTATGCTCCAATACAATCCACTGATTCCCTCTTTTGAGACACAGAGAAAAAGCCATCTGGTCTGCAGCACCAAGGCTGCCCACCATTTACCTCCACTGCAAAGTTACCAGGAGATAAGAAGAAGGAAAAAAAAGGCATTGACTAAAATTAGTCACTCATTGGGCACCGACCCAACAGCCTGCAGAAACAATTTTTTTGTCTTCAAAATATAAATCAAATTATTAGTATTTGAAGTATTTCTGCAACTGGGACCTTTAATATTCTGGACTTTTTCAGCTAGAGGATTTGCCACAGAGATTTGTTCTTTCTTCACCTGCATCCCAAATTACTGCATGGCTCTCCCCTGGCAGCACAGGAAAGGCCTCAAACTACAAGAAATGCATGTAAACTTGCACACCATTTCAGGCTGTCAGCATGAAGCCTCCCACTGTTTTATATGGACAGAATAGCAGCTTTAGAGAAGAACAGAATAGTTCTTCAGCAGATAAAACAAATTCATATAATGAGAGACAATTGTGCATTACGTTCATCTCACTGCTGGGTTAAGGAACAGTCGTGGCCCAGCTCCATTACAGAACCTGCCAGAGGGCAAGCAGGTGCTATCAGAAAACTCTGGGACAAATTCCACTTCATAAGAGATCCAAGCTGAAAGTAAAACTGTGTGGTTCTTACCATACAGCAAAATGTCAGCTTGCTTGCCACCAAGTATGCTGTGTTTACCTGTAATTATTTTTATGTGAAAGCTCAGTTATGGTCTACTCCTTTACTATAAACTATGTTGGAGAAATTCACAAGGGTGATGCATAAATCTCAAAGTCTCTTAGTAATGAACTATTCTGACTTTTTTTTTACACCATAAGAATATTCCAAAACCAGTTTTGCAATGCTTACTGTTATTGTCCTTTTATATATTAAGCTGCAGACTGAGAGCTGCATGAAGTCAGTGCTAAATTAGTCAGGACTAAGTTTACATCTTCATTTTAAGTACAGGACTGGAAATGAAGGAACTATGTGTGGCAGTAACTAGTGCAATTTGAAAACATCCAGATCACCAAAACTGGATAGAATAGGAATGGAAGCACAAGGCAGCCACTCCTTGAAACTTTCACAGTTCCAGCAGTTCAGCAACGCTACAGAAAACACAAAGCTCCCTGTCTGATGGAAAACACCCCTGACTTGCACCAAACTTCGGTAAATACAAACCTTAAGGTCAGGGTCAGCAGAGCAGAAGTTTACTGCCTTTACAAACAGCCACACGGTGTCTGCCTCACCTGCCAGGGTGGCCAGCATAGCCCAATCCTAAGGGAAACTGAGTCACACACTCTACTACTGCATCTGCTAGAGGTGAAGTGACAGACCTGTCAAACCTTCCCAGTGTCACTGCAGGCAATACAAAAGTGACAGAGAAGAAAAAGTTATTTTTCATACTTCATATTAACTTCTTGAAACACACAGTGCTTTCTCTGGAAAATGGGCAAGGCAAATGGAGGAACAGTAACTTAAACACTGCCCTTTCTAGTGAACAGGGAAAGTTCATTTAATAAGCAATAAACCACAGCTAATTATTAATTACAGTCGTTTCAGCTGGTCCATGACTTGTATTAATCAGTCTCTAAATGCAGCACAGCATCCATGACTGAGCTGCACCAAGTTGAGAGTGTCAGCTCCATCCATAATTTATGATGATCCTCCATAAATCTGTTCAGTAAACACAATGACACTGGCCATGTGGGCACATTAACCAATTTTTCTCCTGACAGCTGTTGGAGCTGTAACAAAGACCCGCATGGAGCAGCCAGAAGCAAGATTCCACTCCGAGTCACCTCTCCCTGAGAATCTTTGGATATGGAAAGAGTTGGTTTCTTGATGAACTTGAGTGGTGCTGAACAAAACAGTGTCACCAAAAGATGTCTGCCCTGTTCTGTGCACATCTATTGAAACCAGTAAATGCCCTAGTTTTAGCTTGGCAGGAATTCACAATTTGTAGGGGACATACCAAAATGGCATCCAGACACATTCTACATCGAATAATTTCCTCTTCTGTAACACTCAAGTACTTTGTGCATGAATCCACATATACAGCAACACATGTCTGGTTTTTAGCTACACTAAGTTTTTATCAAATCCTTGTGTTCTTTGAAAACAACACCCACACAAATCCTATGGAGATCACAGAACCAATGAGGTTAAAAAAGACCTCTGAGACCATCGAGTCCAGCTTTTAACCAAACACCATCATGTCAACCAGACCACAGCACTAACTGGCACATCCAGTCTTTCCTTAAACAGCCTCCAGGGACAGTGACTCCACCACCTCCCTGGGCAGCCCGTTCCAGTGTCCAATCACCCTTTCAGTGAAGAAATTCCTCCTAACACTCAGTCTAAACTTCCCCTGCTGAAGCTTGAGATTATGCCTTCTCATCTGTTGCCTGGGAGAAGAGGCCGATCCCCACCCGGCTGCACTCTCCTCTCAGGAGTTGGAGAGGGTGATAAGGCCACTCCTGAGTCTCCTCCAGGCTAAACACCCACAGCCCCCTCGGCTGCTCCTCATCAGACTCACGCTCCAGCCCCTCCCCAGCTCCATTCCCCTTCTCTGGACTCCCTCCAGCACCTCAATGTCCATCTAGCAGTGAGGGGCCCAGAACTGGACACAGCACTCGAGGTGCAGATACACAGAACTGTATGCATGAAAACACATGTTTACACGCTGCCTCCCTGCACAGCCAGGTTTGTGCTGCTGACACACAGCACAAGAGCTCTTCCCTTCGCATTCACCAGTGCCCCCCAGACACAGCGTGTGCCCGCCCTGACCCCCAGCCCTGCGGAGCTGCTCGCACCGTGCACGGCACGGGCTACGAACACACCAGCCCTTCTTGCCCCCGCTGGCGCCAGCCGGCTCCGGAGCGCCGGGCAGCTCGCCCCTTCCCCGGGCCAGGACGCTCCTTCCCCCGCACTGCCCCGACCCCCGCGGGCAGGGCGGGCTGTCACCGCGCCCCGCCCGCCTCCCGCTTCCCGCCCCGCCCGCCCGGCAGGTGCCGCCCGGGCGGGGCGGGGGGCCCAGCCCCGGCACCCCCGAGGGCAGCGGGGGTCGCACCCTCAGGACGGAGCTCCCCGCCCGCCGCTCGGGTCGGGGCCTCGCCCGGGAGGGGCGGCGGCGGCGGGGGTTGGGGGGGGGGCCGGGCCGGCCCGGTTGCCAGGGAGGAGGCTCGGGCTCCGGCCCCGCACAGCGCCCGCGGCGGGAGAGAAGGAGCGAAGAAGGGAGGCGTGCGGGCGGCGGGGCGCGGCGCGGGTGTCCCGCCGGGACGAGGGGGCGGCGGGAGCGGGGGCACCGGTCCCTACTCACTCTCGTCAGGCAGCTGATCCAGCTCCGCCATCTTGAACGAGCCGCGCCGCTTTTTCAAAGGCTGCCTGGCGCGGGGCATTCTGGGGGAGGAGACGGGGCCGGGCGCGCGGCGGGCGCGCGCGCGGGGCGGGGCCTCCGTCAGGGGCCGGGCGGCGGGGCCCGCGCGCCGCTCCCGGGGCAGGAACGGGCTCGGCCGGGAGCAAAGGGAACAGCGCCGGCCGGAGCCCGGCGGGAACACAGGACCATCGTCAAGGAGTCAGAGTGGACGTTACACTACTTCCAGTCTAGTTCCAATTCCCTGCCACTGGCCGGGGCGCCTTCCACTAGAGCAGGCTGCTCAGAGCTCCCTCCAAACTGGCTTTGAAAGGCTCCACGGCTGGGCTAGCCAGAGCTGCTCTGGGTAACCTGCTCCAGGGTCTCACCACGCTCCCAATAAAGATTTGGTTCCAAATATCTAACCTAATTTCCCCCTCTTTCAGTTTGTACCCATATCTCCTTGTCCTATGGCTACTAGAGTCCCTCTCCGGCTTCCTTAGAGCTCCCCTTCAGGTACTGGAAGGTCGCCATGAGGTCTCCACACAAACTCCTCCAGGCCTGAAGATCCCCAGCTTTCTCAGCCTGTTGTCATAGGGTAGGCGCTCCTGTCCTCTTATCACTGCCATGATAAGTCCTCTGGACTTGCTCCAACAGTTCCCTGTCATTCTTATGATGTGGGATGAGGGGAATGGGTGACTGGCAGCTCAGGATGGGGGAAAAAGAGGTGGAGGTATTGGCTGTCACAACGGGTCACCCCAAAGTAGCTGTGCTAGCTTTGAGTCTTTAAACAATCCCATTACATTATATCCATCCTCCTTCACTGAATAATTACTTTTTGCTAAACTGTGCCTATTTTCCTTGTCATTTTTCATAAAGGACTGCAGAGGTGAGGCTCCAGGAGTAAGGGATCACAACAACAGGCAGCCCTGGCCCTGCTGTCACAGTCCGTGGCATTCCGCCCAAGAGGCGGCTGAAACGCTCACCCAGCCCAAGGCCTGAAGGTCAAGGTCTCACTTGCTCTCACCCAGTGCCAGGGAAAGCCAACAAACCCCAGAAGTGAGTGGCTGTTGCCTAACAAGCTCCTTGTCTTGGCCTGCCCTCTACCATCTCACCCCTGAAAACTTTCTTCAAGCAGCAGCAGTGGGGTTTTTTTGTGTAGTTTTCTCAGATCTCTGCACCACAGTGAATTCTAAAGCTTCTGCAGCAAGAAACACAAGCATGGAAATACCACCATGACCCACAAGCACCTTAATTACTCATGGACCAGATTCTCTACATAGGTTTGGTTTTGAGTATCTACTGCTATCAACCAAAATTCCTTTTTTAAAGATATAAAAATGAATATGAAAATGCAAATTGTGCCTCAAAATAAATAAACAGTATATCTTAGTCAAGGCTAAGAAGTCTGTCACATGTTAAACATATTGCCAAGAGCACAGTGGTGTAATCCAAAATGGATGCCATGCATGGTTGTATGCAGCTCTTTGAAAGCATCTAGGTGAAAGTAAAGATCCTACACAATACAGAAAATGGGCTTCTTGGGACACGGAATAAAATATATTTTGTGTTCTTAATTTGCTAATGAACTCAGATGACTAGGCCCTCTAGCAGGTTGAGAGGGGCAGGATATAGGTCATGTTATTAAACAATTTTAATATAAATAAATAAAACAAATGCTGCCCTTGTGCTCAAGGGGAAAAAAGCCAGTTTTTAAGCAAAGAAACAAATTGAGTGAAATGCTTTAGAAATTCCCCCCAGGGCTTTCTATGTACATTGTAGCAGAGCTAAAAAAAGAAAAAAATAAAAAAAAAAGGAAAAAGAAAATACAAAGCCTAGCTTACATTTCTAAGCCCCCTTTTCAGGTCATTTTGAAAGGCTGTTTAAACAGCCTTCCTGTTCCTTAGCCCCAAAGGGCCAAAGACACTTCAGTCAGAGCTTTCCATACTGCTCAGCTCCAAAGAAAGCTGCTACAGTAGACAGCTGCAAAGCACTGTCTGCACAAAATTAAAGAAACTAGTAACAAAACGCAACTAAATAATAATCTGTGGTATTCCAAACACCAACCCTCTCAAACATTAAATCCTGCACAATTTTTCCCTTTTAATAAAACACTTCCACCACCCAAAATGCCTGACATGGACCAGACCTTCCAGGCTCAGTTAAACAAGGTGTTAATGACACCAATATTTTTCTCTGTTTCTCAGCTGTGCCCCCCTTGTTCCAGGGCTGTATGGCAATGCTCAGCTAAGACTGGAGACACTGAGACTCACACAGCTGACAGAAGACACCCATCACCAGCGAGGTTTTTACTGCTGGGCTTTGTAAACCTTGTCATTAGGTCTGGCTGTGCTGAAAGCAGCGTTGCCCAGAGCCACCCCAGTGCTACAGCTTTCCCTGAGCAAGGGCTTTGCAAGGGAGGAGTGAAAAGTGCTCTACAACACAGTTGCATTTCACAACAGTCCTCAAGAGCGTGAATTTCCACAAGGGAAAAAGGAATCAAACTCGGTGCCTTTCAGGGAGTCTTTGTAGACTGCAAGAAAACCAGATTAAAAAGGTGAGAGAGATTTTCCCCCTCCCCAAATGTCTCCTGCCAATCATCTCACAAATTAACAGGTGTGAAGGCAGAATTCTGCTCCCAACAGCACAATGATGATTATTCCTTCATTTCATTCCAACAGCTGCACTTGGAAAATATTTAACAGAAGCCATTACCATTGACTGTGTTGAAAGGGTAACAATCAACGGTGTATTATGGTTCCTGGATAAAGAACCCTTTACATCTTGGCCTTTAATGAGTGCTGCAGTATCTCCTTGTTCTGGTTTTTCATTTGTCCTGTGCTCACTGTTTCCAAATCACACAAACACAACCCCATTTACAAAGCCCCAGCCAGGGCCATTCACCAGCGTGCACACAAACACACAACATTTTCAGTGCATCCTTTGGCAAATTTGCAGTTTGCACTTGGGTGACGTGGAAATGACACCACTCTTCTGACAGGCAGGGTGACAGAAAACACAACCTGCCCGAGGTGCTGCTGACTCACCTGCTGGCACGGCTGCACCGCTGCCATTCGCTCTCGCCAGGGTCGCGTTAGGCAACTGCTCCTAATGGTGTGTGCTGAAACGCTGCAGAGAGCACTGCCCTGCTGCCACTGCTGCTGCAGATGACAGTGAGACATGGGTTACACCACCTGCTGACCAATGCACTCAGTCCTGTCAGCACAGAGCAGGTACTGCTGAGTCCAGGGGACAGCTACGCTGTCATTTCCTCATCTCCCCGAGGCACGGCCTGGCAGCAGAAAGAAAAGCACAGACAGCTGGCAGAAGTGAGTGCTCCTTAGTCACTGAAACACCTTCTTGTGAAGTCTGAGCCCTGCTGCATTAATCACATATGTTTTAACGAGGGGGTGGAGGAAGCAGTAGTTTCCCCTTTGGGTTGTTGGGAAGTCATCCTCCTTCTCACCTTGCCTGTCCCTCTGTATCTCACTTCTGTAGAAGTGATCTGCAAGGCCCACAACAGGCCCACATGCTACCTTTGCACCTGAACAAATTAAAATCATCACAGCAATTCATCTTAGCTGGGACCTACATTTGCATTTCTTCTTACAGGTGCCACTTCATCTCCAAAATGACCATTTTTGGAGAAGCAGCCTGGCATTAATTTTGCAGTGAAAGCACACACAAGCTCTTGTTTAGATGCATGTACACCACAACAGTGGAAACTATTTTTATGGGCATAACAGGAGCGTGAGTATCATGGACTAAGTTAGGGGCCTCAACACATACATAAAAGCAATTCATGCAAACACTAAGTGGGATATAAATTGGCTGCAATAACATTCAGCAGACAATTATGTCATTATGTCCCCAGAATGCACAGAGTGAGGTCTGTAACAGTCTCCCAGAAAGCAAGCTGAAGCAGAGACTTCAGTAGTTACAAACACTTCAGGCCTCATTTAAGAGCAGAAGTACAATTATTTATGGCATTGACAAAGTTTCACGTGTCCAGAGACCTTTTTCATATAGAAATTACTTATTTTGGGGATTTCCCCCCCACTTCCCTCTGATTAGAAAATGAAGGGGGGCAGGGGTAGAATGTCATTGTTTTATAGCTTAAGCACCAGGATGGGCGACTTGTGCTTTAATTTTATTTTTTTCTCAGACATTTTTTTCCTGCATGAACTCAGGCAAGTCATAAAGAATTTACACTGACTGCCAATCAGTAAGCCTAGGCTGGCTTCCTTCAATTAACTGCAGGGACTATCTTAATGCCTGTGAGCTGTTGTACAACAGAGCCTGCAGCCATGCTAAATAAAGATAAAATGGTTAAATATTTATAAATTGCTGCTTTTGGTAGTTTAACATTTAGATCAGAAGCCATTCCTCAACATGTCTCCCCTGGAAAAAAAAAAAACCCAGGATGCCATGGGACCTGATGGCTTGAAAACTCATTCCTTTCAAGTGCTTTTGACAGAAATGGGACTGCCTGTTCATCCACCTCTGCTCTGTGCTGGTAGTGCCACAGCAGGGCTTTCAGTGACTGTCACCACGCTGTCCCTGCCAGCCTGGCCCTGGGGACAGGCTGCTCATCCACTGGGTCTGGCGGATCTGCTCCGTGGATCTCCTCTGCTCCCACAGGCTGGCAGCAGCAGCAGCGCCTGGACTGACACCAGGTTTCGCTGCAGGATGGTGACATGGCTCTCCTACAGTCCCCAAAGGGCACCTGCTGCCTCTTCAGCAAGTCCTGTAGCTTTCTGCTGTGAACTTATTATTTGTGAACTTAGGGACAGCTTGGGATGTAGTTCCTTGTGCTGCAATTATAACTGAGCACTAGGTACACAGCACAAAGCACTCCTTGTGCTGCTTGGGTTGGAACAATAGGGGACTTTCAGCTCTGAGGGAGCATCAAAAGCAGCTGCCTTTAACTCCTGGTCCCAAACTGAACTGTAAACTGCTTTTTAAGAGGGGAAAAATAATCTATCTTATAACTAAATTGAACAAGTTCTCATGTTCTCTTTCAGAGACTGACAAGATCATACTTAAGTGACTTATGAAAAGGATTTTTTGGAAGCAAAACAATGATTAGCCACTGGTTAAGCTACTTAAGAGGAGAAGACAGGCTACTCTCTTCCTCTCAAAATCCATTATCACCAACCTCAATCAATTTTTTCTGTTGAGCAGTCCTCAAGCCATACAACTTACCCAGTCCTTCTGCATTTCCTTCTCTCCCTGAAAGCAGCTTTATTTTTCATCTATCACTCTTCATCCTCTTCTCATTCAGGGGTCCTGGGAAGACCTGCACCATTAGCACCCACTTTGGCTTTAACTCCTTTTACAAAAGGCCCTGGGACACAGCAACATTTTAGGAAATAGATCTGGTGTTTCCACACAGGTTACTAAAGACTGAAGCCACAACTGTCAGAATGAGCTTGAACTGTCCCTGTCTTGGGAATTAGCCATAACTTTCCCTAATGCCTCAGGGAAATCAGCAATTTTTGAAGAGAATGATCTGATGTTGCTCTATGGTTAAGTGCTCCCATATTGCCCAATGACTAAAAGTGAGAAGTAACAAACATAATGAAACACTGAAATTATCAGTTTGTATTGCTGTTTTGAGACAGGCATTTCAAGACCACCAACAGAGTGGCGACAGACCTCACTCCAGGCCTTGATGAATGAAGCTTGAGCCCAAACTCAACTTACAGCTTTGTCAGGACGTGAGTCTACAACAACCAACTTACATCATGTTGAAGGTAGGTATTTAAAGGAGGTTTATTTGGGCTAAGACTAAATTCAAACAGCCACAAGCTCATTTTCCATGTTTACCACACCAACTGTTGACAGATGAAGTCTCAGTGGAAAGTCCAAATTTTAATTTCACCATAATTTCCTGAAACATGACTACAGATTTCAATATTTGGCATTCGATCCTCGAGTGAGATACCACGTTTAAGAACATTCTACCAAATACATTTAAATTATGACTCAAAACCAAAACAATTTGGAAGTTTTGAAACATAAAACTGTTAGTATGAAATTAGCTTTTATTTTTTTACCTCAAAATAAATGCACATTTGTCATTTAGTCAAGTGAAAACTGAAAAAGAGTATCTTAAACAAGGGGGAACCTTAACAGAGCAAGTACCACAAACGTGCTCAAGTTCCTTCTCCTGTTCTTGCCCAGGTCTGTTTGGCTAAGAACACCAGAATAATTTCCTTTTTTCTTTCTTGTCAGTTTGGTCAATTAAAAGAAACACTTAAAGCACCAGAATTAGAAGTGGTATAAAACAAAACCAGGTACTCGTTCTCATCAGAATTCAGGTCCGTGTATTGCCACACTTTTTATATAAAACTTTCACTAAGTGTTGTACTAAATAGGATTTAGTAATTTCTTCTGCAGTTTAGCTCTTGATATCTTGGTAAGAGAAGTCAATGCATAAGCATGTCAGAAGTCAACGCTATAGTGTAACTACAGTATAACTCTAACAGGGCTTCTAAATACAGTTCACCAGAGTGATGTCTTATAGTTGAATTTCAGTTTCAACAGGTACTTCAGATTTACCTGAGCAACATCATACACAATATATCTGGGAAGGAGGTTAAGGAATAATTACAGTAGTTGATATTAATGACACAGAAAAAACTCAAAACACAGCGAACTTCACCTTTGAACTTAAGATACCATACAGATGCCTGTGTGATTGACCAATTCTAAGAGCTCAAACCACAAACCTTTAAATCTGACTTTTCCATGATTCTGAAAATGTTTTATACAATACTTAGGAACAAGCAGTTAAGTTCTGTGGAGAATAGTGCAGAAGGAATCCTGAGTGACAGGCAGGTGAACTGACTTAGATACAGGGCTGTGGCTCCTGAAAATTATTTTTTGTCAGAGTAACACACATCTCTCTTGATATCCAGGCAGAAGTCATATAGCTTAAATGAGAGCTATAGATTCAGATCCAGCATTTACAATTGTAATTGCAGTTCTATTGCTACCTTCCAGCACAGTCATTAATGCCTTCTTAATTTCCCACTAAAAAACCTAAACTGGAATCACAGACAAGAGCTCTACAATGATTGTCAGTGCTTGCACATTCTTGTTTTTCCAGAGACAGTCCCAGCTCATCTATTTTTTTCACAATGTTTTAGGCCTCAAACTTACCTCTAATCCCAAAGTGTAAAATAAATACACATCATGTTATCTCAACTAGCTAATATCAACTGTATTATAGCTCATCACCTGACAGATGGTGTATATTTAAGAAAACTCAAGATAAAACCAGTATTGCCATGATTTGTGTTGCCCAGACTCCCTGGGGGAGGAAAACAGCTCACCAAGGCCAAAGGCAGTTCCTACAAACCCAGAGTTTGCATTACTGGGTTACCTGCTTCACTGGTAGTGAAGAGAGCCAGCTGGACCTTAGACATCACTTATTTGCATTCTTGTGGATTTAAAGCACTAATTGATTTGAAGGCACTTCTGCCTGGAAGAGATTTAATGGCTACATCTCTGCTAGGCATTTGGGGCATACCTCAACACTTGCAGAGGTCTGGGGAACTCAAAAGATGTGCTGAGAGAGTGCAAGAGCACAGAGCTAGCTCTCCCACCTCCTCCTGGCCAAGCTGGCATACCACAGCACCATGAGGGAGAAACCAGACTGGAGTGATGAGAAATCACAGGCTGCATTCCCCTCCCTCCCCCAGTTCTGGCACATCTCTGGGCAACACACTACAGCAGTTTTGCCTGATCACTCCAATAACTTTTGTTCCTGTTGGGGAACAGCTATTGGAATGTGTATTGTTTCCCTTTTTTTTTTTGCAGAATGACAATTTAGGTGCAGCAACAGTAAAAATCATCCCCCTTGCAGAAGAGATTGTCTGCAAATACTCCCCAAAGCAGATCTAAACCAAACCAAACCAAACACAGTGAGGCAAAACTCCTAACTGGCCTTAGTGAGGTCCTGAAAATGCAGTGACACTCAAACACCGTGTGCAGCCAACGTAACAGCAAAGGATACTCATTATACAGAAGACAGGTATCATTAATTCCTGTGGAGATCCCATTCCCTAAGGGAACCTCTACACCTCCAAGGGTGGTCGTGGCTGTGGGATCAGGAGCAGTTTTGCCCAAGCCTAGAAAGGAAAAACAACATTAGTTTCAAATCTAGGAGACAAATACAGACTTTGCACAAAAAGGAAATGATCCAGCCAGCAAATACTACTTCACATATACTTTTAAATCAAGTGTAGAAGGATCTTCAACAGAACATGAAGAATACTATTTATTAAATTCAGCATCACCATATTTATGGCAGTTGTACTCTGTTACATGAAAAATGAGAATTTTAGACTTTCAACTGTTAATTGTCTAATCTGTATGATCAAAGCTAAGCCAGAACAGATTTGTAGCTCTCATATCCTAACTCCATTAATGCACATTGCAGCATTTTCAGACAAGTACAACAAACCAATTCTTATTCTCTGAATTGAAATTTTCAATATAAATCTGATTTGACATCCATAAGAACATGAGTAGTATGTATAGAAAAAGATGCAAAACCACTTTTTATTCTCTTTTAGGCAACTTATTTTTTAAGCCTCTCAAAATGAATAGTTTAAGATAAGCCACTCATTACTGAAGATCCTTTTCTTCAATCTCCCATCTTAGTACAGAAGACAGTCATGATTACCATCTCTTTTGCTTGAGTTAGACAGCTAAGTCTTTTCTCTCATCTTCTTCTTCAATTTATGACACTTTTTGCAGATAGAAGTGTAGTGAGAGCAGTTGTTCCATCTGAACTTTTATTCCTAGCTTTTCCCTTCTGTACCAGCTTCTAAGCCACTTTGAAAGCTAAACAATGACTCTTCTGATCTATTCATCTCACTTCTAAAATACACAGTATTGTAATGATGAAAGCAAGTAAGAAGATGGAGAATGTACTTTATATTTTCTCCAGCGTAACATCAAATAGAAGTTTCCTCCTGAACTTCAGCACCTTCAGCCTTAACACTCAGAGTGTATTAACTTGCATCTTAAAACACCCCATACACATCCTGATGCAACTAAAGGGCAACATTATGCAACTTCTTAAAGGAAGTACAGCTAAGAAGTGACTATAGCTCTCTTTGCTAAGCAACACAACCAAGTCTGCCATCAATTACAGATTACTTATGACAACTACTAATGCTTACCTTTGACACTGTGTTTTCCCTTGGGCAATTTTGTGATGTGGGAAGCATTCTTTAGTTCGTACCTGGACAGCACAAAGAACACACAATAGCACTTTACATTCATCTTAAACTATTTTAGTGAAAAAAAGAAATCACAGAATTTTCAGGTTTTAGTTTATGATGAGTTAATGTAAAGTTAATCTAAATTCCAGCCTTCTGGAACTCAAACTTACTTTGTCTTGGTTACTAATTTTAACAATGTTAGCATTTTGTACAAGATTCTGCTAGACCTGAAACAATAGCTCTCATTTTGAGAAAAAACAGATCTTGTTTTTGAAGAAAAAACACGTGCTTCTTCTTCACACTGAAGAGAAGGCTTGCAATCTTAGCATCACCTTCCATGAGGATGTATTAAGCACACGTGGCAAATACTCTCTGCAAGTTACGTACATATTTCCAAGGGCGACTTCTCCCAGTAGTACTAAACCTATGGGATCGGCTTGAGATGTGTGACAGTAGTTTGCACTCTTGGACACCATGTCTGCAAAATAGATGCCTTTCCCAAACATGTAGCCGGTCTGCAAGAAGGAAATAAATAAATGAATAAATAAATAAATAAATAAAACTGGGGTGATCAAATAACCCAAAAGCAGCACTGAGTCCACCTGGCTGGGCTCCCAGGAGAGCAACTCAAGCTCTTGTGGACACCAATGCGCAACCCACTCGGGGGACACGATGTTGTCTAAACGGTGGCAGATAACACAGGGCCCGCCCCACACAGCAATTCCCTTCTTTAGGCTGTCCCTGCCTGAGCACAGGGATGCAGGCAGCCAGAGAAGCTGTTTCACCCACCACAGGAGCTTCAGGTGGAGCTATCCGCAGGCCCTGCGAGAGGATGCCGGCGAAGTTGGTGGTGCGGGAGCCGTGCCACAGCAGCTGGCGGTTGTGGAGCTGCTTGAAGGGCTTGTAACGCTGGCTCTCCCCCTCACGCTCAATCCTGAAGATCTTCAGTTCACAAGAGGATAGGAGGAAAAGGAGAACCAAGAAAATAAACCATTAACTTCATGCAATTCGTCAAGAGGGGAGAAGAAAAAAAAAAAAATCATCCGATCTGCAATGTACATTGATCTGCTAGGGAAATTGATCAGGGTGGGTTTTGGTGTTTGTAATTGGCTGTGTCAGGCTAGCAAAAAAGAGGTGGCAGCAATCATGCAGTACTTGTTATTGATTACTTCTCCACCTTTTCTTCTGCATTTTCATGAGGCTCTATTTTTCTGAAAAAATCATTCAATGAAATAAGGTTCAATTTCAGATGATTACTCCTCCACCTTCCCTTTGAGGCAAATTAAATTAAAATAAAAACACCAAAGCAAAAACACCTCATTAGATTCATCTCTGCCTAGACTTTTGCTATTCTAATTAAAAGAAAGTGTTCTATCAAATCATCCCTGCAACAGAGGAAACTGAGTAAGCTACTCAAAAATATAAGGCAATTGCCAACAAGCAAGTCAACCTAGGAGAGTCCATCTTCCCAAAGATAAACCCCATCATTGCCCAGCTTACATCCACAACTTTGAGGTCATATGCATTGTGCGTAGCAGCATGAGTGTTCTTCACATATTGTTTGATAATCTTGGCTTCTTCTGAATCTTTGTCAACAACCTGCAAACAGGCAAATGAGAAGTTTCCTCAGCACACAAACTAGCAGCCATCTTATAACATGGCAGCATCCACCCTATGCCTGCAACTGCACCCTTTAAACCTCCTCAAGCATTTAAGTGGAAATACTTTCCTAGCTAGAGAAGATGCACAAATATACAGACAGCCACAGAATGTCTGAGACAATGCTGGAAATTGAGATGATTTTCAATTCCACTCAAAGAAGGGTCAGCCAAGGACTGAATCCAGTCCAGCTTTCAACACCTCCAAGAAGAGAGCCTCCACGGCCTCTCTGGGCAACGTTTTCCAGTGTTTGACCACCGTCAGAGCAAACAAATTAAAAAAACCAAAACATCATCAACAGAAGCTTTTTCTTTTGTTTAAACACAAATTGCTCTATTTCAGTTCGTGCCCACTGCCTCTTGTCACTGGAAACCACTGAGGAAAGCCTGCCTCTCTCCTCTTTCCTTCTTTCTCCCATCACCTACACCTAGATATTGATACAATATCCCTTGAGCTTTCTTTTCTCCAGGTCAAAACAGCTCAGCTCTTTCTGCATCTCCTTGAACGCATGCTCCAGTTCCTTAACCCACCTCAGTTCCATAGACCTGTCCAGTTACAGTTTGGGTGATTTATTTTACTCCATACTAACAGGACATCAGTTTTATTCACAGCCACTCATTGCCTTTTATTTCCTTTACCTTAATATCTGTTTTAAGTTTTTCATAGTTGATGTCAATTGGGTCTTTATCTCCATCTTCATTTCCACCTCTGAGAAGGCTGTAAGCAACCTCAATATCAAGCAAGTTGTCCAACATCTGCACTTTAGCCTGAAGAATTGAAACAGGTAATGTTTTGTTACTTAGGCCTTTGACATGTTCAGAATAAGTCTGGGATATCCCAAATTAAAAAAGTGTCTGACAATCACTGGCCACGTGGTGCCATCTAATAACAAAACAAAACTGTCTTTAATATATATACACACCTAAACATAATAAAATATGTTAAATAACATCTCTATCTTCTACTATCTTATGCATATACCTATTTACACAGACACGTGCACATAAACAAACAAGAAGAGATCCTGAACAAAAACAAGTTTAACCTCATGAAAGCATGAGGTTAAACTTGTTTTTCTTCAGATTATCTTTTGGCTTGTGAGGTTTTAATGCTTACTTTAATCTCTGCTTTTATGAGGTTAAGTAAGTGTTAAACCTCACATATTCTCTGTGCTAGATGTCTGACATCAAGACCCATTTCCTGCAACCAACATTTGCAAAAAACAGTTTCTAGTCAATACCTGAATGTATTCCAAGTTATTTAGGAGAGGTGGCTTCTTCATCCCAAAGTCATGAGGAATCAGCGTATAGAAGCGGTTGGAGAGGTCCAAAATCTGGGATTCTGAACCACTGTCAGAAACTGCCTAGACAAGACAAAAGCACCAAAGAAAATTACTGAGTAAGACTAAGTCTCCACAGCAATAAAACACACAAGATACTTAGGGACTAACACAGGAGCAGCAATGCAAACAGTGCTTATGCTTTAGTCTCACAGGACTCAAAAGAACAATTCTATTTAAGTGTCTTGCATGCAGCAAGTCACAGTATTTGCACAGAAATACGTGGAATTGTGTATGAGAAAAATCCAATGGGGATTATGTTCTGGAGGGCAAAATAAAGTCTTCAGGACATTTAGGTAGTGCATATCCTTGTCAAGATTTTGGTCTATTCTAGCATCTGAAGAAATTCCTGTATCTATGCTTTGCCAAAGAGCCTGTGACACAAAGCCATGGGTTATGCTGGTACATTTTTGCAATCTGTAAAGGCAATACTGCATAGTGATTCTGGAATGGTTCAGATCACAATGTATAAATACAGCAACGTTATCAAACCAGACCCTTTCCTGTGTCAACCTTTATTCTCATCCTCTGACAGACTCCTTTGGGGTGGAAACACCAGCTCACTCCTAGATCAAGGCACCAGCTTCATTTGCTCAGCTGCCATTTATGTTTGGCACAGCCTAAAGTTTATGCTACAAAACTGCTGAAGACACAAGTACTGCCCACACTGGTACAAGAGTGAAGAGAACTAACTGGTTACCCATGGAAGCCACATCCTCTTCGCCAGAGAGAGAGAATGCACAGCTCAGCATTCACCCCACTGAGCCCAGAACAACTTCTGAATTCCCTTTTTGCTCTAACATCTCTTTTATGCTCACCTGCTGAACCTCATTCAGGATGGAGTATGCACTCTGGATCTGTCGCTTGCTCAGTTTTCCCAATGGCATCTTCTGCAAGTCAATCTGATAAAGATATAAGTATTAAACCCAACTTTCACTACATTTCAACCACTGCAGCATTCCCTCTCTGGTTTCTAGAGAACTAATTTCTCCATGCTAATAGGACTGACCAACAAAGCATAGAAACATTTTTGCCTCTGAGGATTGAGGAATTATGTCAGAAGGACACACCATTGAGAGGACATCCTATAACCAAAGGAATACTGCAATAGGAAGCTAAGCACATATGCTAGGGCAACACAAAAATAGGATATTAATTATCTGGCATGAAGTTTAATATTAACCTGGGGTCAGATGCATTTCTTAATCCATTAAGTAACAATATACCTAAGGCTGGCAAAGAAGCAAACTGAATTAAGTAATTCTTGTTCATAAGATCATCTGTGTCTAGGTACAATCCAGACACCCTCTTCCAACTTTACCCTACAATTATCAAGGGTCAAATGCAAAGATGCTAGGAGGTGCTTCATATTCATGAAAAATGAGCCAAAAATCCCTCAACTAAGTTAAAAGCAATGTCTTGGTTGCCTGCATTTATCCACTGATTTAACTTAATGTTGGTTTTCTTTGTGTATTGATGGATCTTGGGAGAGTACTGGAATTTAATTTAAAGTACTACAAAATGTTGGGCAAGCCACCTGAAAGCTTTCAGGTAAGCTGCAGAAAATGGTACAAAGCCTATTCTGAAAGGTAAGCACTCCAAATAATGATACAGAGGGCAAAGAACAGCTGCTTAAATGTCAAGTGTTAGGCAGGATAACTAAGCTGGCTGAAGAAAACTGAAATTTGTTATTTAGAATTAGTTCAAACGACTGCATTAACACAAACAGCAGGATCTCTGCACACCAGTAAAACAGTGCAAGGAGAGACATATCATGCTATCAAACCACTCTCTCTGAAAGCTTGCCAGAAGGATGGATCAAGAAGTATGGAGAAAAGAAGAATGGATGAAAATAAGAGTTTTATTAGAACAAATGAGAAATACAACTAAAACAATCCCAAATCCACCCTATGCAGAAGAGGATCTGGACTCTGACAGGACACTTCCATTAGTGTATGTACCAACTGGCAGCATTTCTCTAGTCTGAGGTGCTACCTAAAATCCATGGTACTCCAGCCTCCAAATATGGTTCCCTGCTTAGAAAACAAGGAGTGCCACCAGTGTCACCTGACCAGCACATTGGTTATCTGTGTTAATACTTTAAGAGCATTCAGCAAGCAGCAGCCACTATGTAGATGTGACTGTGACACAAACAAACAAAACCATAGAATCATTACTGCTCCCAGGACAGGCAAGGCAGACAATTCTCTCATAGGCTTGTTAAATTGAAGACATTGATAGACAAAAAATGCACCTGTGTTTTAAGAGCTGCATGTATCACAACTAAGCTACAACTTCCAGGGCTTGGCAAATTCCAGTCAGCCTCTTGCCTTTATTTTAAGACAGATCTAAAACTCACACTTGGCTTTTGGGGAGTATGAAGCACTCTGGATTGCAAAGAACTTGCTTCTGTTTGTGCAAGCATGATGGTAGGTTAGGGAGAAACATGAATGTGTGTAGTCACCTCAAATTCCACCATTGCTTTCTTCATGCTCTCCACATCAAAGATCATCTTAATAAGATCCTGGATTGGCTTAGCGAGTTTTGATTTTGTCCCGGCACCTACTGTCAATTTCCTGACAGCTTCTTCATCCTGGAAGGTAAAAATAGTATCAGAATTAGCAAAATCACAAAGGATTAAAAAGTAACAGGCTGGCTGCCATGGCAACAACTCAAAACCCATTTAGTGTGTGCATACTATGACTAGCCTGAAGTTCATGGGGAGCGTGGGACACTGCTCTGACATTCTGGAACAAAATGGTCTTAAAAAAACACCTATTCAGTAATTTGGCAGATACTATTTCAAGAGATGGCACTGTAAAAAATAAGCAGAAAGTAGAATTAAGGGACTAGGAACTCTTTGTATTGCTGCTTCACTTCAAGCAAGTATTAATTACTTTTTCTGCAAGCTTTCTGCTGCCATAGTGACTTTCACATGAAAAAATGAGTGTTTACTTTGCTGCTTTCATGACAAAATAGATGTAATAACTAGTTTCACCAAGTTTTTGTAATAAAAACTGCCACAGATGTGTACAGGAATCATTAATTAGCCATAATACCATCTTGATGCCTTCATGGAGAGAGCATCACACGAATAAATCATCAGCCAGGTGCTTTGAGTAACACTGTACATTATACTGAGACAGACACTTTGCCACTGAAATATTCAAATTTCCAGAATTAAAGCCAAGCTTTGAGTGCTTTGCACTGAAAGATGACATCCATTAATTTGGCCATGGAAAAACACAATGTCTCGAAAATATGTGCTCTGGCAATTTTATAGCATTCAACTATTTAGTCTGAAAATAGTTCAGGTAACAGGTATGCCCTTAAATAAACACACAAACCACCACTGGAAAGAAGGAAGAGAATTCTTATTTATCTTAGCTGTCTAAAAAGCCAAATCTTACTGGCAGTGAATAATTTCTGTCTCAGCCTGCTCAGCATGTGCACTAAGTGGAATACTGCATTGGAGTTGCTACAGCATTTAGGAGGATATTTGGAGGCAGCAGACAGATGAAAAGCATCTATTTTAAATTTTAAAAAATAGAGTTTTCAGACAGGATGTATGTGAACTGACTGCCGGATTAAGTGCTAATTAATATCCTTAAAAGTTCCAGAGTAAACAGGAACAAGCATTCAAGGGATCTGATAACAGAAAACTCTTTAGTTTCCCAACAGGTCTATTTTAATGGATGGTCCTCCTTGATCTACAGCTTTCCCCTGTAGCAGAGAGAAGATGCAACAGCTGCATTTTAATTCCCTTGGTTTGTTAAGTGCAAGAGATCCAAGGGCAAGCACAGAACAGAACAGTGACACAGGGAATCTCAGCAATGCTCCACCTGGGACGGGGGCATTTCAGGGTTACCTGTCCATAATCTATTTCCAGCGGGTAGAACTTTTTGGGATATTTAGTGAAGTTCTTCGAATGCCAAGAATTGCCAGTTTTCTCTTCATACAGGTTCAGGAAGTGTTCAATTGCATCTTCTTTTGATGGCATCTGCTCCAGCTTGTTACTGCCAATTACGGTGCCCACACGGCCCCAGGATCGGAACACCCAGTACCTAGAGAAATGCAATGGGACACAAGAAGAGCCATCAGCCACTCCAGTGCTATCTGCATACCAGTAACTTTATGGAACACCCCCTCCATCACAGAAATTGTGAAAAGAATTTCTACATTTTTTTCATTGAGAGGAATCACTGTATGTCCAAGAACTGGTGTAAAAAATGCCCAGGGTTAACATGCCAGAACCACAGCCCTGAGGTTAAAGGGTGCACAGCAGGAAAAGAGAGGCTAACATCTCTTCAATCTTCATGTTTTGCAAATACAAATCTTCAGACTATTGGGGTCATATATTTGAAAAACAAAGACAAAGCATCTTTAAGCCCCAGGCCCCAGAGATCAGTATTTTAGAGAAACCAGAAGTAAATCAAATATTTGTTTGTACTGCTGACAGCACCTTGGGTGAGCTTCTGTAATATTTATGGGGATACAATCAATCAACCTTTCCAATATGTCAGGTATGAAATGCAGGCACTGAAATCCCTCTATGTACTGAATCCCAGACTTGATACAACCTCACACAAATGAGACAGGAACAAAGGCTTATTAAAAACATGGTAAAGTGCAATAAATCTGGAGCTGAACCAGTTGTTGCTACCCTGGATTTCTGTGTCACTTATGTGTTTGGCAGGGGCAGTTTTATTTTAAAGAACCTTCTCAATCTCTTCATCTAATCACCAATGCAACCACTGAACAGCTCTGCCATGCACCCAATGAGACTGGAGAGCTAAACACATGATCAGCTCCTATTGCATGAATATTTCATGCATTTTGTTATACTTCAGGGCACACAATTCAGGCTAACACTGTGGTAGAACAGCCAGAATCTGGTTTTGTTTCCCAACATGACAGGCTCTGTGATTAGAACACAAAATTAAGTTAGAGAATACGGGGGGAAAAAAACCCACCTTAGGTTTTGTCAACACCCACAAGGAATGTCTCCATGCAGAGCAGAAATTTCTCCATGGGTGGCTTGTTTGGTAGGTTTGGAGGAGTTATTTTAGTTTTGGTTTGGTTTTTTTTTTCATTTGTGTTGTAGTGGTTTCTTCCTTCAAGTAACTACACCAATCTGTTATCTCCCCAAAGACATTTTACTCACACTTTGCTTCTGGAGTGTCAAAAATCCAGTATTTATTAGAAAAAAAGTGAATGGAAGTATTTGAAGGGAAAACTAAACTCACCTGTTCTCTCTGTCATCCTCTAGCAGCTGCAGCTTATAATAGGAATTTGTTCCTTTGACAATATCTACTAGTCCCAGGGTTGCACTGAAAATTTTCCCACCTTTTTCAAAGACATGAGCAGAATCCTCCAAACCTGCAGAGAAGAAAAAATTAGAACACAGAGGAGGAGGTTACTGTTTTAGCTCTCCTTCCTGCATTTGCACTCATCCAAATGTTTCCTGCAGCAGTGTGATTTAACAGAAATACTGCAAAAACAGTGACCACACAGCTCATTCAAAACTACTTGGAGCACAATGAATTAATTAATGAATTGTGAGCCTACACCTTTAGGTAAACTTTAGATAAATCCAGGATCAGAACACCCAGCATCTGGAGAAACTAGAGTTAGTATCTGGTTAGTATCCTAACTAGAGGAAAAAACCTGTAACTTTTGATAGAGGATGATCTAAAATCTAGGAGCTAATACTGTGTGAGCAGCTGAAAGAATCCTCAGTAGAAATGCAGCTCTGCAGGTGTCACATTAGCAATGGACTGAAAAGCAAAGGCTGGCCTTGGATGCAGTACAAATTGTCAGAGCATCCATGAACCACAGGTTTGGAGAGCAGCATCAGTACATATTTATGCCAAACCTGTGTGCTCTGCTGGCTGGGCCTTTACTCACTCCACTGCCAGGAGATCCTAAAGCTGAACAAGGTGCACACCTTAATTTAAGAGGTCCTTCTGAAGAAAGCTGCACTAGAAAATCCTGGAATATTCAGCCTTGGATGTCAATCAATATGCTTCCTTTGATAGCAATGTTAAAGGTTTAAAATTTCATGCTCCTTTATGGAACCCTCATCCTTTCACAGAAAAACCCTTTTGTAAACCATCAGGCATTCTGAGGACTGTGGGTGGTGCAGGCACAGGCACTGTTATCACTCACCAGAATCAGGATCTACTGCTGCTCCACCCTTCACTGTTAACTTCATTTTCTTTTCAGACTTGCTAGGTCCTGCAGTGAAAGACAGTTAATTTTTTTCTTAGGTGAGCAACACAGTCTCACTTGAATCAACCTTAAAATTCTCAATTTGCATAATTATCACCCTAAGGTGAAGCAGATTCCCAGTATATGAGAACACTGACTTCAGTGGCTTTTTTTTAACCTAGCTCTAGCAGCCAAATCACAACTAAATGAGAAATTACATTTCCCCAGATTCTATCTATGTATTCTTTTTCTCCTGGCCCCAAGGGGTGGACCATGTCATTTTTTTACCTGCACTGAAGATAAACACAACCACAAATGTGGAAGTGGGATTGAAAAACCTCACAGGGCATGGGGAGTGTTTGGATTCCCTGGGGATGCTACTGTGGTGAGACAGTCTGGCAATAGCACACCCAATTGCATGACAGAAACCTCCACTTGGAGGACACAAAGAACAGGTTCTGAAGAGAAGTGAGCAAATGTGATGGTTTTGTTCACCATCCAGGTAATGCAAGTTCTCTATGGCACTGGTGAGCAATGCCATCAATATTTTTATACTGCTACAAAAATATTATGTTAAATCAAGGAGCATAGAGACTCAGTGCTCTGGACCACAGTATTTTCTCACTTGCCAACACCCCCTGAGTAGTGTCTGTCATTTTGGTGTCCTAGGACCTCCTTGGAGCTACAACACTAACCCAGACTGGCAGTGAAGCTGATGTTTTATGAGGAAGAGACTGGTTTGATGGTAGGGAGCTTGGGCAGACCGAAACAGGGGAAACAGCCAGCTCCTGAGACAGCTCAGGAGACAGTTTCATGTTTATTAAAGCTAATCTTGCCCTGAGGTCCATTATATAAACTTATCATGAGAAAAAAACCCAGAAAATTCAATGAAAGGGTAAGGACAGACCATACCCAGGTTTGCTTTGTGCATGAACAGCACTGAACAGGCCTATGGAGAAACAACTGCTCTGTTCCTCACCTTGTTCTTCTTTGACCTTCCCAGCACTCTTTGTACTTGGGGGCTTGCTGTTCTTCCCATCCACGGCCATTTCCTCATGCTCCATTTTCACCTCTGCACCCCAGGGTGAAAGGGCATGGAGAGACACAAGCTCCTGGAAGTCCTTGCTGGAAGATTTCACATCCTGAAGAAATGCCTCCGAGACCACACGGACTTTGGCCTCCTTCACTTCTTCCATCTTCTTGCTCATTTTCTCCACATCCTCTGCAAAGGCAGGATAGGAAGGGGAGAAAAAAATGCATCCATGAGGTTTTAGACCTCAGCCTCTCCCTCTGGCCGTGATTCAGGGCTCTGTAACACTTTGAAAATACAATTCCTACTATTACTACACTGAAAATACAATTCCACTACGTTTTGGATTCACCATGTTCTTTGGAGAGCCAAGTTCCTCCTTGGTTCTAAGATACAGTTTGGGCTAAAGCAGGAACTGCTGTTCTACTTGGCTGGTCCAGTTCTCCCTTTCCCAGATCCCAGCTGGACTTTCTGATGGATGGGAGCAGATCTCCCACCTCAGCAGTCAGTTTGCACAGCTCCAAGACAGAGCAAGAGCAGACTCTAAGCTGCCAGCAGAGCAAACCAGTGCCCTCAGTCAGGCACCCACAGTCAGCTCTGGGGATTCTCCAAGGCTAGCATGGACACAGCCCTGAGCACCCCTCATCCCAACAAAGGTGGCCTGCACACCACCATGGTCTGCACACAATCCCCAGCTGCCACTGACCCATGAGAGCCTTAAGGCACAGCCTGCCAGGTTAACTTGCTGGGTAAGCAAAACTCAAACAGCACACATCTGCCTACTTTTCCAAGCACACTCAGGCCATGTGTGCACACAAAACACTCCCTCTAATCCAAACACTGATCCCCAGACAGCTCTGAGGACAAGTGTCCTCTGTAATCTGCTCAGCTCTGTTAGCATGGCTGCTCACTCTGGGTGCTGATGCACAGCGTGGCCTTGTTAGCTGTTGTGGTCATCTTTCCTCCCAGCTCCTCCACGATGCTTTTCACCTCCTCCTTGTTCTTAGACAGCTTCCCAACAACCAGGATCTTCATGTTGGTCAGTGGTTTGTCTAAAGGTTTGGAAATGACACGTTAGCCACAGGCACAGAGTCCCTGGACAAACAGCAAGCACAAAGTGACGGCATCACCCCCTCTCTACAAACAGCAAGCACAAAGTGACGGCATCACCCCCTCTCTGTACAATCAGCTCAGCTGGCAGGGACATGAGGGGCCAAGCAGGTCTGACCTGTGCTAAGCAGGCAGGAGGGAGCTCCCCTTCCCAGAGGAAAGGGAACAAAGCTCAGCAGCTGCCAACAAACAGAAGGGATGGAAGACAGGGAAATGGTATGTAGGCATATTTGCTCTTTTCTTGGTTTGTTTTGTTAAGTAAAAAGAATCAGTCTTCTTTCAGCACTGTGCTGCTAGGGACTGTGCTCTGCTTCCCTTTTTTTTTGATGCCTGGATAGCATGGGAGAAATTCACTGTCACATGAAAGCTCCTGCCTTTTCAAAAGGAAATCTTTGTTTGAGGGGCTGCTGAGAGAATTCTCTCTCAAGCAACACTGTTCCAGTCCTGATCTTATAGACAGTACAAGGTTCTACCATGGAGCAAACTGGTAACCATTGTGTTAACATTGCAATTCAGGCTGGTCCAGGACATGGCAAGTGCCTAAGGGCATATTTGCACTGCTATAAGATAAATGCTATAAACTCTAATTGACCAGCTGAGAGTTGTGCTTCCTCTTCTGCCCTCGACTCAGACTAGTTTGGTTGTTAGCAAACAAAGCAACCTGGCTTTAAATCTGGTCAACCTTTTGAGTTTACCTTCAGGGGACACTGGGGCTGGAATCAATTTGCTGATCAGAAACAAGACCTGGGTTACTTTGTCTTCCTTGCTAAAATAATGTGATCTGGCTGAAGTTAACTGTGCAGAATTACTCCCACCTTTTTAACCAAGTTACAATAATGCCCTGCACCCAAAATTATGGCCAGAACTAGAAAGGCTGAATAAGAAAGAAGTCAGTATAGTACTTAACAGACAGGCTTTATCACCAAAGCATGCAATTCATTCCAGCAACCTACATAAGGTCCAACCTTTTGACAGCTGGAGACAGCACATCTATTTTGCACAAGGGGAGTCAGTGATCAGTAAAGTCAAATCTCAGTAGATGATTTAGCAACAAAACAATCCCCTGAAAAACCCTCTTGCCCTCAAAACCTAAATTTATGTGGAATATCTGGCATTAAGGACATCCCTGGATGGTCCCCAAGACACCAAGTGAGGTGGCACTTTGAAGCAGGTCTCCCCTGAGACACAAAATGCAACATCAGCCTTTACATTTCTGATTCACTGCACACACATCACTTCCTCACAATCAACAAACACTCAAAATCATCTGTGAGTAAACAACAGAACCTCAAGCCCATGACCCCAGACAGCCCAGGGCCTGCCTGTGCTGGGAAGATGAAGCACATGAGACCCTTTTTTTATCAGGAGAGCTCTGCCTGCTTGAGAGCAGGAGAGCAGTGGGACTGTTCAGGGTGGCACATTTATCTGGCTGGGGATGCCAGCCTGAACATCATCCTGAGCTCCACCAAGCCATGCCCAGCCAGACATTTACCTCTGGGTGCAGACACAGTCTCTGACAAAGGAGCAGATGCAGAGGGAGGAGGTGCTGAGTTCACAGTTACAGCATCTGGAGGAAACACCCTGTCCTGCTTCTTACACTTAAATTTCTTCAGGTAAGGAATTTCCCGGAATTCCTGTGGGATGGAAGCATAAACAATTTAAAACCACAAATGTTATTATAAGATTTAAAGGATAAATTGAATGCCAGCCAGATGTTGGAAATTATTTTGATTCACACCAAGGTGGATAAACCCCACTTTACTGACTGAGAAAACAAAGCTGGAAGAGGGTAAATGATGAGTTTCAAATCAAATCAACAACATCACTTTCAATTCAATGTTACTGGAAAAAATGTGAATTATTTATGCATTAGCTGCCTGCTTCTGGAGGGATGTGGCTGTGACAGAACTTGCCTGCTGTCACAGCTGCTCAGTGCTGCAGCACACTCTGAACAAGCAGCAGTCAGTGCAGCTCAGAAATGTGCTTCAGAACATCACATATGCAGCAAACACTCACCTTTGGGATCACCCAGTCTTTCCTGTTGGGAGTCTGTGTTTTAGCCACGCACTTGGTCCAGGCAGTGATGTCCCCAGAACAGTAATAAGCGTCACTCTTGAACACAAACTGCCCCTTGCACTGCTCACAGGGCAGCAGAGCTCCAAAGGCCATCCCATCTGCTACTCTGTCCAAGATCTACAGCAACAAAGAACACAGAGCAGGTCATGGCAGGAGGAGGCTGGAAGCACACACACACACACACACACCACACACACTGTGTAACCCTGGGCTGCACAAGAACACAACTGCCAGGCTGCTGGCACAGCCATTTCCAGCACGTCCCACACACTCTGAACACAAACCAAGTCTCTCAGCTGCACTGATGGATGTATAATGCCTCAGAGGCACAGGGCTCCTCCTGCTCACACCCCTGAGGAGATTCTCAGTTCAGTCAAAGAGAATTCTCCCAGGCTTCAGGCCTGGGAAACAGAGAGGAAGAATGAAAACAATGATCTCTCTGTTCAGGTTGTTTATAGGTATGTACCTTCAGAGTGGGCTATTCATGGCTCACCAATAGTGTGAAAGGTTTTAACTTTGAGACCAATCAGGTTTCACCTCAGCAATCCTGGTTATAAAAGGATGCTCTACCTCTTAATAAAGTCTCTTTTTCACCTTCTGAACCATGGAGTCATTTTGTCCGTCCCTGACTCAACAGTGTCACACCCCTGGCTCAGCCTCTCCTCCCCAGGAAGAGGGAGTTGATTCTCCCCCTCTGCTCTGCTCTCAAGAGACCCCACTTGAAGAGCAGCATTCAGATCTGGGGCTCCCACCAGAGCAAGGACACAGACCTGCAGAAGTGAGGTCAAAGGAGGGCCACAAAAATGGCCTGAGGGTTTGAGCATCTCTCCTGTGAAGACAAGCTGAGACATGGGATTGTGCAGCCTGGAGAAAAGGTCTCAAGGTCTCCTTGTAAGACCTTCCAGAACCTAAAGAGGATCTGCAAGAAAGCAGTGAGGCACTTTACAAGGCCATGTAGTATCAGGACAATGGCTTTCAACTGAAAGAAGGTATGTTTAGATTGGATATTAGGAATAAATCCCTCACTCCAAGGGTGGTGAGGCACTAGAACAGGTTGCCCAGAGGAACTATGGATTCTCCATCCTTAGAAGTGTTCAAGACTGGGCTGGATGAGGCTTTGAGCAACCTGATCTAGGGGGGTGGCATCCCTTCCCATGGCAAGGGGGTTGGAAAGAGATCTTCAGAGTCCCAGTGTCACCGTCATATTTTTGGAAAAATCCTCTTTGCCCGGGATTCTTTTCCTGGGAAGCTGAGAAGCCTCAGAGAAAAAGGAAAACAATTCTCATCTCATTTGCTTCTCCCGTGTTTTGCTGCTTTGGAACGTGGCTGGAGATTGGTTATCCAAGATGTGAATTGTTTTGACTTAATGACCAATCACAGTCAGGCTGTGTCGGACTCTGAGAAGTCATTAATTTTTAATTATTATCTTGTAGCCTTCTGAAACTATCCTTTCTCTATTCTTTAGTATAGTTTAGTATAGTATTCTTTAATATAATATAATGTCATAAAATAATAAATTAGCCTTCTGAGAACATGGAGTCAGATTCATCTTTCCTCCCCCCGATGGGGGACCCCGAAAATACAACATTCCTTCCAATCCAACCCATTTACAATCCTGTGGCTCAGGAGAACACATCTACCACACAGCACCTGACCAGGCTGCCAGGCCAGAACAGCCAGGGAGAAGACAAGCTACTGCATCTGAGCACATGAGGAGGTAGGTGGGAATGTAGGCTCAAACAAGTCCAGGTTTTCCTGCCTAAGAGTATTCCATGACCATTTTGAGTCTAGACACTTCCCACACACCAGCCCACAAAGAGTCTTGATAAATACAAATACTTAAAGCAGTATGTGGCTCTGAAAGAGAGCAGACTTTCACAAATTACATAGACCAAAATGGACTGTTTTTGGAAAAGAATCTGGGAAAGAATTTGTACAATTTTGCTTCATTATGCATAATTTAACAGTTGAGGGAGGCCATGTGAAGTGCCTTAGCTAACCTGCTCATGAAGAGCCAGCACCAACAAAAAAAAATTCGAAGACACTTTGAGCATAGCAGAATAAAGGCACTACACCAGGAAAAGATGCTGAATTCAGCATCACTCACCACCACACCACCCTTCACAAGCAAGTGTAACAGCAACACCAGAGTCCTGGGACAGAAGGACTGGGCTTTGCACCAAATTTCTTTTTGAAGTGTTGCATTAGGAACATTCTTCAGGCTTGTGGACCTTGCAGCAATATTGGGTCAGGTCGGCTTCAGCAATTCCAAGACCCCACACACAGAGCAACTCCAACCAAACTCACAGCATTCTCCCCTGAGGGGACCTCCTGCTTGTTGGCAATCAGCAGCTCCTTCAGGTCATTGGTGGAGCAGACCTTCCTCAGCTCATCTTTGATGCCCCAGATCAGCTCTGTCTGCTCCTGTTGACAAAAGCCAGCAGCTTAGAAAGCAATCCACTGCAAGTGGCAAAGAACACTCCTCAAACTGCAGTATGGGCACAAGGTTTTAGCAAGTCCATGTCATCTTACACACAAATTAGGAAATTAAGAGCTCCAAGAACCAGTAACTTTACCAAAAGGGAGAGTCACATCTTCTACCAAACACCTAAAACAGATCCTTAAAGTCATATCCTTCAAGTGTCAATGCCCTTACTTACTCACTTGTAAAGCTCTCAACATTCTTTACAAATTTCACCTACCTAGCTGACACTGAGAACAGTGGGGATGTGGCAGCATTTGAGCCTTCCAGAAAAAAAAGAGATCACAAATGCTGATTGCCACTGTTCATTTTTTTAAGGTAACTAAGCATTAGAGGAATTGCTACCAGATCAGATACCTGCAGCAGTGTGGAGAAGCATGCATATTCTTTTGGGTTTTTCTACAGAACTTGAAAGGGTTGGGAAGCATAGAAGCATCCTAAAATATCTCAAATACTTTCTGAATGTTATCCACTGGCTACAGTCAAAAATGTAGTCTGCCCTGGAAGAAGTGGTTTACTGGGTTAAGTGGTGTAATTTTCAGTGTTAATGATCATGCTCAAGGAAATGTTGTTAAAAAAAAGTGAACCCAAACTTAACCCTGATCCACAAAGTGCCTCCATTTGTCCTAAAAATCTGCACTGCAGCAGCAAAACCTTAAAAATATATTTTTTGAAAATTATGGTGCTGCCACACAACAAAAAAAAACTTTTGTACAAAACCAGAGCCAGCGTTTTTCTACAGCTCCATTAAGATCTCAGTTGCAGCAAAGTCAGATTGTTTGGTTTTTTCCTTGGGAACTTTTAATAAATAAAAAATTCCTGAAGCTCTACTGGGGATTCTTCCCACAATATTCTAAAAGTGACAGGTAGAAATCACAATTTGTACCCATGAACTGAAGATATCTTGCCAGAGGGTGAAAAAGATTTGATTTTTCATTAATCTAGTAGCACACTTTATTGCTGTTTAATTTTTACAATGAGCTATTTATTGTTTTCCAAGCTCTTCTGCAATAGTGCTCGGGCTCCAAGCTCCAGCCACCACAGCCAGCTGATAGAGGAAGGAGCCCAGACCCAGCCTCTCAGAAAAAAGGCATTTAACCTAATCTCTTTAAATCCAATAAGCCCAAGTCCTAGAGAACATCCTTCCTGTCTTTGGAGAGAAAGGGGCAAAGCCTCAGTGCCAGGGCACACGGATGGTCTGGGCTGCCACTGCTCTCTCTGGGTACAAGGTACTGCCTTCTCTAGAGGCTCTTCTAGAGACTCTTCCAACCAAGCAGCTCTTAGGTTGTGAGCAGCTAAAACTCACCTTCAGCTGTTTCTGCTGCTTTGATTCTTTCTCTTTTTCTTTTTTCTGCTTCTTTTTTGCAGTCACGTTTCCATCTACCTCTTCTCCTTTTCTCTTTCTAACAGAGAAAAACAAAACAAAACCACACACACATGAAAGGAAGTTGTCGAAACGGCTGTCCAGCAGTTACCAGGGCTCAGATTACTGACTGCCAATATCTGCAGAGGCTTGAATATCCTCAGTTTTGGCAGGCAAATCCATTTTTCAAATTCCTCAGTGATAGATTATAGACCTGCACTTGGCTCTGCAATGTGAGCTGCCTCAATCAGGTCAGGTACACTCAGAGGTTTTCCACAGAGTAACTGTGTGGTGTGGGAGAAGAGCACGTGAAAGACTGCAACATTCTCAGGCATATTCATCTATATTCATCTCATCTATTCATCTAGACACCAAAGGCATACCTAAGGATCACTGAACAGCTCTCCAAATTTGGCGAGGTGTGGCAATGGAAGTTAAAAGACCACAGTGTCCTTCAGCTGAATCAACAGCTTGATCAGCTTAGGCAGTCTATACTGAAATAAAGGAGAGCAAACACAGTAACTTTAATGAGTTAACACACTAGGAAACTAGAGAGTATTTCCCTAGTTGGGTATTTCCCAACTCCCTAGGAGTATTTCCAATATTCCCTAGGTGGTATTTCCCTAGGTGGGTATTTCCCACCTAGTTTCTCTTCAGACTGGAATTAGGTCAGGCCTCTGAAACCAAACAGGTGCAAGTTTCTGGAAAAATTCAGTGCAAGCATTGGAAAATGCTTCCAGGCTCACAGTGCTTTTGTGATATACTGTTGGGAGTTGCATGGGTGGAAATTTATTGCTATTTGCTATTTAGAGCTGAAGGGAGAAGTTATAGAAAATACTGCTCAAGAAAGACTAGAAAAAGAAAGCCAAATGAAAACTGGGGGATTTTGGCACACTTCAGAGTGACAACGGACTTCAGAAGATGATCATTTATGTTTCCAAAGTCATGGCATTCCCTTTGTTTGCCTGGAGTGTGTTCTCCTTGTGAGGATGCCAAGGGAAATTCTATCCCAGCTGAGACAGGACAGGCCTGCAACTCGAGGCAGAGCATGAACACAGCCTGGATCACACACTCCATTTTGAGAGATGCTTTCTGTTGTGAAACATCAGCCAGTTCTCTTTTTAAGAAAGCCTCTCTCAACTTTGTAAGCTGTGGCTGAGGGTTAATGTCAATGAAGTTGACATTTCTGATTGCTCTCCTGCTTACAATTTTAAACAGTTCTCTTTCTAGGACCTTGCTCCCACTAAAAGTAAGAATGTCAGGAGGTGCTCTCCTCCCAGAGACTCCTGCATGAGACCTGTAGTTCCAGTAACTTGCCTGGCCCTAAAATTGTGCTCACTTTATTTGCAGTGGCCACACCAGCCCACCATCAGCACCTGTGACCAAACCACAGCTCAGAGCACTTTGAGGGACTGGTTTGGCAGATGTCATCCTCCAGCTGTGCCCTGCCAGGTGCCATCAGTGAGCAGGGGTTGTGCTGCACATCTCCTGCCTCATGGTAGGGGGAAACACCCACACTGTGCTGCCAGCAGCTGCTTCAGAAAAACTTCACCCTGTGTTCTGAATCAGGCAAGCAGCAAACCAGTGTGGCAGGACTGGCTCCAGCACACACACACAGCAGTGCCTCCAAAAGTCCCCAGGCCAAGCAAATTCTCTCTCCTCCTTGGCTGCAGCTCAAGCTGGGAGCAAGACCAGAGCATCCACTGAGCCCTATCAAGAGGACAATGACTTCCTTAAGTTATAACAGAGTCAGGGATACACAACAGAATCTGTGAAAAGCTTCCCAGCCTGAGTGCAAAGTGTTCTGCACCTTCCCAAACCAGGATTAATGATCTCAGTGCTTAGGAGGGGTGCCCAGCCCTGAGTATCTGCAGTGCCTGCTGACAGCCAGGCTGCCTCCAGCAAGCCAGCACTCACTCCCACACTGTAACTTGTCTCCTAAAGGAGCCAATCCAGCACAGCAGCCCCTGGAAGGTGATCACTCTGCTGAGAGACCCTGTGACCCAGGGAATGCAGCCAAATTCCAGCAACAACTCTCTTTTGGCAGCTTCTCCTCACAGTCAAAGGGACAGCAGTGCTGTGCAGAGTGGTTACAGTACCTGCTCCAGCCATGGAACAAACCATGGAGTGGAAGGGATCATCCCAAGTGCAGGGAGGTATAAAGCTATGGGTCACCACCTTCTCCTTCGTGCCCAGCAAACACCAATCACTTTATACAGCCTGGAGAAGGGAATGGCAAAGCTGACTTCATCTTGCAGCTTCCCAAAGCAGCACATTTTAGAACAATCTGTAAACTCCACCCTCACTGACACAAGAACACACACACACAAGGATCTTCCATCCTTGGGCCCCAAGACCACGTGTTGCCCACAGCAGTGAGGTGCTGCTGTGTACACCCCTTCTCCTGCTGGGCAAGGGACAGCCCTCCACCTCTGACAGCTACAGCCCCACAGCTTGCCTGGAAGGACTGGCATTCCCAGGCAATGCCAACCACTTCTCACCTTCAGGGAAGACACACAAGATTTATTCCAATTTCAGAGGAGATGAAGAGGGAAGTGAGCTGTCCCGCTGTGGCCTGGCCCTTCCTGACCATCTACTCTATTTTTCACATTCACCTCTTCCCCTCCCTACAATGAAAAGGTGGAAAGGACAGTCACAACAACCCTGGATAAAGCAAGCAGCCCAGCAGGGAGCAACAAGAAGTCCTTTTTTCACCTGCTCTCTGTAAAGCACTGCCAGACTGTTGGTGACCTGAGCACTTAGCATTTGCCTCAGGTCACCTCTGCAGCTAATCCAGTGCTGCATGACATCTCCAGAGTGACACTTTACTCCTGACCTGGGCAGCAATTCCATCTAAACAAGTGAGGCAGAAAACACAGGAGGTATTACAGCTCAGAGCAGGAGGACAAAACACACACTGCCAAAGAAATGCTGTCAAAAGGAGCTCACAAGCTGCTACTGCATTTCCTACACCAGCATCCAGGCATTCTTTCCACAGAGAAGCTGCAGGCAAGGACACAAGATCCCCCTTTCCCAGCTCTGCAAAGTGTTAGTGCTTGGGCAGGACAGCCCATAGCCCAAGGGAGGGCTGCATGTCTCACCCAGAACTGGCTGAGAAAGGAGCCAGGATCCTTCCAGTAAATCCTCCCATATTTGGTCTTCACAAAGAAAGGATTTTCCAACTTTTTCTGGGTAGCCCTGCTCCACACCTCACCTGTCTCATCTGAAAAAGGCACACCTCAACGCCACTTTTACACAAAGGGCTGACAGGGCAGTCACCAAATCTGAGATTCTCCTCAAAGTATGGGCTGGACATGCAGCAGCAGCACCTGAATTTGGATGTGTCACATCTGAATTGCACAGGCTTCTGAGTCAAGATACAATTCTAATGCAGTATATTTAGAAATATCTTTAAAGATAATTTTAAGAATCTCACTTGCAACAGACGCTTTAATATAATTTCTGCAAGAGGCTGTAATTTCTGCTGGTAATTTCTGTTATCTGATTGAATGCACAAGGTGAATTATCCTAGGTAACTACATCTCATTCAGTTTTCTGAGTGTTCTTCCTTTGTCTTCTCCATAATTCCTGTGCTTTCTTGGCAGCAAAACCACCAGCTAGTTAGCACACCACACTCCTCCACTCGTGCTGTTTATTTACACTCTCACCCATTATTTTTGTTTGACAGGCAACGATTTTTCCAGCTGACCCTTACCACCCTTGGCTCAAGCACAGCCCAAAGAGCAGAAGGTAGTGGAGCACAGCAGCCAGCCAGCAACTTAAAGTGTCTGTTGCAAGGCTGAGGAGCTTGCTCAGGAGGTGCTTAGAAAGCAGGAAAGATGAGACATCCTGCTGCTTTTCTGGCATGAGGTCCTGGTTCACATTACCCTCCATCACCAGTGCAAGCTTTTTTCCACTGCAATTCTAGGCTTTTATTTACACAGTGACTTGGCAAACTGCTCTGTGGCCTTTCTTTACAAAGCCTTCATATTCTGCATAGCATCCCAGAAGTGGCCCAGAAAAGCAGAGTCAGGGCAGACAAGAGAAGCACTTACACAGTCAAATCTCTAGAGCTTTGCTGAGGACATGAGAGAAAACTACAAATAACCCTATTAAACTCACTGTTCTAGGACAAAGCAGAACTCACATCTCAGCACAAAAAGCAAAGGACTACTTGAAAACCTGTAAGTGCATTAAAATACTGCACTTCTGCTTACACCAAGCAATGCACACAGAGGTAAAATCCCTGCATGGAAAGACAGCAGGCTGCCCAACAGATGCACACATCTCCTCTTGGCCTCTGCCAGTTCAGCTGAGAGAGGTGAATAGAACAGAACCTGACAGGGCTCTGGCCAAAGCCCCATCCTGGGGTGCTGCAGGACCCCCCACAGCACCCACAGCACTGCCAAATGCTTCTGGAGCAGTGGCTTGCCAAGGAACACACATCAGCTGCATACCTGAAGGACCAATACTGACCAAGACTGCACAGCTGTGACACGGCCATAGCTCCTCAGAACAGACATCAGCCTCACTGGACATTTTCATGGTGAATCTTGGCAAAAGCAAAGTTGAATTCAGTCTAAAATGCACACAGAGAAGCCCAATGTTTTCCAATGACAAGATCTTCCTTATTTGTAGGATCCAGAAATACCTAATGTTCCTTCCTTCAAGGGGACAATACAACACTGGTTTGTGTTATGAAGCATGACTCCAGGCAAAGTCATTTCAAGAACAAGTAACAAAAGCCTTCATTAAAAAAAGAAAGATTCACAAAGCTAGCAAGTCACCTGGAAACACTTCTCTGTCAGTACAGGTCCTGTCAAGAGTCTCCACTGCAAATCTCAATGCAAGGCAATGAAATTTCAGACGTACTATAAAAGATTCAGCAAACAAAAGCATCCAAGTGGAAGCACTACATGACAAATAAACACCATTATCAGATTCAGTGCCTGTCACAGTTCAGAAGCTCATAGATAAAAGATGTCAAATCAATTCTCTAACAAGTGGTTTGAGCAGAGAAACCACTGCTGATAACAGTATCACACAAGGAGACACAGAGTCCAGTATCCTTTTGTACTACACAAGCATTATTTTATGGTTGAAAGCCCTGAATCTGCCCTCCAAGTCACACCTGCAGCTCTCTGCATTTCCTCAAGGCAGTCACAGGGGAAAACTGGACTGCAGGTTCCCAGGGACAGGGAATGTCTGTTGTCATCTGCCTGAGGTCACAGGAAGAAGCAAACCTTCCTATGACAAATATTCCTCTAACAGAGACAACAACATCCCATAACACTTATCACAGATGTATTTAAAGGCAATGCTTCCTCCAGACAACACAATTTCTTACACTAACCACCTACCCTTCACTCTTGGTAGCTGGGAGCTGCTTCTTCAGAGTTTCTTTATCTTCAGCTTTCAGGATGCTGAAGCCCAGGAGCTGGGTGGCGCCGTAGGCAGGGAGGAAGCCCAGCTCTGCCCGGCGGCTCACGAAGCAGTCGGGGTGGTACCAGTTATCAATCATCCCCAGCTGAGGCTTCTCAGGATGCACCATCTTCTTGGAAATCCTGATCTGGCCCTGAGGGAAATCAAAGTAACACGAGAGCAATTGTTAGGCCATTCTGGAAGGAGCAGGATGTTAACAAGTTACCAACATGATGCTTCCTAAAAATCTGTAAAGCAGTAACAGTTCCTCCATCAAAGTCTGCAACTTTTGTTCAAACACTTTCACAACAGTTCCTCTACCATTTTCATGTACTCTTGCTAGGTTGAAAAAGTCACCTTTTAGGGCAGTTTTCTATTCAAAATCCACTCAAACTGGGTAATCCTGTTGTCTTTATTCCAACTTCCTGTAAACTTACCAAGTAAAACTCACATGAACAAGCTTCATAAAAGCCCATCTCATAATTAACTATGTCCCTATCACTCAAACATCAATGCTAATATGATCTTATCCTGTTTTACTGCAAATTACCTTTCAGATGTCCAACAAGAAGATGGTTTGCAGTGCAGCAACAAGCAGGAAAAGCTGCAGTTAGTGGTGGCTCTCTTGCCACCGAAATGTTGGTGAGCAGCATTCCAAGCCTGCTCTAAGACCCAAGTGAAAGGAGGGATCACCAGGCTTGAAGCTCAGGCTACAATGCCTGAGGGATGCCTTTACTGTCAGCTGTCCAGGACACAGCTGCTACTCAGACACAGAAATGCAGCTCTGCAAGTGCTTTCCATATGCAGGACAGACAGGAAGCAATTATAAAAGCCACTGTTTGAATTAAAACTGGTGAGAGAAAAGATGAGATGGAGAACTTTTTTACCTTTTCTATTTTCTGCTCACAGCCTTTGCAAGTACTTCTGTTAGACTTGGCATATTCTGCAGCAAAGTCGTTTAGGCTCTTCTCAGCCTTACCACCTCCTTCCTGTTCCCCTCCTTTTCCTGGAGAGCAAAGCAAAGACAGAATTCAGCTTTAATATGCATTCCCTTATTTTCTTATTCTCTGTCCCAGATTGTTAGCAGTCTGCATTAATAAAACTCTTGGGTTCCAGCCACTCATTTCATTTGTCCAGAATTTGAACAGAGAGCAATACAAGCAGTCCATGCTCAAAATCACCAAAGAGCCACCACAACCATGCACTGAACTGAAGGTATCACTAAGAAAACACAGTACAACAAACTAAATACACCAATCATGATAACATGAAATGTTTTTCAATATATCTGCCAAGTGACTTGACTTTTTCTCCTCACTGATTTAACATGCTGGATGATGCTGTCAGCATCCTCACCCTGGAGGTGTGGAGACATCTCAGCAATTCCTCTGACATCACTTGCTGAAGCGACATGGACATCAAATCACCGTAACAACAGCACAACAAAAGAGAGCACAGCTCCAGATGAACCTCCAAACACCAGGAGGCTTCTGTCTACCTCCTCCAGGGCCTCCAGTTTCAATGGCTTTCTTGATTTTCTCCTGATCTTCCCAGCGAAGCTCGGGGAAGCCGTCAATGTCTGCGTGGGACACAAGTCGAGCCCGCTTCCAGAAGCAGCTGTAGTGGTGCCAGTGAGGGACTTTGCCATCAAACATGGGTGACTAGCAAGAAAAAGCACATTAGGCCAAGATGAAACAATTCAAGCAGGTTCAAGGGGAAAAACAAAACAAAGCCCAAAATAAAAAGGAGTATCTGGGTAAGTAGCTTCTGAACTGTGACAGGGTAAACACACACAATTTCTTCTTTCTATTTTTCTTTAAATCAAGAGATGGATACTATTTAGGACAAAGTCCAAGAAGAAAATCTAGTAAGACAGACAAGCTGCTGGAGAGATGTTCCCAAAGTGGAAAGACATGGAAGGAGCATTTAGCTAGCTTAACCAGTTCATCACCCTGCTGCTCAGACCATCTGTTTTACTGAAAGAAAAAAAAAAAAAGTCACAACCTCAGCATGGCTGCACCAGCCCCTGTGCAGCACAAGAGGCTGCTGACCTCACTGCACAACCCCTTTGAGAGCCACTTCTCAAGTAAACAGTCTCTATACTGGAGAACCCTTGGCAGGCACAAGATAAGATGGGCAGCTCCAAGGATTGTGGCCTGAGGAAACTCCTGAGTGGCCTGCAGGAGGTTGAGACAAAATTCAATGGAAAGACGAGAGCCCAATAAAAATTCTGCATCAGAGGTCGACAGCAGGCCACAAAGATGATCAGAGGGTTGAAGAACCTCTCCTGTGAAGACAGGCTGAGACAGTTTGGGGTGTTCAGCGTGCAGAAGGCTCCAGGGCTATCTTATAGCACTTTCCAATACCTGAAGTGGGCCTACAAAAAGCTGTAGAGGGAGTTTGAGTTTTCACAAGGGCTTGTAGTGACAGGGTGGTGAGGCACTGGAAAAGGTCACCCAGAGAAGCTGTGGCTGCTCCCTGGGAGTGTTCAAGGCCAGGCTGGATGGAGCTCTGAGCAACCTGATCTAGTGGGGGGCATCCCTGCCCACTGCAGGGGTTGGAACTGGATGATCTTCAGGGCCCCTTTCAGACCAAACTATTCCATGACCCTGTGATCAGGACAGAAGCACCACCCAAATCTTCCCTGAAGTGCAGCTCCAGAGTGCCCTGCCCCACACCAAGCAGTTGTTTTGCAAGTAAACCATTTATTTAAAACTCAGACACAGTGGGTACCATCCTGGCATCATTCCAGTTACCCACCAGGCAAAATAACCTTACAGTGGTTTGGCTCCAAATAACTCACACAAACAGCTGCTGTACTAATAATACTCAGTGCTGTGTAATTATAATTGCTGATGATACAGAACTGACCTAGGAAAGCCTTCCATGTGTCACTGACTAACAGGAGGGAGATCTCCAAGCCAAAACCATCAGCAGAGCTTTGTGCATGAGCAGGAGGGAAAAGGAAAGGGCTTCAAAGACCACAGCATGGCACCAGGAGATCTGAGAGCCCAAACTACAGCCAACCATCCACCCGAACTGTACGAGGATGTGGGAATCTACAAAATTAGAGGGTTTTGGGAAAGCTGCAAAAGGCAGGCCACAGAGGCAGCAGAACTGTGATTAGAGCTGAGCAGCAGCCATGAGATAGGTTAGCAGAAAAAATATTTAAACTGTAGAAAAGCAAGGACAAATAGAACAATGGTCTGTGTATTAACGCTTGTCTAGAATAATTCTCTAAGCTACAGAAAAGTTTATCTAGCAAGATATTAGGAAGTTTTAAGCTTAATAATGGAGCTCTGTGCATTGTGCTTTAAGGCTTACAAGCAGGTATTGTATTCAAATAAGCAAGCATTGTTTTAACCAAAGGTACCTGTGCTTATAGTGGTTGGATAGAACTACTGTCAATATGCTTTTGCTTTGTGTGATTGGTCAAAAAACTTATAAAGTGAGTTGTAACATTAAGTTCTTCATCTGCTGCCTGGGATGTGAGCTGCTGGCATCTTCCCATTGTCATAATCATGTAACGAGACTGATGCTGGAAAATAAAACAGCTCAAGGCACGTTCCCAGCAGCCCCATCCCGTTTGTGATTTGTACAGAGCCCCAGCCAGCATAAGAGGACATTTTTATTTCCAGATGGGCTCTTCCCACAAGCCAGGATTGCACACCCAGCTACTCTCACAGCAGCCACCCTGCAGCTGCTCTCAATGTGTCTGTAAGTCACATGCAATTTTGGCACTGCAACATGGACTCTGGGCTTGTGTCTAGAGCTGTGCAGGAGGACTCGAGGCTGGTCCCAACACAAAGGCTTTGAGGGCACAAGGCACTGGGGAGTACAAAAGAGAGCAGAGCTGGCTCAGTCTTTAAGACAACCATACAAGCAGTCAGTAATCTCCTCAACATGGAGTTTCAGACTCTTCTCTGTGTGGAAAATGAAACCTCTAGGCAAGCTGGGCCTTGTTTACTCAACTTCTCTCAGCTCACCTATCTCTAGACCATAGTTTCCTAAACAAACTAAGGAAAAAAGAGACCAATTCACTTTCATTGTGCCCATTCAGATAACAGAAACCACTCAGTTCCAGCTGGAAGCAAAAGACAAAGCTGGGCTCGTCCTGCAGGGCCCGGGTGCCTGCCCTGTGCCAAGCACCCAGAATCCCACTGCCATTCAGAGCCCTTCACTTGAGGAACCAAAACAAAAGGGAGGTTACAGCAGACAACTACGGCCTTGGTGTGTATCTCCCTTTAATTTCTTCAGCACAGTTTGCAGAAGAGCTCGATGCACTGGCACAGAGGCTGCTCTGCAGGGCTTTTTCCCCAGGAAAAAGCAAGGGACCTGCTGCTCTGGTGAAATTCAGGCATTTGCAGCGGGATGCTCAGCAGCGGTGTGCTCTGCTGGTACAAAAACTGGCAGAGGGCACAGCAAGCAAATTCAAGAGGTGGCGGGGAAAATAAATAAAACCACAAGTGTTTGGTGTAAGATCGCAGTTCTGGGGAGATGTCTGGACACGAAAGGCAGTGGCTCTGTGAGGAATGTCACGGTCCCCAGGAGCTCCCTCCATGAACCAAACCCTAGCGAGAAAAAACACAACTCCTGCCCCCGGTACTGATGAAGGGCAACCCATCCACATCAGCCTCAGCTGCTGGGCAAGCCAGGAAGGGGAACAAACGTGAGGAAGGGGGAACAGACGTGAGGAGGAAGCCGGAGCAGGGGAGGAGGAGGAGGAGCAGCTCAGGGCAGACAAAAGGAGAGGCAGCGGGAACACGTGCGAGCCAACGCCGCAGCTCGGCCCGCACCTTCCCCGGGGGAGGAGGCTCTGAGCACAAAGGCACGGGCAGGTATTTCCCCTCCGGGACAGCAGCTTTGCCTCCAGCCCCGGCAGAGCTGCCAGCCCCGCCCGGCAGCCAGCAGGGCCCCGCAGCCCGGGCGAGGCCGGGGGGACCGGGCCCTTCCTCCCCGCCCCGCACAAGCGGAGCCTCCTCTCCCAGGGGCACAAGCGAGCCACAAATAACCCTGTCTGGAGCTACGTCCTCCACACCCGGCTCCTCGGGACCCACAGCATCCATCCATCCATCCATCCCCCGCATCCATCCGCAGGGCTTTGCGCTGCCACGTCCTTGCTGCCTTCCGCAGACACACACACACACACACACGTAAGCCTTTGCTTACCTTCCACAGCAACACCCCCAAACTCAGCCCGCCCCCAGCACGCCGCAGGCGCCCCCTCCCCTCTGCCCTGTGCAGCCAGCGGGGACAGAGTCCCCCCCTCGTCCCCGGGACAGCGGCGATTCCCTCCGCATCCTCCCGCAGCAGGCAGGGATGCCGGCTCCGTGCACAGCTCCCAGCCCTCCACACAGAACGGGGCTCTTCCCTTCCTTCCAAAAGTGAGCCGAGCAGTCTCTTCCCCAAAAGGCAAATAACAACACCACGAGGGCGGCGGAGAGAACACCGTGCCTTCGCGGCCCGCTCGCCAACTGCGGTTCCGCTGCTCCAGCTGCCGTGTGCCAGCAGCTCAGCCAGACCACCCGGGCCCGGCCGCTCCTCTCCTCTCATCTCCTGCCATCCGGGGCTGCCCCAGCCCCTCACCGCTTGCGGGCCGCAGTTCCTCTGCCTCGCATGCAAAGCGCGCACCGAGCGGGGATTCCCCGGCCCGGCCGGCACACCGAGCCGCTTCCCGGGGCGCGGAGCTCGCCTCGCCCCCCGCACGGCACACAGCGCCTCTGTGCGCGCCCCGGCCCCGCACGGTGAACTTTGCACGGCTTGTGCTCCAGCCGCCCCTGCAGCCCGGGGGAGCGGGGCAAGCGGCTCCCCCCGCCCGGGAGCGCTGCGGGCACGGCTGCCGCGGGCACCGGCGCTGCTGCGGACACGACAGCGAGCGAAGCCGCCTCTATTAAAAATAGGCTGCGCTCGCCCCCGCAGCAGCGAAAAGCGCGGCCGAGCGGCTCCGGAGCACCGCGGAGGAAGAGGAGCCGCGGGCTGGCCCCGCCGCCGGCGGTACCGAGCGGAGCGGCCGGATCAGCCCGCCCCCCGCCCGCAGCGGCCCCGCCACGCGGTACCTGCACCATGAGCGCCAGGCGCAGCGAGTCCTTGGCGATGCTCTCGCCGCACTTCTTGCAGGAGGCGCGGCCGCTCTTGGCATACTCGGCCCGGTACAGCTTCTCCGCCGGCTCCGCCATCGCCGCCGCTCCCGCGCCCGCCGCCGCCGCCCCGCCCCGCGCCGCGCGCCCGCCACCGCCCCGCCCGCGGCAGCGCCAGCCGAGCGCCGAGCACGCACCCTCGCTTCGCCGGCCGGGAGGATCCGCCGCTCGGGCATCGATTGCGCAAACCTGGAGGTTCCTGCTGTGTATCAATGGGAGGCGGGCGCGGCGGCGCGGCTCGTGCTGCGCCCTGAGGGCCGCGGGTTCGAGTCCCGGTCCCGCGAGCATCCTCCGCATCCTGTCCCGCACCCCAGGGGACACAGAGTGGGCTCCCGTGTCCTGGGAGAACCTGAGCTCAGCAGCTCTCCCGCACACAAATACTGGTCTCGTGATGTCACCTGCAGGCGAGCGTTCCGGTGGTGCTCCAGGACGAGGAGCGATGGCCGTAAACTGAACCACGAGAATTTCTAGAACATGAGAATTTCCGCCCCGACATGAGGAAGCGCTGCTTCACATAAGGGTGGCAGAGCGCTGGGACAGCTGCGCTGGGAGGTCATGGGGTCCCTCTCTGGGGACAGCCCAAACCTCTCCTATGTCACCTGCTCCAGGTGACCCTGCCTGGGCAGGAGTTGGAATGGTGATGTCCAAAGGTCCCTTCCAACCTCGACAATTCTGTCATTGTGTGCCCTCCAGCCCCTGGGGCTGCTGACAAAATCAAAGAAGAGTGATTAGATAAATTCAATCTGGATATTTTCTTTCCTACTCACAGTAGATAATTATCCTCTGCTATCAGCAGAGGGCATTGGCTCTGCAGCTTCCAGAAGGAAGAGGAGAGCACTGAAGTTACTTCAAGTATTTGTCATTAATTTTATAGAGATTCTGCAATTAGGGATCAACCAAGGCAGGATGTGCAGCCCCGGATGGGCTGGAGGCAGCTCACACTGTCACTCAGAGATGCACACCTGTCACAGACATCTTTTCACTAAAAATCCTTTCTTTAGGATTTTTCCTTCTGAGAAGCTGAGAGGCCTCAGAGACAGAATGTAAGCAATGGTTATCTGCTGCTGTGGAATGCAACAGGTGGATCTGTGATTGGCCATCTTGGATGTTTATAATTAATGGCCAATCAAGGACTGAGCTATCTCGGACAGAGTCTGAGAGAGCTGCCTTTGTTACCATTTTTTCTTTTCTATTCTTCACTTAGCTAGCTTCTGAGAAAGTCTGTCCTTCTTTTCCTTTTTAGTATAGTTATAATGTAATATATATATATATCATAAAATAATGAATCAAGCCTTCTGATCATGGAGTCAACATTCTCATCTCTTCCCTCATCCAAGAACCCCTGTGAACACGGTCACACACACCAGCATCTCACCCAGCCCGAGATGCCGACACACCTTTCATCCTGTGCTGCCCTTCTCCAGGCTGTCACACATGTGCTGGGCAGGCTTTGCCTTCACAGCCAGCCCCCCGTCAGCCTGGGAATACCGGCGTGCCCGGGGGGACAGGATGGATCCCCATCCCTGGAATTTGGGGAAGGGGGAAAAGAAATCTCTGCGAAGCACTAGATGGTGCTGCGAGCACACAGACACACAGAGGAATGAATCTTCGCTCCAGCTGATCGCTCCTTCCAGGAGCTCCTGGCCCAGGCACCAGCGGTTCGGAGGCAGAGCAGCGCGTTTGGTCCCACCCTGGGGGAAAATGGGGAGAAAATCCCATTCTGTGGCATTCACATTCTCTGAACAGGGAGAGACATCCCCCTCTCCCGCTTACAGGATTTTTCCTGGAGAAGCACAGAGCGAAGAAGAGAAAACAATTCTAACCTCTGTTCACTGCTCCTGTTGTTTGGCACCTGTGGAATGGGTTATGGAGATTGTTTACCCAAAGTGGTTTGTTAACTGGACACCGGTGAAAGTTGTTTTGAGTGATCAGCCAATCACTCGAAGCTCTGTCCTGGCTGTCCCAGTCATGGGTTTTTCTTAAGTATGGAATCTCTTTAGTATCTAATTTAGTATAGTATTAGTGTAATATAACATAGCTTAAGAAAGCAATTTTTCAGCCTTCTGAAATCATGGAGTCAGAGCACATTATTCCCGTGCCTGCTTCTACCATACCATTCACTTGGAGAGTTCATCTGCATGACCTGGTGGGTGGCCCCTCACTCTGCCTGGCATGTTTGCCCTGTTTGAAGGTGACCAGCAGGGAGGTGTGGAGTGGCATTCACCCTGTTCTGCAGAACTGCTGCCACCCTGCTCCATCCGAGGGCATCCAGGAGGAAAGAAAATAAACAATCAAGGGTTATAAATAATATGGGTAAAATAAATAATAAATAATAAAGGCAATAAAAAATTAAGAGTTGACAGAGAAGAGTTATCCCAAGTGAAGTCAAGGGACTGTTTAACCCTGATCCTGCCTCTGTGAGGAGCTGACATAAGAAAGGCCAAACAACCACTGCTTGATCTTCCAAATATTTCCCAGCCTCGTGAGATTTGTGGCTCAGGGATTTCCTGCGTGCCATTATCCGGGGGGAATTTTTCTTCCAAGGATTTGTCCATTTTCTCTGAAGAAACTCTTTTGTTTATATGTTATTTATTTATAGTGTTTGAGCAAAAGAGCAATGACTGCTTGTTGGCGTTTCCTCTGGCTGGGGCCACTTTCCCTCCTAAGAAAAGCAGCCCAAACACCAAAATGCTGCTCTGCATCTTGCAGCCTAGACACTTGCAGAGGATCTGTAAGATGTCATGGAGAGCTGTGCACAGACATCCACAGGCTTGCAAGCACGAAAACAAGCAAAGAAAGTGACTGTAACAAATGGCTGTTGTAAGCTTAACCTTTTTTTCCCCCAGTTATGAATGCATACTACATTAACACTAGTCCAAATGGGGTTTAGTGGATTTTCTTTTTGGAAAGGGGTAGGTGACTGCTCTAAAGGATCAGGCCCAGAGCTCTGGGCACTTAACCCTTTCAGCCTCATTTGAGAATCCCACTGGAGTTTGTCTGGCTACAACCAGTGTGTTGCTTTGAAACAGGAATGTCTAAATAGCAGGAATTACATTGTTATGGTTCTTCTTATTGCAGTGTAATCTCCTCTGTAGGCTAAGTGTCATCCTGATTTGTGGTGTCAAGAGTTGCCAAATCATGTTAGTTCCTTCCATAAATTTATTGATCTCAACAGAGCTGCCTTGCTCTCTGTCTTCCCAAGTGTGACACCACGTGGATCACAGCACGATCCCTTCCTCTGTCCCAGGGCAGTGGGGACCAGGGAGTCAGTGCTAACACAAACAGAAACCAAGTTTTGCTACAAAACAGGGAATGCTTTGGCAGCAGCTGAGAGAAAGGGCATCTGCAAGGCCACTTTTCTGGGGAATCATCATCCCTTTCAGTAAATCCAGTTCTTCCAGAGCCCTCATATTTAGCTGCTGGGTTTTACCAGAGCCAGCAAGCAAGAGCAAGGGCAGTTAAAGAGAGAAAGATCTTTGTGACCCCTCACTTCCCTATATTCTAACAATATTCCCATCTCAGTGGAGTGATGATTGCTGGGATCCTGTTGGATGATGAGTGCTGCACCAAGGTGTGAGACCAATGGTTTGTTTGTCCTCTCTGTTCCCCAAGCAGAACTCGTGGTTATCTATTGTATTTGCAGGGAATGCCCCAACAAAGCAGGAATGATGCTTCTGACTCCATGTTCTCAGAAGGCTAACTTAGTATTTTATGATACTATATTAGATTAAAGAATACTATACTAAACTATACTAAAGAATACAGAAGGGATACTTACTAAATGCTTAAAGGATAATAATGAAAACTTGTGACTCTTTCCAGAGTCCCAACACAGCTTGGCCCCAGTTGGCCAATGACTGAAAACAACTCACAGCAGAATCCAATGAAACAATCACCTGTGGGTAAACAATCTCCAAACACATTCCACATGACTCACAACACAGGAGAAGCCAATGAGATAAGAATTGTTTTCCTTTTTCTCTGAGGCTTTTCAGCTTCCCAGGAGAAAAATCCTGGGTGAAGGGATTTTTTCAGAAAATGTGAATGCCACAGTTATCCTCAGAGGTGTTTTGATTATTTCCATATACTGACACTGAGATGCCAGACTGGCTGCTGGTTCTTACAGAGCAGCACTTCCCAGGAACACCAACCCATACCTCACACATGCCCATGGGCTCCCACAGCTCACTGTGCTGTGGACAGGAGGGTAAGTGAGGAAAGGGGTGTAACCACAAGGTCAGCTTTGCAGGCTTCATCATAACTGTCAGGATATTTGGAATTTTCTTACAGCCTCTGTTTCTGCAATCTCACCTCTAGGATGCCCTCAGCAATTTCTGTTCTCCAGAGGCAAACTGCACAGAAATGGTAAAGCAGAAAAGAATGGCCCAAGAAACCCCAGCTCTGGCAGTTCTGAGTGTCTCAGACTGTGAAATTCAGTGCCAAGCATGCAGGTGCCTGGCTTGTGACTTCAGGGCACCACAAAGAATTACAATTTCTTTTCTGGGCCATTTTGCATTAGATTCCTCTGAAAGGCAGACGGAAGTAGGTCAAACTCCTGGTACCAGGAAGACATAAGTTATCTCTTCAGTGTCACAGGACCAAATGCTTCCCCTCAGGCTGTGCTGACAGAACCCTGAGCACTAAATCTTCCAGGCTGCCTTGCTTTGGGCTCCATTTCTGACACATGCTTGAGATGTCTCCCTGCAAGATTTCCACCCTGCTAAGTGTCTCACAAAGGGTGAGAAAATGTTGGACACACACAGGGAACACGATTGCTTAGAGCCTGTGGGAGAGTCAGAACTGTTCTTGCTCAAGCCTGGATTTGTTGCTGCAGGAGACTTTATATTATCTGGTCTTTGATATCTGATAGCTCGAGAGTTTTGTAACAAAAACCCCTTCAGTGCTAGGTTCTCCTGTCTGTATTGATGGCCCACTTTTCAATGCCACAGCACATAATCAGTGTGGCTGGGATGACCCTGTTTGCATCCAGGCAGGAGGCTACAGGCAACCACTGCTGTGGCTCAGCTGTGCCTCCTTGCTTATGCAAGTGATCATCCCATGGGCATCCCTGAGACTACCCCAGCCTCAGGGAAAGCGATGTGGGATCCTGCACCCCCCATCTAACTGAGCACTCTACTGCCTTTTCTCTCCATGGAATAAATCAGAGGGCTCTCTGTCCTGTCTGGGGGTTCTAAAATATGTTTTGAATAGCTTAATAACTTCCCCTGGTTCCTCTCTCCTGGATGATCATTAACATATGCAATCTCTTTGGCTGAATTTGGAGTGTTCCTCCTGCAGGGCAGAGGGGCCCAGAGCTGGCCTCCTTCTCAGTCCCCCTAAATAATTTTGCATTGCAGACCAGCACAGAGGTCTGTGTGAAGCAGCTCTGATGGTTCCTCTCTTCTTTAGAAAGGTCCCTTAAATAAACCTGCTTTTTCAGCTTTCCAGATGCCCAGGAAAGTAGATGTAGGAAGAGGAGGGGTTGAGAGAGGAGAAACAGCATTTGAGATTGTCTGGGAATATGACTGAGTAGTTTTCTCTCAGTAAATCCAGTGGTGTGACTACATATCCTGAGTCTGGGGAAGATAATGTTCCAAACCATTGGCAGAGCCAAGTGCAGCCACAGTACTTGCCACAGTCAGTACCTGGGTGCTTGCCAGGCTTTGAGGTTATTCACCCTGACATTATCCCTGTTTTACTGTCCCCATGTGGCAGCTGAGACACAAATCACTATGCAATGAAATTAGAGAGTGGGAAATTAAAAAAGGGTAAAAGGAGATTTGTTCTCGTGGCAAGTTAATTAAACTAGAGCCTACAGCCAAAGGCAGATGTTGTGGCAAAGTAGTGCTGAAAGGAATTGCTCAGAGTTCTCCTAATTGCAAATGTTAAAAGGGACATAAAACAGTGAGCTTTGGAGATAAAGTCCCTACCTAATTTATGATGACAGTGAGGAGTCATAACCTGGGGAAGAGATGATCTTCAGCCTCACCATGGCTCCTTCACTTGAAATGCTCAGCCCAGCCAGCTGGAGACAGAGGAGCACTTGCTGCATGGTCAGCTGTAGTCCATTCTTGATTTCTGCTACCTGCCAACAAGAATAAGAAATCAAACCCAAGGAAAAAGCAGAGTCTCCAAAACCCTGAGCTAATCCCCCAGCCATTCAGTCAGCCTTTGGCAGAGCTTGTGAGAAATGATGGCAAACCCCCTCATGGGCTACCTGGCTACCTTTTTTGTGTGGATGCTGCCCCTTAGCTTGTTCTCCCACCTGTGTTCCCAAGCACCATCTTTCCCCTTTGTGGTGCAGTTAATCCTCCTGCCTGTGTGCCTGCCACTTGTAAAAGGCTCTGCTGCCAAAGGAAGGAGGCACCAGCTGCAGCACTGAAAATGTTCAAGAGCAGAAACAAGGGGAGAGATTTGGAAAGTTCATGCTCAGAGATCTGTGTGTGCCAATGCCAAGCTGCAGCCTTATGGAGGAGTTTAATTAGGGATGGCAGCTTCCCCTGCTGAAGCTGTAATCCCAAACACATGTTGTCCCCACATGGGCTCAAAGCCAAGCTCTGACTCCTGACTAGAGCACCCCAGGGCAGATGGCCACACCCCTGGGGTGGCAGATCCCTGCCCTACCTGTGCCATCAGTCTGGGTATCCTCTGGCCCAGGAGAGCTGCCAAAATACATGTTGGGCAGCACAAGATACCACCTGGAGGGTCTGCGTGTGGTTCCCAGTTTGGGTCCTAGAAAATGGATAAAGAAAAGCAAAACAGAAGAGCCAGAGGGCTAAAAGGGACAGAGTAGCCAATGAAACTCTCAGTAGCATTGTGCTATTGGGGTAAAGAAGAAAATGACATTTCTGCAGTCCTGTGTGTGCTCTGTGGTAGATTGAGGCTGCACAGGCTCTTTGCAGAAATACCACAGCCTCTGAAACAAATCCACCTTTGAAATGGGGATTTCTGACAGCATTCTGTTAAAGAGCAGTGAAACTGCACAGGGAACTGAAACATGTCCAGTTAGTGACCCACCAGTCCCCATAATTTATCCAAAATCTAAATCCCATCTGATTTTGATGGAGACAGACAGCTGAGACTTGGCTTTCCCAGTGCAGCTGAAAACAGACTTGACTTTGCTTGTACCCACACTGGCTCATTTTGTCAGACAAAGGCCCTGAGGCATTTGTTTGGGTCCTCTGCAGCTCTGCCCAGGTGAGCAGCAGGAGGTTTTTTCTGGTCTTTGAGCATCCATTATGTGACTGATTCCAGTCATTCATTAAGTGCAACAAATGAGTGGTGACAGTGGAGGCTGCACTACCCCATAATTCATCTCCCTTGCCTCTTGCTGAGGAGGTTTCCTGTTACACCAGGCAGAGCTGTCATCATCACTCTCCTTCCAGGCTCTCTCTCATTCTCAGCTGCCTTCAGACACAAATGTGTTCCAGTCCCAGAAGCTGTGAATGCCTTCTTTCCTCAATTGTCAAAAAATCTGCATGGTACACCTTGCCTATAGACCCCTGGGTTTAGCCAAGAGCTCAGCAGTGGTTACAATATTTGGAAGTGCTAAATATTTCTACCTGAGTCATAACTTGCAAGAAAGTCAATCTAGTTCCTCTGTAACCCATTGCTTTCAGAAAACTCTGAACTGCTTGTAAATGCCACAATAAGGAGCACTGACCACTTACCTAATAACATTTGCTTTCTGAAGTATTTCTCAGCTCTATTACAATCACCCAGCTTCACGACAAGAAGTATCTCTGAGTGTGGATTTAATATTGGCAATCTTCTTTTGAATTGTATATTCATGGTGGGGAATCTCAGTTCTCCTTTGTGACTAATTACTGCTAGGGGATATCCTGATTAAATGATAATTGGTTTCTTTGTCCTAATGAAAATACATTTTCTAAGTGCATCTGATGCATTCACAAACATGCAAAATACTCAGTCCCCAATCCAGGTAGCTCTCATTTATTCAGGTTTCTAATTCTGAAGACAAATGGTTGGCACAGAGAGGGATGGCACAGAGAGGGAAGGCTGGCAGCAGAGCCCAGGAGCCCTGAGTCTGCTCTCCTCATCCTGGAGAACAATGTCAACACTGAGGAACCATGCTCCAGTGTTGCTCTAATTAGAGCAAACAAGCTACAATCAGATGCACTTTATTTGCACGATACAAATAAAACTATGACTAAAACACACCACAGAGCAAAAGCACACAGGCACTGGTAATAGATGGCATAAAATAAAGCAAGCAATGATAAAAGCTGCTTGATAAACACATCAGCCTGGCCAAAGGCAACACATTTCAGAGGAAGATGTTTGTTTTCAGTAAAGCTGCAGCAATCTCTCCAGCTACCAAGTGAACTTTACAGAGGATTAGCAGTGCTGGAAAACTGAGTCCTCTTTTCACCCAGAGAAAAGCTGCTGCACAAGGGCATTACAAGGCCAGAATTGCCACTGATAAATCTTATTTCTGGGCACACTGACCTCTTGGTGGGGGTAGGAGGGGATGCCCCTCTTTGCTGAGGTCCCAGGCAGGCAGAGCTGGGCGTGCTGAGAGGGGGAACGTCCCTGCCTGTGGGAGAGCTGAGACCGGGCACCCACCTGGGGAGGGCCTGGCACACATTCAGCTGCTGGCAGCTGATTTTAGCTACAATCAACTTTCAATTACCTACAGGGAGCTTAGATGTCCCTGACTTCCCCCAGCACTGCTGGCCATGGTCCAGTGCTGTGGAGGGTGATGCAGGGGATGAGCAGCTCTTGCCCTCCTTGATGTGCTGGCGGCTGCTGCTGCAGAGGAATCACCTTTGGCATTTCCCAAAGTTTGCTCAGCAGGTCTTGCCTACAGGTGCTGTCTCATCCCTGCTTTAGCTCTGCCTGGATATGGGAGCCATTCTCACCTGCCCCAGGGTCAGCTTTGGCAGAGGCCTCGTTGCTATTCTCAGCCTCCTCTGCTGATGCCACGCTCTACAGCTACACTTCACAAGCTGCCTTTGGAAAGAGCTGCCCTCCTTTGCAGTGCCAGCTAACTGCAGGGACCAGCAATCATCAATTTCACTGAAGAACCAGCAAATCAATGGCCTCTGGGAGAGATCCTGGAGCCCTGTGGTCTTCCTTCTACCAAGGCTGCAAGTGTAGCTGCTAATTTGTTGTTCTGTGCATGCCTATCCCAGTGGCTGCTCATTAAGTGAGACCCACCATCGTTACTGCTGATGGCAAGAAATGCTCAGACCCCCCACTGAACTGAGAGTCTCTAGGAATAAATGGGATGGGATAATTTTCATTATCTGCTTTCAAACATCAAGAATTCAGTGACCAAAACCAGCAGGGAATGTGGATCAAGGAACTTGCATTTCCTAGCCAAGGGAAAGCATATCAAAATCAATTAACTGGGGCATGAAATAGTTGTGGCTCTCTCAAAGGAAAATACTGTTTAGCTTAATTGTTCTACAACTAGTGTTAATGAGTTATCATGACTCATATTTCTATTTACATCCCCAGGAATCAAAGTGGGCCAGAGTGTGCTACTGTATGCTTCTCAGGACAAAGCAGAAAAAAGGAAAATAAATGTACAGGAGCACTTGGATTTCTACCAGCTTTCATGTGGCACAGCTTTCATACTGCTTCTCAATTTTTGGCCTCCTGACACCTCAGAGGTCAGAGCTTCTGAGGTGTCAGGAAAGCTCTGAGTGAACTTTCAGCTGCTGAAACAGGCCCTAGTCCTGATGCAGCAATATTTCTGAGCTTGCTCAAGTGCACCAGCCTGCTCTGCCAGTCTGGAGTCAAACATACACTTAACAAGTCTGTTGGCTCCTTAAACCTGACACCCAGCACATATTTCCTTCCCAGCTGTGCATTACACACCATTTATCAAGGTAACTGCAGCACCCAAAAGTGTGAGCATCAGCAGGAGAACAGACTGGCTGCAGCTCTTCAGATACTCGAGAGTACAGTTCCCAAGAGACCCCTTACTCACAGCTCCTTAAGGTCTCCTGTTTCATGGACATCACTCTCATGATCCCACATTGCTGCCACTGCCAGCAGGTGACCAAAGCAGGCAGCCAAATCCAGAGCTGCCCTTGAGATCTGAGCACAGTGACAGAATTGCAGCCTTTATTCTGGATTTGGCTTTGATTTATCACACCTGCCAGTCCTAAAGGGGATCTGCATTCCTCAGGGGATCAGCACTTAACATCACATATCAAATCCACTGGGAAGGACAAAGGGACATCTCAGTCATGACCACCACAAAGTGTTGGGGCACTTACAGAGTTTTTCAAAAGGAATTTGGACAATTGATTTGGACACCTGTCTGGAGAGGTTTCCTTTGGCTCCTCCCAGTGACAAACCTGGTCTGAATTCACTGATCTGTGCAAAGCTGTGAGCCATGTTTGACTCTCAGATCAAACGTGATTTTTGTATATTTTTGATCCTCAGTGAACCAATGATCTGAGCCAGTAGCTCAGACTCACTCAGCTGGAGTCACAATATCTGAAGTCTCAGTCTGGATATGCATCCTGCAACTCTGCCCATCTTTTTTTCTTCATGTGACACAAACTCTGTTAATGGGGAGTGTTTAGAGAAGATGGAGCCAGACCCTTTGGAGAAGTGTACAGCAGAAGGATGAACGGTGATAGATTTGAAACAAAAAAAGAGGTTGTGGTTTTGATAGGAGGAAAGAAAGGATTATCATGAGTTTGATGAAGCAATTGAACAGAGAGGCCGTGGGATCTCCATCCTTGGAGATAATTCAAAATTCAGCTGAATGAGGCCCTGCTGGACTAGATTTGAGCAGAGGCCAGCAGCGGTCCCTTTCCATTCAGCCTAGCCTGTGACTCTGTTATGAAGCCTCTTAGCAGCACATGGAAAAAAATGTAGTCATTTTCACTTTTTTTTTTCTTTTTTTTTTTTTTTTAATGGAGCAGCAGCAATTCTTGTGTTCCTGGTGAAGAACTGAGGGGGCAATATGGCATTTGATATGCCACCAAGGAGAAAGAGACATAAACCATAATATAAGCCTAGAGATCAAATCCTATCAGTAGCTGAGCACATGTATTGAGCTTAATGGAATTGGAGGCTGTCATTTTATAATATCAGTTTTTAGGAAAGAGAACCAACGTGAGATCCTCTTCACACTAATGTGCATGGCAAAATGTCCAGCAGGCTCAGTGAATGCCAGCAGGGGTGGATGCCTCAATTTTCAAGCTCAGCACATGCAGTGTGGTGGAGTCTGACAAAGATGTGTGCAAAGTCCTTCACCCCATCCCTTTTTGTAGCTAAAACCAGAAAGCCCAAAGGTGCACAAAGGTGGCATTTCCTGAAGGGAAGCTGAAATTGCATCCATTTCCCTTCACTTCTCTCCCTGGTGGCCTCAGCTGCTCTGGGTGGCTTTCTGACTTCCAGTGACTTTTGCAGCAAAACCTATTTTCACTCTGGGCTTCAAAACCTGCTCAAACCTTTCTTCTTCATGGAGAAAGACACAAACACCAGCTTGTCTCTCTTCTGTCAAGGAACATGCAGTGCCAGACATGAAGCATCAGATTCTGTATTCTCAATTGAGGCTAATTAGTGTAATTAGAAAAGAAAATCCACTGGGTATTTGAAACAGAAATTGCCTGAACTGAGAATCAGAGCAGCATTCCATGAAGGAACTGGACTGCCTGATACAATCCCAGAAGTTCCCAGATGCTTCTTTGGACATCTCCTCCTTGGGTGAGGAGGAGAGCCCATTGAAAGCAGCTTCTTTAGCTTGCTTTACAAGCAGCAGAACTCTGATCTTTTAAGAACTTCCAAAAAAACCCCCACACTTGCAGAAAGCATGGTTCTGCCCTTCTGAGCCTGACTCCTGCCCTGATGCTCTTGTGAAAAACGCCAATCACTTGTTTTAAAATTTTAAAAGTTTAACAGTAATAAAATGGCTATAAAAATAGTAATACAAATTAGAGCAATAAGAATTTGGACAATCAGAGTTGGGACAATAAAAAAGTAAAGAATGATGAATGTTTGGATGCTTTCCTCTTGAAAGCATGGCTCACTAACAAAGGATTAACTCTTGAAAGCAATAGCCTGTTGCATATTCAAATATCTCATACATGATTCAAAAATCCTTTTCAAACAAAGGGTGTTTTCTGGTTATTGTCAACTTCCTCCCCTTCATCTTGTAAATCATGGCCAGATTCCATGGAGTCTGCAAGGAGACTGGGTCTTCCCAATAAGGAGGCAATAATTCTTCTCTTTGAGATCTCAGTGTCTTGTTGCTGTTATCTCTGTGCAAAGAAATTCTTGATTATCTCCTCTCTTTCTTGAGCTCGTTAAAAAGTATCTTACATAGCATAGTTTCTATTTTAACATTATGTTATAACCTAAAACTATATTTAACACACTACTTAAGATAATTAATACAGCATAACTTTCTAACATAATACATATAATATTAATTTTAATATTTGCAAAAAAGCCAATCATATAATACACATTTTTCACACTCTACCTGTGGATGCTGTGCTCTGTGGGTAATCAAAGCACCACTGGATGCATCAAAACAAGAGCTCCTACTTCTCCAGCTGGTGAATCTTGTCCACAAAACTGAGTTCCAGTGCAGCATTCCTCCTATGGTAGATGCAGTGCTTTTGGGAGTAAGAAATTATCACTGCTGGCTTTTAGAACCAGGGGTTTTGGTGCTGGTCATATGAAGAGCAAGATGCTGCAGAGAAACAAAGTAGCAGATAAGGAAGAGGATAAATAGGAGGAGGGTGAAAAAGAACAGAAGAGAAACACAGAAAAAAGAGAAGCATGAAGGACCATGTAAGATCCAGAGCTCGGCTGCAGAGCAGCACTTCCCCACATCCTAGAAATAAATTTGAGTCTGGAGCTCAGGCTCTAGTACTTCCTTGAGTTCTGAGAAATCCTCAAGATCTGAGACCTACATTTATGGCTAGTGCCTCGTTTTACAGCAGGCCAAAACAAGCTCCACATCTCACTGCAACTTGACTGTGGAGAAAGATGCCTGTAAGACCAGTGTCCTGGATTGCCAAGCAAACTGTATTCTATTTGCCATCTTATTGAATGTCACTGCATGACTGGTGAGAACTACAGCATCCCACTGGGAGATGCTCCGCCCAGGGGGAGGAGCCAAGCATTCCTACCTGGATATAATCTGGAGATTCTGGAACACCAGCACAGCTTCTCCACTGCATTTCCCAGAGGAACTGCAGCTGCCTCTTCCACTAGATCTCAGAGAAGACTGCACTCATTTCTACAGGACCCCTGCTCCAGCAGAACCATACCTGACACTCCAGGAGGGCTGCAGCCACAATTCCAATGGCACTGCCACCAACACCCTGACCCATAGGGTGTCAGGTTGTGTTCTGACTCTGTCAGTGTTGCTTTGATTTACTGCATTGTTTAATTTTCTTTTTTTTTTCTTCCCTAATAAAGAACTGTGATTCCTGCTCCTAGATCTTTGCCTGAGAGTCCCTTAATTTCAAATTTATGACAATTCAGAGGGAGGGGGTTTACATTTTCCATTTCAGGGGAGGCTCCTGCCTTCTTGAGCAGACACCTGTCTTTCCAAACCAAGACACTCAGACAGAAAGCTTTTGGCCTGGACACAGTTCTTCTCTTCTACTCTCAGATATTCTTTGTTTTTTGTGACATGAAACTAAATTCCCTTGCTTAATGGTAAAGATCAAATGGATTTGTACTGAACAGAAGGGAGAGGTATTGCATAAGGACTTGTTCCTGTGTTCTTTGATTAGCCTGCCTATTAGCCTTTATCTCAGACTCTTGGAAACACCAGCTTTCTATCAAAAGGAAATGTCACTACTTTAACTAATATACATTTTTATTTCCTTTGCAAGAAGGTCTAATTAACTTTTCTTTTTTTTTCTCAGTTCAGCACAGCTTTAAAAAGAATATTTAATGTCAGGCATTAAAGTTTCCATATTGGCTTGCAAAGGAAATCTTGACTCACAGAGATTCTCATCAGGAGAAATAAAAGGCAGACTATGCCTCCCTTTCCTGCCCTGCAGAAGAAAGGATTTGAACCTATTCCACAGGTGATTTTATAACTGAAGGGGGCTTTTTCCATCCAATCCTTCCTGAAAAAGTCTAAGTGATGGGAGAGCTGCCTCCAGCACCCACTACCTCCAGCATCCTCATGCTCTACTCAAAGAAATGCTGAATCTGCCAGGCCTGTGGCTTTCCCCTGTCCAAAGTCAGGAAAAGCTGCCAAATGCATGCAATCAATGTTTTACATTTCCCCCCAGCTAAATAATTCTCCAGCTTTGCAGATCAAGCAAAAGGCATTAAAATTGCATTGCAGTACTGAATGCCAGGCCCTCTGAAACAGAGGGCTTAAAATTATAACAAATCTGTTGAACACTTGTTTAATTTTGTGTCTCTGCTTAAACTCCTCGACTGCAGACTTCAAGTGTAAGCACATGCTTTGAGAAAAAGCAATTCCAGTATTTGCAGAATCTGGGCCCATCTGAGGCACTGTTCCTATTCCATAACAGTCCATGTAATCTCCTGATCTGAGCCATCTCCTGCCACCCCATGGCAGCCTGATGGCTGATGCAAGACCTGTATGAGAAACATTCTTCTTAACCACTATTAGGGTTATTATTAACATCACAATACCGTTTATAGGAAGGCACAGACCACCACATGCCAGGAAAGTCAAAAGGATTTTTTTGAGGACTACATTCAACAGCAAGAGTTTGCCAGATGGGAATAGATCCCACTCACCTACTGATTATCTTGTCCACCTCCACCTTATTGAGGGAAAGGTCTGAGGTTGTGAGCTGAAAGAAGCTATAGCAATGCAAAGCACTACCAGGAGCCAGGCAGCGTAGCTGAATAGTCAAGTTTTTCTCAGAATGGGGGCACACAAATGTTAACAGGAGAATCCCCGAGGTCATATCCCTTTCCCAACCCTGCCTCAGTGTGAACTGGTACTGTGAAGTGTTAAGATTTCCATCTGAGTTAACTTTTTTTTTTTTTTTTAACACAGCAAACACTGCTTTTATCTAGGGGAATATCTGGTAATCTACTAAACCATTTTACTGCCTGTGCAGATCGTGGAAGGAGCATTTGAATACAGCTAATTGCTAAAAATAGCCCCATTTGCAGCAGCAGAGGAGCTGGCAGTTCTTTCAAGCCACATTAAAAATACTGCCTGAGTGTGACTTCAGCAGACATGCTGCTGCCAGAGTGAGTGGGACTGCCTTGTCCCTGCTTGGGATTTCCTCCAACACATCACACAGCTCGTGGGTCCCAGGGTGAGCTACCAGGTCTAAAAACATGACTGCAGTGGCAGCCATGTACCTCATCATGCCTGTGGCTTCCTCTGTGCAGATCTGTATGTTTCCCACTTTCAGGATGTGAAAAATGAATATTTTATGATTGGCTTTTTGCAAATATTGAAATGAATATTATATGTGTTGTGTTAGAATCAGTGCCAGGCTGTGTTGGGACTCTGGAAGGGGTCACGAGTTTTCATTAGTATCTTGTTAAGCCTTCTGTCTGTATCCTTTAGTATAATATAATATAATATAATATAATATAATATAATATAATATAATATAATATAATATAATATAATATAATATAATATAATATAATATAATATAATATAATAGCCTTCTAAGAACACAGAGTCAGATCCATCATTCCTTCCTGCCCCAAAGAACCCTGGAAATACCACACCAGGGACCAAAGCCTCCCCTGTGACCCTGCACAAAGGATGAACTCCAGTGTTGTAGGCACATCACACCATGAAGATAAGCCTGGCCTAGCAACAGTATCTGCTTATTGAAATATTCTTGAAATATTCTTATTCCTTGCATTGTTTCCAGAAAATCCAATACAGCCTGCCTGGTAAACTTTCTCACATTAGTTGAAATGACATATTGATCACTAATTAAACCTAATGATGGTTGTTGCTGCTGGCTGAATGCAGCAGCTGCCCAGCCTGGGTGCTGCAGGAGCACAGACAATCCCTGCTCCTGCCTCAAGGACTGCTTCTCCTGATTTAATATGCAAAAATACCAGGATTCAAATATTAAAGCTCAGCAGATCAATTCAGTGGTGTTACACTGAGACTGTATAGCAGGTAAAAATCACCTCTGCCTCCCCATTGTTGCACAGTGGCTGCTCACACTGTCTCCCTTCCACACTCTGGCAGGGCAGCAGCCTTTCCTTTTCTGGTCATATCCCAGACACATGGCAGTGGTGCCAGGAATGTGACATTCCCATTGCTGCCACATGGATGCAAAACGTTTTGTAAAGGGGTTTGGGCTGACCAACTCCCTTAGCCCCCTTGAGCCAAGAGTACAGGCACATCTGTGGTGTTTGGGACTGAATAAAAGTGTCCCAACTCAGCTGGGGGCTGGCAGAGCTCAGGGGCACTGCCATGTGCTTCAGGGCACAGGCAGATGAGCTTTTTCCCAAAATAACACACATGCATCACGCATGCACACGTTGAGCAGCTCTCAGTGTTTCCCCTCAGCTGAGATTTGTTTTGTCCACGTTGCCAAAATTCCTTCTCCCTAAAAATACCCACCCTTTCCAAGCCCATCCCACGAGCTGTCCCGGGCACCAGGGCAGCCTGGCAGGGCGCAGCACCAGCAGAGCTCTACTCCTGCCACTCCAGCATTGCCTCTCTGCACACATCTGGGGGGGTTGAGGGTCAGGGTTTGCTTGCTGAACTCCACACTGCACCCTCACAAAGCATTTTTGTTAGTTAATGCAAAGAAATGTGACGATTAGAGAAGATTCCATTAATAAATTAACACATTCCGTCAAAGGATCCAAAGCATTTCTGTCAACACACGCTTCACCCCCCCTCAGCTGAGCGAGGCAGAAACCAGCAGGATCTCCTTTGCAAAGAGGAAAACTGGAGCCAAGAGCCCCCTGCATGCCAGGGACAGAAGTCAGGACCCTCCAAGCTTCTGTCCCTTGCTCCAGCTCCTGGGCTCAGCTTCCTCCTGGTGACAAATCAGCTGCACCCGTGCTATGGGAGATGACAAAGTTATATAAGTAGGAAGGAGCAGGATTCTGGGTGTGGGGGAGAAAGATCTCCTGGGGAGAGGGGACATTTTGCATCAATCACTCCCTCCCCCACAGCCACCCACCAGCTGCAGGGATTTTTCAAAGCACTAAAGATGATACTGTTTGGTACATTTTAATCAGTTTCTTACCTCGTGGAATTATGGTAGAAGCGTTGCTTAAAAAAAATAATAAATAAATGTAGAGGCACAGCAATTAGGGGCTCTGTAACCTGCAAAGGGGCTTTGTAACCTGCAATGGAGCAACACTTGTGTGCAGCCTGGCCACTTCAGACACCTGGTGCTGCCTGATACCTCATCTCACCCTGCTGGACAATAGCTGAGTCAAGCACTGGGGCTGCACTTGAAGAGTGCAAAGTAAATCAGAAAAGCCTGGGAAAGAGCCCTGGCAAGGAGAGATGGGGTGCTGAAATACACACTTTGCTAAAAGAAGGGAGGGAAACCAAACTCTGCCCAAGAAGGAAGAGAGCATGCTGGAAATGGGCAATAGGAATGGTGTTCTGATCCCAGTTTGACACTCTAGAAAAACCCTTGGTGCTAGAGGTCAATTTGTCTCCTTTAAAAGAACACTGGAGATCTTTATCCCTGTCCTCATTTCCCTCTCAAACCTTCAAATATTTGTTCTGAGCCACAAGCATGGAGAGAAGGGAAGGTGCTGAGGCAGCTCTCTGGGCCAGAAGGGAGCAGCACCCAGGGACTGCTGCTGTCACAGTGGCCATGGTCAATTCTGCACAAAACAGCAGCCTTTGTGCTACTGCTCCCCTTTGTTTGTGTTAGAGTTGTGCCTGAAAAGCCCTCCTAGAGGGGAGAACACCAAGGGAGTAGAAGAGAAGCTGAAATCACAGAGGGAAGTCTGGCCTGCTGCAGCAATCCCTTCTGGGCCATAAATCTATCATCTCTAATTTTAACAAAATGCCTGAATCTGACAGGCATGAAACACAATATCATCCAGGCTAGCTGTAGAGACACAAAAATGCATTTCATTTCTCTCATTCCTTGGACAACCATAAGAATAAAAGAAATACCCAAACAGGCATCCAGACCCTCCACCCTGTCTCAGATCACCTGAGCCTGGACACTTTTGCTGCAGCCTCCTCAACTCCCTGCTCAGTCCATCAGGATGCAGAGCTGCTGTTTAGGGATGCTAAACATCTAAAAAAAATCTGCAGAAGTTGTAAATCTGCAGAAGTTCACTCCTCACCGTCTGGAGAAGTGCACATTATTTCTCTATGAAATTCATCCCCTAAGCCAGGTGCCTTGTGAAGGGCACCTTAGCTACAGTGCTGTGCAATTTGGTGCTTATTTTACCCCCTTGTCTCCATGCTGGCCCACAGGAATGGTACAATGCCCAGGGAGAGCTCCTACAAGCTGGAGCACACACTCCTTAAACAGCAGAGTGAACACTGTAGGGTCAGATAAACCTTGGGAACAAGGATGCTGTGGGGAGGGCAAACCAAGCATGTGCAGGGTGCTCACCATGGAAAACACTGCCAGGGAAAGGTGCTTTGAAACACTGCCAGGAAAGGTGCTTTGGAAAATACATGCTTGGTGTAAGGGTCTCCATGGGATTCATCCCATCCAAGACATCCAACTGAGGTCTTTCAGGTGAAGACTGACATCACCAGGCTCCTCCTCTTGTCATTGAAAGGCTCAACTTAGCCCTGAGAGCAATTTTGTCCATGTGTGTCACAGACATGTTTTATGAAAAATCCTTTAGTTAGGATCTTTTCTCCTGAGAAGCTGAGAGGTCTCAAAAACAAAATGTAAGCAATGGTTATCTGCTGCTGTGAATGCAACAGGTGGATCTGTGATTGGTCTCTTGTGGTTGTTTCTAATTAATGGCCATCAAAGTCCAGCTGTCTTGGACTGTGTCAGTCAGTCACAAGCCTTTATCATTCTTTTTCTATTCTTAGCTAGCCTTCTGATGAAATCCTTTCTTCTATTCTTTTAGTATAGTTTTAATATAATATATATCATAAAATAATAAATCAAGCCTTCTGAAACATGGAGTCAGATCCTGGTCTCTTCCCTCATCCTGGGACCCCTGTGAACACCAGCACTATGGTGGGACCACCTCAGGGTCTCAAGTCTGCTTGCCCACCTGAGCTGCTGTAGCATGGCTGGTTGATGCCCATAACCCCTTGTGGGCAGTGGTGTGAGCAGAGAGGAGGGATCTCACCCTGACCCTCACCTCTCTGGGAGCCACAACCAGGTCTGTGTAACTCTGCAGGCTCTCATGCTGTGCCTCAGTGGGACCCATGGGGCTGAGCCCACCCTGCAGGCTCAGCTGGGGACCTGCAGCAAGCACCAACCTGATGCCAGGCTCTGGCCCCAACACAAGTCCAAGCTTCCAGCATCTCCTCCCCTTTGCCAAATATGCTGAGAGGGGAGGAAGCAGACTCAGCAACAGGCTCAGCCCATCTGCTCCTTGTGCTTTGGTGCTGCAAAATTAGGAAAACATCCTCCCAGCCCCTGCCAGCAGCACAGAGCAAAGGGGAGGCAGTGAGGGATGGAACACGTGGGTGCCAGCCCTGCTAATGCAGAGGGGAGGCTTCCTGACCCATGGAAGTGGGAAGGAGTCAGCCAGAAAGACACCAGAAAGTCTTCTCAGATTCCTCTGACAACACAAACACCGCAGCAAGAGGCAGGCACAGACCTCATGATTGAAGCTCTGTGACAGAACTGGTGGCTTGAGAGCAGCAGCTGACGGGAGTGGGAGCTGCAAGGACCAGTCCCTGCCTCTTGTGCCAGGACACAGGAATGGAGAGGAGCTTCTCTTCCTGCCATTCCCAGACAGAAATGTGCCATTAATAGGTCAGGAAACCTCTCCCAAGGAGCCCTCAGCAGCAGCATGTACCTCTCCTCCTGGCACAGGCACCTCTTGATCCCCCAGCCGGGTGTGGGGAGAGAAGCAAAGGTCCAAGTGCCCTGTTCCTCTGAGAGGCAGCAAAGAGAACATAGAAACAGTGCAGGAAAACCTCCCAGCCCATGCTAAGGCAGAGTGAGGAGCCAGGGCAGCAAGGAGGGAGCAGAGCTGTGCAGGAGAGGGGCTCCTGGGGCAGCTCCCTGCTGTCATCCCTGGGGCTGGACACAGCACAGGACTGGTTTCATCCTCCTCCAGTGGCTGCTGGGGTTTGCCAGTGTGGGAGCTGGACTGCTCTGCCCTCTCAGCCACCACAGAGCAGCACAGCACTCCAGCCAGCAGCTCAGCTCTTCTGCCTTTACCCCCACATCTGCTCTGCTCCCCCACCCTGCCAGGGACTGAGCTGTTATTAATGGACTTGAAAATCCGCCAAGAAAATCTCCCAGCCCAGATTTTGCCTGCCCTTTGCCCTTTTGCTGATTAACTCCAAAAAGCCTTCTGAGAAACCTGCAGCTGCTGAAGTGCACATCTTGCACAGCAACATGAAATCTGTCTTTCCTTTTTTACTTTTTTTTTTTTAGCAGCAATTGCTTGCTTTTAGTAAATGGAAGAGTAATCTAGAAAATGCTTGACACTTAGGCCCACTCTTCTTTAGCATATCAGTTTACACTGCACAGAAAGCTGTTATTAACTGATAATAATTCAGTTAACATCAAGTGCCTGAGATCTTGCAGTACAGTTGCCAGCAAATGGGCAAAAGCAAGTCTAATTTATCCATCTGGTGTAGGGAGCATCAAAGGGAAAGTTGCCTTTGGTACAAGACAGAGGAGGCTGCAAGCCAGACAGAAAAAAAGAAAGAAAATATCCTGACACTTCTGTCCAGCTGGAGAGACCTTTTGTGCTTGGGCTGCTTAGAAAATGGCTGAAAGGAACACATAACTTGGGAAAGGATGCTTAAAGGTCAAATAAAACTTAAGCATGACCAGGCATAGCCTAAAAAAAATCTTGAACCTTAAATCAGATTCTGATTAGCACTGGCTGAAGGCTGGCATGAAGCTCTAACATGGGGATTCTCAAATGCCCGTGGCTCATCACCACTCCTGCACTAATCAATCTCTCCTTGATATGAAGCCAAGGCCAGGCCACTGGATATTTGGTATTCTGTTCCAAAGTATCCCCTGGATCAGAAGGAAGCCCTGGAGGCCCTTCAATTGCACTGCTAGTGCTGTGTGCTCTGTTTTATGGGCAGGCCTCACCTCCCTGCTCTGCCTGCACTTGGATTTTATTTCTTTTCCCCTTCCAGGCTTATGGGACCACAGAGTTTATAACACAGAGCTGTTCTGCTCCTGGCCAAAGCCAGCAGCACAGAAGGCAGCTGTAGGCTGCTCTGTCTTTAGGCTGTATTGATTAAGCTACAATCTGTGTGGAAAGGGGAAGAATATCATTTGGTGAAAGCACCTGAAGGGCTCCTGGAAGGCTCTGATGAGGTCAGAGCTCCAGCACTGCAGGGAAAAGCTGGAGCAGTGCTACCCTTCACTCTCTACAGGGCTAAGTTGAGCCTTTCAAGTGACAAGAGGAGGAGCCTGGTGATGTCAGTCTTCACCTGAAATACCTCAGTTGGATGTCTTGGATGTGCTGGATCCCCATGGAGACCCTTACACCAAGCATGTGTTTTCCAAAGCCCCTTTCCCTGGCAGTGTTTTCCAAGGCACCTTTCCCTGGCAGTGTTTTCCAAGGCACCTTTCCCTGGCAGTGCTTTCCAAGGCACCTTTCCCTGGCAGTGCTTTCCAAAGCACCTTTCCCTGGCAGTGTTTTCCAAGGCACCTTTCCCTGGCAGTGCTTTCCATGGTGAGCACCCTGCACGTGCTTGGTTTGCCCTCCCCACAGCATCCTTGTTCCCAAGGTTTGTCTGAGCCTACAGTGTTCCCTCTGCCTGCTGCCCAAGGAGAGTGTCCCCTCAGCAGTGACATGTCAGCCTGGTGCCCAGATGATGAGCCCCCACATCAGGAGGCTGCTGGGGTAAAACAGGGGGGTGCTGGGTGAGGCAGTGGGGAAGACAGACAGACAGCAGCCAGCTCTCCCAGTCCTAGTCCTCATGTGTCCTGGATTGCAAGGCAACGTGTATTTTATTTGCCATCTCCTAGAGGTGGGGCAGGTATCTTCTGTTAATTGGACAGTTTTCCTTATCTCTTCCATAAACAAATCCTCCCTCCAGGGAGATATCTGCTGCTAAAGGGCCATTGAGTGTCCCTGCATGGCTGATAAAATTACATCATCTCATTGTGAGAATCTCCACCCAGGGGAGGAGCCAAGCATTCCTACCTGGATATAATCTGGAGATTCTGGAACACCAGCACAGCTTCTCCACTGCATTTCCCAGAGGAACAGCAGCTGCCTCTTCCACTGGATCCTCAGAGGAAGACTACAACCTTTTCTACAGGATCCCTGCTCCAGCAGAACCATACCTGACACTCCAGGAGGGCTGGAGTCACAATTCCAATGGCACTGCCACCAACACCCTGACCCACAGGGTGTCAGGTTGTGTTCTGACTCTGTCAGTGTTATTGTTTTGGTTTTTTTACAATTTTCTTCCCTAATAAAGAACTGTGATTCCTGCTCCTGTGTTTTTGCCTGAGAGCCCCTTAATTTCAAATTTATAGCAATTCAGAGGGAGGGGGTTTACATTTTCCATTTCAGGGGAGGCTCCTGCCTTCCTTAGCAGACTCCTGTCTTTCCAAACCAAGACATCATGCTGTGAAGGTGCTCTTACAGGACAAATGTTTTGCATTTGCTGCCTCTCTATGTCTCACTCGCTTTTTCTTTCAATTTCCAGCAACCCTGGGTGTTGTTCTACCCCAGAATGACCCCCTTTACCCCCACCAGAGGACAAATTTAGTGCATATTTCTTAAAACAGGAGACCTCCACCGAGGGCTGTCTGCTCAGCCCTGGCTGGGCTGGCCCCATCCCCACCCCTCAGGCACCTCCAGTGCTTGCTCCCCGGCAGCTGGGGCACCTCCTCAAAGCCACCACTGCCACTTACCATGGCCCAAGTGCCACTCCATTGCCTCAGATCCACCCAGATATCCATCTACATTCTCTAGGAAGGAGTCCACGTGAAATTCATCAGAGATTTTGCCATTCAAAAATCAACAACAGACAAGCCCAAACCAACAAACAAAATCCTCAATCTCCCATTTGGCCTTTTTTAGGGTCCCTTGCAGTGCAGCATCAGGCTGGAGCTTTGTCAGCTGACTGTTTCCTTTCACTAGCTGACAAAACGCCCCAAACCTCCCTGTACCTGAAAAGACCTGCCCTTGTAAATGATTTCCCACCACTTGTCAATAGATAGTGACAAATCTTCCTTCCCCCAGGGCTTCTCTCACATCTGCCAGCTGCTCTTTTTCCTGGCTGAACACTGAATTTACCCACTTAGGTACTGCTGTTCACAGGTATGACAGGAATTCATCAAGTCCCACCAGGGCTGAAGGAGCCTCTGGGAATTCAGCTCCTGTTTCTCACCTCTTTCCTCTCTCTCATCCCTGTTAAGGAAAGCTTTCTTTGGCAGTGGCATGGAGAACATAACATTAAATCTGAGCCCAAGGGATGAGGTGGGCAAGAGGAAAATGGGGGCCAGAACTGTCTTTGCTGGGGCCTGAGGCTCAAAGGTGGCACCACTGGAGAACTGCTAATAGAAAGGTCTGGACACAGGATTTTAGGCTAATGCTGCAATCAAGGGGATTTAATAATCCCCTTGATTATTAATATTTAATAATTTATCACAAGGGAAAGGAAAAGCCCTTTGAGGCTTCAGTTTCCATTTCCTCCACCTTTGTGCTTCCCAGGAGAATCAGTATTTGTGGTTTTTTATTGCTCATTGCACTGGCCCTGTCTTCTTTTGCAGTGAGCTGGGAAGGTTTTCCTAGCTCCTTGCAGGTGGGGATGGTCATTTGTGGAGGGTGAAAAGATGTTTATAGTCTTTGATAAGGGATAAACCCCCTCCCCTAGACAGCAGTAACAGCACTCTCCTAATTGTCAAAGCAGCCATCTGATACCAGCTGGCTCTCCCAGGCACAAACCAGCCACCCTCTGCAAATGACTGAGCAAATAAAACAGTTTCATATGGTTGGTCCCCAGAGAGTGACAAATCTGCCCCTTTGTGCCATCACACAGCAGGAGGAGCTGGAAGCTCCAAACATGTAGGTGGTTTCCACCCATGCCAAGAGAGAAGGGGAAATGCCAGTCTGCCCCTGGAGTGATTAATCCTGCAAATGAACCAGCATTTGCTTCAAATGGGGATGAGTTTTCTTTAATTAACAATGATTTCCATTAAAGCTGATGGCTCAGATTAAATCTGAGAGCTCATTCACCAGCTCCCCTGTTTCTGTGGAAGGGACCAGGTGGAATGTTTGTGCCACTCTGAAGGACTGAAGAGGCCTCAAAGGGCTGGCACATGGAATAAAGGCTGCATAAATAGTTTCTGCACAGATTTTTAGGTTCTTACCTAACTAAAGTCTTCCTGCGAACCACACAGCAACTACTAAAATCATCCCAGGCAGCTGAGGTTTGAGAATCACAAAGCTGTCTAGCCTTTCAGTCTGGATCCAGCTCAGTGTTCTTGTAGTGCCCTCTCACATCACTGATGCAGGTGTGACAAAACACATCTGGCTCAAGGGGAGTGCTGTCATCCAGCCTTCATTGGTCCCAAATCCTGTAACTGCTATGGATCCCAGGAGTAGCCATAAAAGACAGAAAAGAATCAGAAGTGATTGGAGTTGCAGAGGAATTGAGGGGATGGAAGGAGGTGTGTATGCATGGGGGGAAAAAAAGCAGTAGGAATTGCAATAGGTAAAGAAAGACCCACCTTTGATTAGCAGGCACACTCCCAGGGAAGGGATTTGGAATGAATCTGGGCCACATCTTCACCCTTGATCTTGCAAAAGAGAAGGAGAATGAAGTTTGAATTGAAAGAAAAAAAAAAAAAAGCCACCACAAAAAACCCTACAGCAGCATTTGATCACACTTTGGATGCTTGGTGAAAATATTTCCTTCTGAATTATCAAAACAAGAGCACAGAGCAGCAAGAAATAATCCCAAAATGAAATGAGACTGAAGATTAGAGTGGTGTCTCTGGGAGGCAACGTTCTCATCTGGCCAAGCCACTGTAGCCCAGCTCACAGTGACAGAGTTTAACCAAGAGAAAGCCCTGTCAGGGCAGAACATCTTGTTTTGTTAGAAAATGTGGTCTTTACAAAGTATGAGGAAAAGAAAGCACAAGATTTGATGGAGTTTCAGATGTCTCATCTTACAGAAGGCTGGGCACAGTGAACAGGCTCCATCTCTGCTCTAGCATGTGCTCGTGGGGACAAATATCTGGGGCAGTAAATTGCTCTGATATCCTCCTGGATGTCTGTTTGTCGCAGACATCTTTTATGAAAAGTCCTTTCCTTAGGATTTTTCCTCCTGAGAAGCTGAGAGGCCTCAGGAACAAAATGTAAACAATGATTATCTGCTGCTGTGGAATGCAACAGGTGCATCTGGGATTGGCCCATGTTGGTTGTTTCTAATTAATGGCCAATCACAGCCCAGCTGGCTCAGACAGAGAGCTGAGCCACAAGCCTTTGTTATCATTCTTTGCTATTCTATTCTTAGCTGGCCTTCTGAGGAAACCTTTTCTTCTATTCTAGTTTTAATGTAATATATATGATAAAAGAATAAATCAAGCCTTCTGAAACATGGAGTCAGATCCTCATCTCTTCCCTCATCCTCAGACCCCTGTGAACACTGTCACATCTGTTTACTGCAGCATGTCTAGCAAACCAATATCTGACTGAAAAAGCATTGGATTCAACATAGAAGGAAATCAGCAGGAATTAATGGGAAAAAGTCTGTATTTCTTGCCAAATAACACACAGACACACCAAAAAAAGAAAAGGACCAAACTTTACTTCAGCAGCCTGTTGCTGTGGTAGCTTTTCTGTCACTTTCTACTGACAAATTATATTCCAGTGTAAGACACAGAATAGTAAAGTTCTCTCAAATGCTTCGTGTAGCTAGGAGAGATGAGACAAATGGAAGCTCTATTTTGATATCTGTCTCAGGCAACTGTCACCAATTAACTTAGTCCCTTCATGACTTAATTCCCTTATCCTCACAACTTCTCAGTGAGGGCAGACTGTGCTGCTCTCCATTCCATGGGCCCCCAAGGAGCCATGGCACAGAGAAACAAGGGGGGCTCTTGGCTTTTCCCATTCTAATTCTCACCAGGTTAAAGTCATGGCAAAGTAGTAGTCAGAACTCTAAAAAAAAACACAAAAAAACCCTCAAAACCCCAAACAAACAAGCAAAAATCTCTTCATCCCTGTAAGGAAACAGGGTCCAGTCTGCATTCTACTGTAATAGCTCAGTGCTGAACTCCCCTGCTCTCCATGTCAGTGACTTTATGCTGGCTTGCTTAACCGAGCCAGGTCCAAGGTCAGGGTCATGTGTGAACCCAAACACAGAATTTCAAGCCTGCTTTGGTTTCTTTGAACTGGCTGCTCTATTTCAGTGTTTCAGAAAAGAGCTGGCCCTCTCAGTTCTGGCAGGAAAGGAAATAGTTTCCAAAAGTTCCCTCCCTTTATGTAAATAAGCTGCAGCTGCCGCAGCTGATGGAAGCAGCATGATTGCAACTCTATTTAATTTCAGTACATGTAATACATGTCCCTGTTGGTTATTCAGAGTATACATAGTGCTCTATGCACCTGGCAGAGTAAGAGCAGGATCTATGATTATTAGTCCCCAGATATGTGCTTAGTTCAGTCATTTCCCCAATTCTATTACCTGGGTAATTTGCTTGAATGAGGAGGTGAATGGCTTTGGCTTTGTTCATTCATTCTTCATTCACTTCTTGGTGTTCAAGCAAATTAAATCCTTGGTATATGCTTGCACAGGCACAGTATGTTTTAAATTAACTCATCCAAGTGAATCAGACCCAGGCCAAATACATTAATTTCATAATCAACAAAAATGGAGCAGAAGTGTTCAGTGTTCAGTGCTGGTGAGGCCACACCAGAACACTGGGCTCAGTTTTGGACCCTTCACTACAAGAAAGCCATTGAGACACTGGAGCATGTCCAGGGAAGGGCAACAAAGCTGATGAAAGAGAACAAGTCTTAAGAGGAGTGTCTGAAGGAGCTGAGGATGTTTAGCCTGGAGAAAAGGGGGCTCAGGGAACACCTTATCACTCTGCACAGCTGCCTGGAAGGAGGCTGCAACCAGGTGGGGTCAGTCTCTTCTCTCAGGAAACAAGAGACAGATGAGTGGACATGGCCTCAAATTGTGCCAGGGGAGGTTTAGATTGGATATTAAGAGAAAAATGTTCACAGGAAGCATTGAAAGAGGCTACCCAGAGAAGCAGTGGAGATCACCATGTTCACCACCAAGCCATTTTCTCAAGTGCCATAGCCACTTCTTTAGAAGTGTTCAAAAAACATGTGGCTATGGCACTTGAGAAAATGGTTTGGTGGTGAACATGATGGTGGTGCTGGGTTAACAGTTGGGACTTGATGATCCTTGAGGTCTTTTCCAACCTTTACAATTCTGTGATTCTGCCCTTTGGCCACCATGTTCTGTTAATTCTGGCTCTCTGAAATTCAGAGCTGACAAATCACCTGGTGATCAAGAATCATACTAGGAGAATATTCACACACAAAATATATACAAATAATAAAGAAATTAATAAAATCAATCAATCAATCAATCATAGGCAGGAAGAAAAATCTAGTCTTATGTAGAAGGTGAGATTTGCCTGAAGAAACCAATTGTATGACACCAAACTACATAAAGAAATCTTTCCTGATTTGTACAGCTTTTACCTCAACTTCCCAGAATAAATCTTTCCAGAAATATGTGTTACCACTGCATTCAAGTGCAGTTTGCATTATTTATTTTAATTATATATCCAATTTAAAAAAAAGTAAATGAATGCCTCATTTCACTTGCTCACAGAGCACCTATGAAGAGGGTGAACATTTCCATATTTATGTCTCCTTTTTCTCCAGTCAGCAAGAGAACTCAAGTCCCATTGGCAGTCACACATAACAGTTGCTTTAATTAGTTTCTTCCCTATTAGAATAATACCCCTTTCCCTAAGAATTGTCCAGCTCATCCAGAAAAGGCCATTTTGCTTGTGATAACCTCATGCAAACAATCTCAGCTTCCACAGCATCATTTCTCCCTCACTCCTGGGAAAAGGTCAGGGTAGGAAATATAACAGGGCAACTGTTCCCAGCACATTCCCACTGCTGGGCCTCTGAGTTTCATAGTCCCTGCTAAGTGACTTCTCCTGTGCTGAGTAATTGTTTGGAGATGTCACTGCAACCACGATCCACACTTAAGGCATGGCTTGCTGCAGACATGATTTATTCTTCCAGAATCACCTTGTTATTATTGCAATTAAATTGTTCCTTCCCCACAAACACAGTGGTAGTTGAAGATTTTCTTTGAGCGTTTCTGCAGGCAATCTTAGCATGACAAAAGGACATTCATTCAAGAGCTGCATGTTTCCATCAGACTTTAATCTCCTGAAAACAAAATTTCAAAGCATATTTCCAGCAGAGCTCTCTTTAACCAGGGAGCTGCTAGGGGAAATAAAAGGCCTTCACAGGTAAGTCAGGAGTTACTCACAGGACCTGACATTCACTTCTGTTACAGCAAAGCGTTTGACTCTCTGAGTCATATAAAATATTTTTGATTAGAAAAAGAAATTAAGGAAAAAAAACCCCAAAAAAACCAACAAACTCCAAAAGCAAAAATCCAAAGAGAATCCCATGGGGAACTGAAATCATAGTCTCTCTCACAACTGGTCTCAGCTCAGAGCTAGCCTTGCTCCATTCCTTTTCCTGGCCTGTTGCCACTGCAGATCAGTGAAAATCTCTCCCTCCTCTTCCATGGTGCTGGTCTCTGCCAGCTCTGCTACCTGAACTCAGTTTCTCTGTGGCCAAATAAATGCCAGAGCCAGTAGAGGAAAGCCACAGAACCATGCAGGGGTTGAGGGGAGAACATTCCCTTCCCTGCCTGGCAGCTGTTGGATCATTGATGGGAAGCTGCACCCCAAAGTGCCCTCCACTTGTTCCCAACCTTCTCTCTCTCTCTCCAGGGCCCTACTCAACCACCTTAGCCAGGAACTCGGCTCAGCTGACTCCAAGCATCTCCCCAGCTGAAAAAACCAGTTACCTGCAGAGGTCCTTAATGATGCTCTTCCAAGTCCATCTCCCTGTGTTCCTCACATGCTCAGCCCTAATAATGAATTTATGCCCTTGTACCTCATGACATTTTCTCTTTTCTTCTTGCTAATATTAAAAGGCCACTTGTTCATGGACATTTCCTCACATGATTATGAGCATATTCCAGTGTCTGAAAGAAATAATGAAGTGTTTCCACAGCAAGTTCTGCTGCAGGAGCAGCCAACACCCTGAGCTACCTGCCAGGCTCCTCACCCAGAGGCCAGGCACCCATCCCTTGTTCCAGGGACACCCACAGCCTGCCAGGGGCTGCACTGCCTGGCTCCTCTCTGGAAACCCAGGGCACTGGGAATATTTCTCTGTCTGCTCTGGGGTGCCCTGACCCCCAGGGCAGCACTGACTTTGACCCTCACTCATGGAGAAAGTTTCCTAAACTCCAGATTGACAGGAATCCACAAAAGTGTGAAATAGGTTCTAGAGAGTAGTGTAGGTGTATCACTTGGTGAGAATTTAGGTTTTGGGGTTTTTAGTATGTTGTGGATGGAAGAAGATGGAGGGCACAGGGTGTCATCCTGGGTTTCCTCTTCATGTTTCTTCTTCCTCCTTCTTCATGGGTTTGGGTGGCATTTTGTAATTGGGCAGAAAAGTTCCCATTGTGGGCTCTTTGGGATCAGTTATTGGGTTGAAAAGGAAAATAATCTAGGTGTCAGTTCTTAATTGGATAGTTCAGCTTTAAAAGACCTTGTAACAAGAGATTCTTGGCCATTTTGTGCCTTGCTAATGAACTCATGGTTGTGAGACTGTTTTACTGATAATAAATAATAAACACCTGAGCCTGAACATGAACTGCTGTCTCAAGTGCCTTCAATCCAGACCCAGAGAAACCCACAACTGGTACCCCCACACTGCTCCTTTTCTTGGGAAAGGAGAATTTCCCAGCAATGTCTATTGGTTCTCTGTGATGGTTATGGGATGTAGCTGGAGTAAGAACAACACTTGTTGCAGAGCTGCTCTGATAGGGACCTTTCTATCTGATTTCCTACTTGAGTAAGTGGAGTAACAAAGGAGTCCTAACCTTTTCCAGCAGGACAAAGGGTCACCAATGCTCCAGGGTCACAGCCAGCTCCTTGCTGCTTTCTGAATGTGTGAGCTCTTCCTTGGAAGTCTGACACAGCCCTGTAAAACAGAGGAATTGGTGCTATACTATTGTATTTTCTGGGTTCCCCGTTGTTGGGAGGAAAGAAGAATCTGACTCCATGTTCTTAGAAGGCTAATTTATTATTTTATGTTACTATGTTATATTAAAGAATACTATACTAAACTATACTAAAGAATAGAGAAAGGATACTTAGAGAAGGCTTAACAAGGTAATAATGAAAAACTCCTGACTCCTTTCAGAGTCCCGACACAGCCTGACTGTGATTGGTCATTAAGTTAGAACAACTCACATCTTGGATAAACAATCTCCAACCACATTCCAAATCAGCAAAACACAGGAGAAGCAAATGAGATAATATTGTTTTCCCTTTTTCTCTGAGTTTCTCAGCTTCCCAGGAGAAGAATCCTGGGCTGGGGGATTTTTTAGAAAATATGACAGTGACACTATACTTCCATAGCACAAGAGGATAACTAATGTTTATGAGGTGCTTTGAGACTAAACATGATAGATGTGTAAATTCTGTTATTTTAATAGACCTTCCTATAGTACTTCTCATTGCTATTTACTGGCATTATTTTTCCTAGGCTATTTTCAGCATCATTTCCCATACATAACTTGAATTTATTCTCCCTTTGCCTATTTAAATTATTCCTACAGAAAAGGCTGAGAGCTTAATAAGAAATTTGAATGGTACCTGTGTATTTTATCTCAGGTGGCAGATCTGACACCTCTAAATTAGTGCAGTGCTTTGTATTACATTCTGCTAGTGAGGGCTGGGAGGTCTTGTCAGAGCTCATAAACCCAACAAGGTGGATCCTTGAATGGAAACCTCAGAAGAACACCCACATGCCACGTGAAGTCACATTTCACCTTCTGAATCATCAGTTTTGCCCCTGAGTCATTTCTACAGCAGGGGTTCAGCTAGGTGGCTGAGGTTTTTTGCTGAGGAGAATTATTATAGTTACATTTTTTTTTTAGAGTTTTAATTTTTATCTTTTTTAGAGTTTTATTTTTTTATATATTTTTAAGAGTTATTATAGTTACTACCATTCAAAATGCATTCAGAGGGAGTCCTTACCATTAAATAGCTCAGAATTATTACCCCACAAAGAACAAAACTATGTATATAGGGATTTTTCACAGGTAGCAGGCAGTACTTTATCTTAGAACAACCTGCCAGCAATTTCACTTGGATTCAGTAGTTTTGTCCTTTTGTCTGCCTGCAGCAATGCCAAACCCACAAGGTTTTATTTTTTTTCCCAGGCACTTGGGAATAACCACTATTACAGGAGAACCAATTGCTGACCCATGCAGCATTCTCCTGGAATTTCTGGACACAGCCCTGACTCTGGCCCCACAGGAGTGTGAGCTCTGGAAGCAGCTGAGCCCTGCAGAACACTCTGAGCTCCTTTTGAGAGCAATTAAAGACCAGGAGAAGGAGCCTCCAGAAAGAAACCCACACTTGCACGCCCAAAGGGGTGCTGATGCATCCAGTGCTCAGGCTCTGCACACACTCCTGCCATTTCCAGGGTTTGATGACATGAAGGCTTTCTGAAAATGGGCTGACTCCCTGCTCTCAGCACAGAGAAGTGCTTGAGCTGCCAAATTCCAGCACGTACAATTTCATGTCTGGGTCTCAAAAATGCCCACGTTTATATATATATATATATATATATATAAAACATAATTTATTATATTTATAGTATATTTATTAGCTTAAATCCTAGTTGTCTAGCCCTAGTTGCATTTGTTGCTCTGTAAAATCAATGCAAAATTCAGCCACAAATATTGATTTTTTTACTGCTTTAGAACAAAAAACGGCTGCCTTCTCCAAGTGTTTCTATAAGTCCTAAGAGACATGATCTCTCTGGTCCATTCAATGGGAAGAGTTATATATTCCTGCAAAGAGCCATTCATAATTTATTTTTAATTTGTAAGTATGGCACAGTTTTGTCTAGAGATCTTGCTTCTGCAGCTCACGTAATTTAATATTTCAGGAAGATTAGGATAAAAAATGGCTTGTAGAAACTCTATGACAGCTTCATTACTTAGTTCTCTTTCTAACCATGAAAGTTAACCCAGGCTTTTTGTTTCCCTCCTATAGGCACAATGGCTTTTCTGTTTTGGTTTGGTTTTGATTCCATTAGGGATCTTCCCTTGTTGACTTGTGACTTCCCTCAGTGACAGCTACGTGACCTTTTTGACACATGAGAATGTATCAGCCTAGATGTAAAATGTAAAATATTTCTTCAGTAAAAATCGGTGATCAAAACCAAGCTGGGAACAGTGACTGCTTATTTATCACATTTCCCCTGAAGAGCCTCAAAGTGTTATCAGTGAAAAGCCTGAGAAAGCTGTGTTGTCAAAAAACTTGTGAGACTGAGAAAACATAATTGCTTTGTTATGTAAGAGAGCTTTGTTGTAGCTCCTGTTGCCTTGCTGTCTAACAGAGACAATGCTTGTGGTTTCAGCTTCTCAGCTCAGCTTTGGCACTAGGGATTGTTCACCAAAACATTTTTATTTACTTTTGTACCCATCTGACTTGAATGGTGTTGTCAGATGAATGCTTGATATCACACTAAGGGGTTTAAAAGTAACAAGAGATCCCCACAGTAAACAGTGACCACCTGCATGCACACACAAACATGACAGAAAATGAGAACTACCCACTTCCAGCAGGTCAGGAGCACAAAAAACAGGAGTCTGTCACGAGCAGTTATTGCCAGAAGAAGCTGGGAGCAGGGATAGCAGCTTTTCATCCACATGATCACACCCAATCAATGCCCCTTACAGCAAAACATGGGAATGGCAAAAAGGAAATTTAGATATAACTTGTAGGTTTATGCCAAAATTAGATCCATACTGACCTGAACTGTTTGGGAACTGTTACTAGCCTGCATCAAGTCTATGTACTTAGAATGAGGCACCCAAATCTCAATGGTTCCCTAGAGATTAATAGGATAATAACAATGTTTTGACTTCTAAAGATCTGTTGGTCCCAAGCTGAGAACAAGAAGTTGCCAGCCCACATCTCTCCATGAGTCTGGAACAGAAAAATAACAAGGACGATGGCTCACCATCTGTTCAGCAGCTGATATGGAGAGGTTGCAGGATCTCAGCCCAGTTCTTAGCAGGGGTCCATGGGCAGCATCCCTGCCCACCGAGGGGGTGCTCACCCCTGTGCACTCAGCTGTGAGGAGAAGCAGCACAACACCAGCCCTGCCTACACACTGCTGCTGCACAGGCACATCCAAGATCCTCTTTGGGGTGGCAAATTCCATTTCAAGCTGCCTGAACCCCCCTGTCCTGCTGCCACAAGGAAGAGCATGGCAGTGGTTTGGATCAAGCTGCACACAGCAGATTGCTCCAGGCTCCCACTGATGTGTGTCACACCCCTTCAATTATCCCCACGACAAGGCACCAACAGGGAAAGCTCTCCAATATATTATTCCCATTCTAACAACCTATTAACACCACAGTTGAGAGTTTTTTCTGCTGGATACATTCTCTCGCTCCAGTTACATGTTCCTTTGCTGCATCTGTAAGCTGTAACAAATTTTGAAACGTTTCAATTTCACTTTAGAAAGCACACCTGCAAATCTTAGATCACACAGGGGTCTGCATTCAGAGCTTCACCAGTCTGCTGTCTACAGCAAATTGAAAAAAAAGGCTGTTAATTTAAAACTGCACCACAGGATATGCCTTCCAGATGAGTTACTTCGTATTTGAATGAGCACTTGCTTGTCTCACCTACAAGGTTTTGATTGTCACTAATCTTGCTGGATGTAGAGTCCTGGATCAAACTCCAGCACAGACTTTGTGCAGTCAAAAAGGCTTTACAGGAAAGCTGTGTGCTCACAAACACAGATACTTTTCCCTGGACTAATTTAATGGGCAGATGAAGCTCCCAGCTTCAGTCTTCCAGCCTTGCAGAGGTCCCTGGGGAATCTGCTCCTGTTCTTGCTGGAAAGACTGGGATGGGAGCTGGCTTTACCCTCCCTTGTCACATATTACAGCCAGCCCAGAGGTGTGTGCAGTGGGGAAATGGCTCATCTTGGCCTGGTGAGGGAACAGGGGAGAGCCAAGGGATGGTGAGGGAAAAATAGAAAAATGCTATATTAATCTATACTATATTACACTGGATCTGAACTGAAACTGAGCAAGAGCTCAACAAAATCTCATGACTGTCTCCTGACCCACCATCAGGACACAGCTGGCAGAGACTGGGCAAGAAAACAAAACACTCACAGCAGAATGCAAGCACCAAACCCCTTCAGCTAAAACAATCTTCCACAATGCATTCCACTGGTGCACAAACACAGGAGCAGCAAATGAGATAAGAATTGGTTTGATCATTCTCTTCCCTGCTTCTCTCAGGTTCAGAGAATGTGAATCCCACAAGCCATCACCTTGCCAAGCAGGCAGTTCTGAGTCTGTTCTGAACTTGGGTAGCTGTCCTTGTGAGGTGCCTGTCATTCATTACTGATTTCCTTTCAAAGCAATAATGAAGATGGAACTTTGGATGTTTTTCCTCAAAAAAAAAACTAAAAGATCCACAAAGATCTTCGCCAAAGTTGTCATCAAGATTGAAACTACCAGTGTTCAAGTGGCAGCTTTTTAATTGTACAGGACTATTCTAGGAATAAAAGGATCTACCAGTATTGTTCAACCATTGTAGACATACTCCTCTGTGGTTTGATACCCTCATGCAGCTCTCAGAGGAAGACAAACTCTCCACTTTCCTGTTTCTGAACAGAGAGACTGTTCAAATATGACCAGGAAACTGTGGAAAGAGATAAGATGGAGAATGAATGGGAACCACTGCTGTCCTTGAGTTACACAAACTGGCTGGGGAACACAAGCAGCTCCTCTTCTTTGAGCAGCCCATGGGCATCACTAACAACAGACATCCTTTTGTAGACAGGATCTACAGAAATCTACCCTTTTCTTTCCCTCAGATACAAAATTGGATTCTGTTAGTCTTGGAAAATGCACTGAGCAAAGCTGGAAGTTCACTGGGAGCTCATGGCTGGAGACACATCCTGAAGAATCACTGTTGATTTTTCTGTGCTCTCATGCTCACCCCCAGGCATCATTTCTTGGCCACTCCCCAGGGACAGGATGCTGAGCCAGATGGACCTTTACTCTGAGCAATGTGGCCTTTCTGATGTTCCCATGTGAAGTATGACAAACTGGTACTTACAGAAAGCAGTAAATTTTTTAATTTACTGCTGACAAAAACAGCAGTTCAATATCCATTATCTCCACCCTTGAAAGTCCTGGTACATGCTTCTTGTTTTGTGATGAAAACCATACCCAATAAAAGCAAAAATACTCAGGCTATTCACTAGCTCCTTCATCAGATGTTGCTTCTACATGTTCTGATTCTCTAAGTTTTGACATTAAAACCACAAGGAAAGGTAAACTGATATTGCAATGAAGAGCCACCAGAAGAACAATTCCTGCAAACGTCTGAAAAGTTTGGAGAACAGCCTGGTCTGTTGAAAAGGATGAAAGTTTGACAAGAAAGTCTCACAGATGTGTATGCTTGGCAGAAAGACTTTTGAATGTAGAATCTGAAGAAGGAATAGAGATTAGAAGCAAGTTTTGATATAGCAGAAAAGAACTGCTGAGCCAGTCTTACTGGATAACCAAGAAGGCAAAGGATATGTTAGTTAGAAGGGGTTTTTACGACTTAGAGCAAAGGATAAACCCACCTCAAACAAGAAGATGTTTTTACCAAGCAGAAAGAGAACACAGGCAAACAAGGCAGCAAATGCTGCAAGTAGAAAAAAGGTCTCAGAATTTTCCACTGCAAGAAAACTGAAAAACAACTTCTAGCTTAAACTGTAATGTACTAACTTTTAGTGATTGAGAACAGTAACATGAATATGGTAATTACAGTAGTTATGGTAGGCTATAGATAAAAGTTAAGGTATAGATTGGTTCCACTGTATTAAGATGCTCAACAAAGAAAAGTCTATAATGCATTGTAACCTCAACTCAGGGTCTGCAGGCCTGCCTGCAGCTGGAGCTGACAGCTGTAGGCACAGGCTCTGTCACCCACCACCCTGGGCTGCTGGAACCTCTTGGATGGAATAAACTGCATTTTGGAGAGCCCCTGGAGTCCCACATCTCTCATTCAGGCTCTTACACTGGTCAGCTGCTTTCCTTGCACATTTTACAATCTTATTGGGAGCATGGAGAGTTTGTCTTCCTCTGAGAACTGCATGAGGGTATCAAACCACAGAGGAGTATGTCTGCAATGGTTGAACAATATTGGTAGATCCTGTTTTTCCTAGAATAGTCCTGTACAATTAAAAAGCTGCCACTTGAACACTGGGAGTTTCAATCTTGATGACAACTTTCGCAAGATCTTTGTGGATTAAGTTACTTTTTTTTGAGGAAAAACATCCAAAGTTCCATCTTCATTATTGCTTTGAAAGGAAATCAGTAATGAATGACAGGCACCTCACAAGGACAACTACCCAAGTTCAGAACAGACTCAGAATTGCCTGCTTGGCAAGGTGATGGCTTGTGGGATTCGCATTCTCTGAACCTGAGAGAAGCAGGGAAGAGAATGATCAAACCAATTCTTATCTCATTTGCTGCTCCTGTGTTTGTGCACCAGTGGAATGCATTGTGGAAGATTGTTTTACCTGAAGGGGTTTGGTGCTTGCATTCTGGTGTGAGTGTTTTGTTTTCTTGCCCAGTCTCTGCCAGCTGTGTCCTGATGGTGGGTCAGGAGACAGTCATGAGATTTTGTTGAGTTCTTGCTCAGTTTCAGTTCAGATCCAGTGTAATATAGTAGTGAATAATATAGTATAATAAAGTAATTAATTAGCCTTCTGAATCAATGGAGTCAGATGCACCATTCTTCCCAGACATTGGGGTCACCTGCTTTTCCAATAATGGCTCACAGCACAGGATATACAGGGCAGACAGCAGCCTGCCCACTTGAAGGAGCACTAAAATTGTGTCCTCCCTCTCATCTCTGGGTTCATGGATTTCATAAGCAGGTGGGACAACATTAAATTACAGCTCCAGCACTGACACTTGCTAGAAGTGAGCACAGAGGCTGTGGGGCACTGAGCTCCCACTGGTGGCTGTGACCAAATGGATCTTCTGTGGTGACACTGAGAGCAAGCCCAGAAGCAAGTTTGGTTTCTAAGTCACAGCAGTGATTATTGGGTGTCAAAACCTTGGGGCTGGCCCTCAGCTCCATGCAATGCACCAGTGCTCTGCCCTTTCAGCTGAAAATGCATCACTGAAATCACATTTCTTGCACTGAATGATTCAATAGCTGCTGGTCCCTTGGCCTCAGATCAGCTGGTGAGAAATCCAGGCTGGAACTCCCTGAGTGAGCTCTTGGAGCTGTGTGTTGGGAATGCTCAAAGAACACCTAATCTGAGGGATAAATGACTAATTTGATTGTGTTTGTGTATATAGATCCTTCAAGGAGAACTGGTTGCATGACTTTTGATTGAAATGTCTCCTTACATTTGATGTTTTACAACTTGGGCGCTTTTCAGTGACATGGACCCATCCTTCCTATGTTGGCCAAGTCTGGATTAGTTTTGAAGGCTCATCCAAAATGGAAGGCTATTAAAAATATATATATTTAGCCCAAATTACTGGACCTTTCTTTTGCCTCTGAAAAGTTCTTGCACATGCCTCTGACCTCTTAAAAATAATACTGGATTTACTGCAGTAGGAGCAAACCCATCATTAGCTCCAAAGAGAATAACATTTCATTGCCCAAGTAACAGGTACTGTTTTATAATACTGCAGTTTTGCTTTCCTTAACAAAGATGCAGGTACTAAATTATTGAATTCAGCTCTGCTTTTTTTCACCTAAACACAGATACTCCTCAAGTATTTCCTCAGGACTGTGCAGTAGAGTTAATTCATGAAAAACAGAATGTAAAACTTCTCACAGGGTTGCAACCTGGAGGAAGCTTTTGTAAAGATACTTTTAGAAAAGCATTTGATTTTCTAACTCCAAAATATAAGCTAATAGTGATCATTTTAAAAATTAAAACTCAGTTGATAATGTTAAAAATTAACTATTGCCACACTTTTCCAAAACAATTCTTGATAACATGAAAATGCCACAAGGCAGTTTTCATTTTGAAGCTGCTCAATTTCTTCTTTCTTCTTGCTTTAAAAACACTAATTTTTCAGTTTTATTCTGCTTCTGTGTAAGGTCCTCCCCACAGAAAGCCACATCATTTCCCAAGTTTACCCAGATGAAGTTTAAGCAGAGCTTTTTTTTTTTCCCCTTCCATTAGGAGAGCAAAGCCTGATCCTGCAAAAACAAGCATAATCCTCTCTGCATTACTACTAACTGCACTTTAGAGTCCTTGTAAAACCACTTTCTCCCAGCCAGGCAGTCCCATTAGAAACAGCTGTGGGTCATGCAAGTACTGCCAGAGAGATCAATTAATCTTCTCTTGTAAAATTTCTCAGAAGACAATCACAACCCCCAACTGAAAAATAAAAAAAAATTAGCACTTTTGGTTTTGGGGACTGAGCCAATTAATATTTAAAAAGCAGATGGGTCTCAGCTTGGTCCTTTTAATGTAAATTGGATGTACTCTGTTGAGCAAATGCCTAATTACTTTGGGGGTGTTTGCTTAGAAATGGCATTTAGTTTAAACACTGCTTCAGTATCTGTACTTTTAAGGGTCAAGTGGAGCTGCTGAATTTGAAAGAGAAGGAAATTCAAGTTCTTCAGTTGGTCATTTAGAAAAGGTGGAGCTCTGAGTAAGACCAGAGCAGTAAATAAAACTCAGGGACGTGGCAGAGACAGCACAGCTTGTGCACTGATGCAAACAAAGAGGCACCTGATGTGCCAAGGATTGCTCACATTTCTGAGTCATGTTAGAATGGGACCTGCTGGCTCCTGAGATGTCTGTAAGGACAAGGTGAAGAGCATTTCACAGAATCAGTAGGGTTGGAAAACCTCTGATGCTGAGTCCAGCCTATGACCAAACGCCCCCTGGTCAGCTCGAACATGGCTCTGACTCCTTTTGTCAAAGGCTGCAGGGACAGTGGCTGCACCCCCTGTGCTGCTGAGGAAATCCTCTCCTGAACCCTGTGAAGTTCACTTGGTGCCATTAATTACTGAATGAATTCAGTAAATAATCAATCTGCCCTAGAGGAGGCTCCTGGATGGAGAGGTCACTCTCAGGTTCAGCCTTTAGGGGCACATAGCCACGATCCAGAGTTCCAGCTCAATCTCAAACCTAGTTTAGATCACAGTGGGCAAAACCCTTCAATGGTTTCAGAGCATCCAAGTGAGAAAACCAAACCCCTGAGAGTGAAGCAGAAGTGGTCAATACACAGAGGCCTTGCACACAGACCCTGGTGTTCCTTGCAGTGAGCCTCCTTTACACTGTCCAGGGATTTCTGGCTGACTCCAGGTCTCAGAATACCACTTTATGTGAAAAGAAACGGGAGGATAATTTCCACCCTGATACCAATACCAGCTGCAAGTCAGTTTTCACCCTCCCTGAGACCAACCTCACTGAGAGATTCAGTGATGATGCTGCAGCTCCCCTTTGCTCATGACAAAGCTGTGGAAATCACTGGCCTCACCTTCTCCACACTGCCTGAGCAATACAACAAACACAAAATGTTTTGACAGAATCTCCTCTGGACTCTGGAAACAGAGTTTGCTGGAAACACCTTAAAAAGCAAGTGGGAATTCTGAGTTTACAGAAGGGATTCTTACTCAGTTTATCTGTTCTAGGTGCTTTTGTAAATCTTATCTTTCCTAATGAAGCAGCAAGCACAGAGGAATGAGCTGGGTTTTGTTCTGTCTCTGGCACAGGTAGCAGAACTGTCAGCTCAGCACTGTCTGTAGATTTTCCCTTGCTTGGCTGATGTGAGAGACAGAACACATTTCTCAGGCAGAGGATGAGTCTCTGGGTCAGATTCTCTGCTGCAATGCAGACTCAGGGATTTCAAAGCCAATGTTATGGCACAGCCATGCTTCAAAAGTAATGGTGAGCTTCTATAATCTTCCTACTCAATGTTTTTCAGAGTAATTCCTCAATTTTTCAATCTTAAAAGACAAATGCCAGGGCTATGGAGCCAAATTTCTCACTAATGTAGTTTGAAGCAGCATCAGTTTATGTATACTACAGGAGCTCAACCTCTTTTTAAAGAATCCTGCTGATTTTTAGCTATTATTTTCTTTTAGGCTTCTTACAGAATTCTCTTTAGCTAGCATTTAAACAGAATTTCCTGCTCTCTGGAGGAAACCCCAGCCTGACAAAAGGCTGTCAGGATTCCTACCTAGCACCTTTCAGTCTGGGAATCAAGCTGGCTGCATTTTGGAAGTAGTTACTGATTTTATTAAAGAAGCTTATGGAGCCCTAGCAGGTCTGCCAGTTGACTACATGCTTTCAGACATTTTTGACAAATACAGTTTGATTTTTAGTTCCTTTACCGGATAGTTCCATTATCTCCCTTGAAACATCAGCTTCTCACCACTCACAGATCACTACTGATGACAGATGAGGAGCTTTTCTTTTGCAGGTTCATACCCAGACATCCCTTCTCTCCTTTCCAGTACATTCATTTTTGTTAATTTCTCCTTTAAACCCTGATGGGCAAATGGCACCAGCTCTGGTTTTGCTCTCTCTCTCTCTCTCTCTCGCTGCCTGATTCACAGCACAGTCAGACATGGCAGCAGTGCAACACAGGACAATTTACATCCAATATTGGAACAGGAGATATTTTACAATATTTTACAGCCTAAAGAGAGCTGTAAAAGACCTCTCACCTGTAGCTATTACACAGATCAATTTACACAGGAACGCATCCTGAAGCCAAGCACAGAACAGCCTAAATTAGAGATGCCAAGGGCCAGGTCCCAATTCAGTGCACCCTCAGTTCCATCCAGAACCAGTGGTAGCTGCAGATATGCTGTAGATGCATAAGTCTCCCTCAAGAGAAATCAGATGTGGAAGACAGTCTCTCAGGCTGCCAGCAAGGAAGAATTTCCCCTTACAAAATAATACCAGTCACCTTAAAAACTTACATTTTGGGGATATTTTGGAAGGAGAGTGGAGGCAGATGCACCTTCTGCAGTCATAAGTAAATGCCAACATGTTGAACAGGAGATCTGATGTTTGTCATAGTGCTCAGAGCTGATTCTGGATCAGTTTTGAAGAGAATTCAGGGTCTGTGTTTGCAGAGAAGCTGAGGTTGAGCTATAACAGCCAGTACCAGGATAAACAGCTGAGACTATAACTCTGACTTTCAGTTCTGATTTTGCCTTATGGAATACTTTGCATGTCATCATTCCCTCTGCCATTAACAGCCACAAAGAGAGGGTTTACAGCAAAAGAGAGAATACTTTTTCCTTTTCTATTTTATGTGTTAATGTGGCATTAAAAAAGGAAAAAAAAAAAACAAGGAAAGATGTAAAGGTAAGAAAGAAATAATACTGCCATTCTGAAGACACTTGAACTCAGCATCAACCTGTCAGCTATGAAAAATAGGGTCTCTGGAAGCTGCCATTATGCTGCCACCACCACCTGTAATGCTTCATAATGGATTTAACACAATGCCTCTCCAGGCATAAAGAAGCAAACTGCACCATTCCTGACAAAAAAAAAAAAAAAGTATTGATATTTTTTCAGAAGGTTAAGCAGAACATTGGTATTCATGTCTCATTCTCCTTTCTCCATCTCTCCCTTCCCATGATGACTTAGGGTATTGTATATACAGAAAGCCCACTGTTTACACTAAGGAAAAAAACACAGCCTACCTGCTAAGATAGCAAACATACCCCATATTTCAGAAGAGCAATAATGTGGGAAATGACTGATCATGTGTGATTCAGTCTTGTGTTCCAATATGCATATTGGCATCACCACAGTCATCCCTGCAGTGAGCACAGCACAGAGGATCACAGGTTTAGCTGCAAAACACAGTGTTCACACTGAACACCTCAGGCCCAAGAAATACACTGGGACAGACCCTCAGAAAACAGCTCTGCAAGAGTTTATAATGAAAAGGGAGAATCTGAGTGGCAGATGCACCAAAGCTCAGCATCGGCCTGGGCTCTTGCAGTCTCCCAAGCTCTGGTGCAGCAGCAGGATGGGCTGGGAGGAGCTCCTGGGGTCACCCTGCTCTGCTGCAGGCACGTTCTGGGGGCAGGCAAAGGCAGCAGAGCTGTGAAAAGTGCATATCCTATGGCTCTACACAGATAGTGACTCTATTTATTTTGTTGTATTGATTAGTAGGGCTGTATGAACATTTTAATAATATCATAAATGTAGTCTTGTAGTTAAAAGGTAACTTTTGTAGTCAAAATAGGAACTGTCTAAGTGGGATATTTTTAAAGAAAGGAATGAGGTACTCACACCAGATAGCAGCCACAGGACACCTAAATCTTTCAGAGAAAAGGAATTTATTGTTCTCTTATCAGAAGAAATGAACTTCTTCCTGCCTGGCTAAGGATTGAAGGTGCTTTAGGATTAGAGGAAGAAGTTGACACTGACCAGACAGAATCCTGTGTTTGAATGGAATTAATGCATCCTGTATGAGGTGTATGAATATGCAACAGGCTGTTGCTTTTAAGGGTTAATCCTCTGTTAACGTGGGTCCTTTTTTGGGCTGATTTTGCCCAGAAAGAGGTACCCAGACTGTCCATAACTCTTTGTTTTTATTGTCTCATATTGTCCTAATCCAAATTGTCCAAATTTTTATTACTCTAATTAGATTACTATTTTTATAACCATTTTATTACTATTAAACTTTAAAAAATTTAAAAACAAGTGACTGGCATTTTTCACAACAGGGAAGCCAGGCACGTTCTGGGGGCAGGCAAAGGCAGCAGGAGAACTGCCCAGCTCAGCTGTCACTGTCACATTTTCTGAAAAATCCTCTTTGCCCAGGATTTTTCTCCTGGGAAGCTGAGAAGCCTCAGAGAAAAATGAAAACAATAATTATCTCATTTGCTTCTCCTGTGTTTTGCTGCTTTGGAATGTGGTTTGGAGACTGTTTATCCAACAGGTGAATTGTTTTTACTTAATGAGCAAGCACAGCCAGCTGTGTTGGGACTTTGGAAGAGAGAGTCACAGGTTTTAAGTAGTCTCTTGTTAAGCCTTCTGTAAGTATCCTTTCTCTATTCCTTAGTGTAGTTTTAGTATAGCATTCTATAATTCTAATAAAATATAATATAATTATAATAAAACATAATATAATCAAAATATAATATAATTAAAATATATTAAAATATAACATGATATAATTAAAATATAATAATGATATAATTAAAATATAATAAAATAATAAAATATATTAATAAAATATAATGAAATAAAATAAAAAATTTAAAAAGAAAAATGAAATAAAAATGAAATAAAATTTTAAAAAATGATAAAAATAAAAATTTTAAAATAACTTTAAAATAAAATAAAAATAAGAATAAAAAAATAATTAAATAATTAGTTTTATTAATTAATTTCAATTAAAATTAATTTATTTTAATTAAATAAAATTTAATTTTAAAAAATAAAAATTAAAATTAAATCATAAACTAAAATAAAATTTTAAAATAAAATAAAATTGTAAAAAAGAAAATAAAAATAAGAATAAAAAAGAAAAAATTAAATAGTAAAAATAAAATAAAATAAATAAAATACAACACAGCACAATATAGCACAACACCATATAATATAAAATAATAAATTAGCCTTCTAAGAACATGGAGTCAGATTCTGAATTTCTCTTGGTCCTGGGGCCCCAGCAAACACCACACTCAGCCATTCAGTAATGCCACCTGCCCATGCCAGAAGCCCCTGTGGGGAGCATTAAGGGGAAGGGATAGAAATGAAGCCCAAGGCTGCACACACCATGCTTTGGGAGAGCCTGGGACACCTTTTCCCCACTGCCACCCCATTGCTGCTAAGAGAACAAGCTGCTCACTGGTGGCTGGGTGCCAGGTAAGCTGCCTTTCACCCTTTCTCCCCCAGGGTGATCCAGTTCATCTCTTACTTCCTCCCCTCCTTTCCCCATCCCCTGAAGTGCTGAAGTTCTGCTCTTCTCCTCTGCCAGAGGGGACTGCACACCCCCAACAAGCAGTGCCATACCCTGCTGGGCTTGCTGTTGCTAAGAGACTAAGTGAGAGAGATCCTACCCACTCCAATTCCCCTACAAATCCCAATATTCCTCCTGTTGCTACTCTCCAGCCCTACTGAGATACCATTGGTGCAACCTTGCTATCCAACAGACCCATATGGGTTTTATGGGATGTTCTCTGCCACTGACTACTGAGAAAGTCACAAAATGTGATACAACAGTAGATAACATGGAATTAGCACAGATACAGGTGAAATCTACTCTTGTGGAAAACCACCGAGGCCACAGGAGGTCAGAGATCTTGTCTGGATCTAAAAGATCAAGACAGGTTCACAAAAATATCCTTGGAAAGCCAAGCTAAAGTAGGCCATTAGAGGTCCAGCACAGCACTGGGCTGCTCTACTGCATAAAGTCCCTCCAAATGCTACTAATTATGATTTTATTTCAGTGTTCAGATCGATTTTCCCCCTCCCCCCGAGAATGCAGGGGAGTTTACTCTGACAACACTTCTGGCAGGAGTCTCTCTCAAGCTTTCAGAAAGGCTGGCAAACACCAAATAACAACACATCTTATTGACAAGGGAAAAACATGGAGTAAGTTTTTAAAACTCTGCTGAAGTATTGTTGTGTTGCTAGGCTGACAGAATTATCAAATCCCTTCAGTCCCTGACAGCAGTGACAGACTTCTGCAGACTCACAACAGTCCACAATTTCAAGGGCTGTTTGCTGCCTGTGTCTGTCAGGCACCTGCAACTTGAGGGATTCTTAATTCTCCATTAAATTGGAGACACTGATGAGTATGCATGGGGAGAGTTCAACCATCACACCAAAACCATGGAAATATGCCAGTGGGTGATGTCATGATACCTTTGTACAGAAATCACTCAGGTTGGAAAGCTTCCCCAGATGAACAGGAGGCATAAGGACAACAGATTATGGAGATAGAGAGAAGACTATCTCAATACCTCAAAAAAAAAAAAAAATAAAATTCAAGGTTTGAACAGGCCAAAGAGCTCCAGATTAATTTTACAGAGAGACTAGAGCTTGGGGTACAGCAGCAAACAACTTCAGAACTACCCATGGGAATGCTGTTAATTAATAAAAGGGGAGCAAAGAGACTTGGGACAGACAGACATCAAACAGGTCACCCTAAGAAATGTCTAGATAGCAAACTAGCCATCTGCTTGTGTCTTTGTCAACAGGGCTGAAAAGCCTTACCCACTCTCAGATCACCTCTCTTCATACATGTATTTTTGCAAAGTGATCAAATCTTCTGCTGATCTTCCCATGGAGGAATGTTTTCCACATTGAAATAATTTGAAAGCAGTTTTAAGGATTTCTGGTATTAAATAAATTTGTTTTGGAAATAAAAACAAACCTCAAAGTTTACGTGAGGGTCTTAGTTGTCGGTTTCCCTGGGTCTGGATTGAAAGCACTTGAGACAGTAATTTGTGTTCAGACTCAAGTGTTTATTATTTATTATCAGTAAAACAGTCTCATTACTGTGAGTTTGGCAGCTTTTCATTAGAAGGCACAAAATGGCCAACAATCTCTTGTTACAAGGTCTTTTAAGACTAAACTATCCAATTAAGAACTGACACCTAGATTATTTTCCCTTTTAACCCAATAACTGATCCCAAAGAGCCCACAATGGGAACTTTTCTGCCCAATTACAAAATGCCACCCAAACCCATGAAGAAGGGAAGAAGAAGCATGAAGAAGAAACCCAGGATGACACCCTGTGCCCTCCATCTTGCTTCCATCCACAATATACTAAAAACCCCAAAACCTAAATTCCTCACCCAAGTGATACACCTACACTGCTCTCTATAATCTATTTCACACTTTTGTGGGTTCCAGTCTATCTGAAGTCTGGGAAACTTTCTCCATGAGTGAGGGTCAAAGTCAGTGCTGCCCTGGGGGTCAGGACACCCCAGAGCAGACAGAGAAATATTCCCAGTGCCCTGGGTTTCCCCAGTTTACAATAACAAGTATTCCTTTTCTGTGTGCTGCAAGGCAGTTTGGGATCAAAATCCCATGCAGAAACCTCCAAAGAGAGACAAAAATCAGAAGTGTACGGGAAGCTGATGGAGGCTGGCAAAGCAAAGTGGAGGCTGACAGAACTACTGCTCCCTCTGACAAGGGAGAATTACAGATGGCTGAGAACGTGGCATGTTTGAGGGCACAGCTCTTCTGCAGAGTAGAAAGGTAAATTATACACAGAAGAAGCAGACATGGACAAAACAAGTTTTCTGTGCAATGTTTATAAGGAACGGGGAATGTGGAGAAGATGCCAAGAACAGCCATACATTTTTGGGAAGAAAGCAGAAATAGTCAGAAATTGAGATAATGCCAGAAATAGTTATAAAATTTTTTAGAATGTCACAAGGCTGACAAAACATCAGGGCCAGATGGGATCTGTCTCAGAAAATCAAGCCATTAGCCAAAAAAAAAAAAAAAAAAGAAAAAGGGGGGAAAAAACCAAACCAAAAATACAAAAAAACCACAGCAGCATAGGAATCAAAGGAGTGAGGTCCATCATGCTTCACCCCTGCCACTTTCACATGGACAGCTGAGTGAAATAAGCCCTGCCTGAGCTCAGTAAAAGCTGTGCTGAATGTGCCACAGCAAGGCTGAAATCCAGAAGATACAGCATCTTACAGGGAAAAATTCCACAGAGTTGCAGCCCTTGGCAAGGTGTCCATCTCAAAAGACAGCAAACACCTTTGGGGAAAGCTGCTGTCCACAGCACTTGGTGTTGCTGCTGAGTACCAGGGATGTGGGCACTCTTTTTGGGGGTGAGAGTGTTAAAAAAAACAACCAGAGAGACCAGAAGTGACCAGGACCTGGTGGGATGGGGAGGTGCTGGTGCATATTGAGGTCTGTGAGGATCCAAAAACCAGGAAAAACCCCACAGCTTCATCTGGGGATGGACACAGAACAGAGGTGCTCATTCAGGTCACACAGGAACAACTCAGGAAATAATGACTTTACCAACAATAATGACTAAATGGAGAACCATACTTTAATCTGTTGAACATGGATTTTCCAGTTTTGCTGGACATTTGAAATGCTCTCTTGGAAATCTAACAGAGAAGTCTGTTCAATGCAGAAGCACACTGGGGCAAAGTTTCCCAAGCAACCAGAGCAAGGGTTTCCCAAGAGGAATGTGCCCCGGCCTTGCAGGTAAGGCACTAGACTGCCTAGGCTGGGATCATGTAATTGAATCTCTCAGTCTCTGACATGGCTGGACACTTCCCTACAGCCATATCAATAATAAGCATTCCAGCTGCCTCAGCCAGCATTCCTATAGAGCCCAGGAGAATCAGACAGGGAAGTTTTTTTGCCCAGTACAGATTTCCTCAGCCAAGAGCCCTAGGCCTCCACTAGCACAGAAAATCACCACTGAAAACTGCAATCTCCCTGAAAGAAAGTGGTTCAGATTGAATTAAGCACTTTTATTCAAAGGTAGAAAACTGCAGGCTGTCCTCAAGCCTTTGAAAACCAAAAGCAGTCATGGTAGTCCTCCCCTGAGCTCACCACAGTCCTCTATCCAGCATCTATCTAGCTGCTACCCCTTTTTGCCTAAGAAATCCAGAAACAGAATAATTTCCACCATAACCACCCCTTCCAGGGTTTTGGGAATACTTCCTACCCAGTCTCCATTGCACTTGACTCATCTCTTTAAATCAATGTACCAGGTACAGGCTTCCTGTGGGAGAGAATAACTCAAGGTCTGCAAATGCAACATTAATCCCATTCTAGATTAAAAGGAATTTAAGCAGGTGCTCTTCCACACCAAAAAGCAATTTAAAGTAATCTTCCAGCTCTGGCAGGAGAAATAAAAAAGAAGTAGATGGACCACAGGAAGAAAATAAATATAGCTTAGCAGGCAGTGGTTTAGACTGATAGCACCAGAAATCTTTTGCAGGTGGATGAATTGCTAAAACAAATGAGCCAGCCTTCCTTCCCACATGTCCTTCCTTGAGTCCACTTACAGCAGGACTTTCAGCCCCCATGCACACTGCTAATGTCAGCTCCCAGTGCCTGAGCAGCAGCTTCTGTCATCACTGCCTTCCTGGTTATGACAACCTTCACTTCTACACTCACAGCCCTTGCCAACATCAGTTGGGTGCATTAAGCTTCGAGTGAAGATTTGCAATTTCTCCTTTTGCTGAACAAGCTTAAAAATACAATTTTTCTCCTATTTTAATTCCTAATAGCTACAGAACATTGCCACAATCTGTTGTATGTCAGTGCAGCATTTGCAAAACGAGCGAGCACAGTCTCAGAAAATGAAGTCCTCTACTTGCTCACAAGGAGGAGAAAGAATTGGCAGCAGAGGAAGTTCATGTTGCAGTGAATACTTGACAGTGCATATCTAAAACTTCCCCCTCTTGAATATAACAAGAGGCCTCCCCTTTGGATCACTGGATGCCCTCTGAGTCCAATCCCCACTGGAAAGCATGGAGTCCAGTGGGTGATACCATAAAAACCCTGGAAATTCTGACACATCACTGACCATCAGTGATCTCAAGAAAGCATTCCTCAGGTGTGGAAACCCAGAACACTGGGAATATTTCTCTGTCTGCTCTGGGGTGCCCTGACCCCCAGGGCAGCACTGACTTTGACCCTCACTCATGGAGAAAGTTTCCCAGACTTCAAGATAGACTGGAATCCACAAAAGTGTGAAATAGATTCTAGAGAGCAGTGTGGGTGTATCACTTGGGTGAGGAATTTAGGTTTTGGGGTTTTTAGTATATTGTGGATGGGAGCAAGATGGAGGGCACAGGGTGTCATCCTGGGTTTCTTCTTCATGAGTTTGGGTGGCATTTTGTAATTGGGCAGAAAAGTCACATTGCTGGCTTCCAGGGATCAGTTATTGGGTTAAAAGGGAAAATAATCTAGGTGTCAGTTCTTAATTGGACAGTTTAGTCTTAAAAGACCTTGTAACAAGAGATTGTTGGCCATTTTGTGCCTTGCTACTGAAAAGCTGCCAAACTCATGGTTGTGAGAATTTTGCTGATAAGAAATAATAAACACCTGAGTCAGAACATGAACTACCATCTCCAGTGCCTTCAATCCAGACCCAGAGAAACCAATTATCAGGCAAAACCCTTTATCTGTTCTCAGCAAGTCTGCTTGAAACCATTAAACCCCTGCTGAAGGTATCTACACCTTAGAACAGGCCCAAGATCTACTGCTGTCCCACCAAGGGCTGGACAAAACCTCCAGCATGGAGCAGAGCCCAGGTAGCTGTGCTCAAGAGAACACAAAACATCTCCTATCCCATGCCTAACATTCCCCATCCTGCTGGAAACCCCTGGGCTATCCAGCAGTGCTTACAGCTCACACCTCATCTGATGTGGCCTGTGGCACAAGAGCTGCTGATTTCCATCCAGCTGAGGCTGTAAAGTTGTGGGCAACTGCAGCAGAAAGACAAAGGCTGAATGAGTCACTCTTTGGATCTTTAACTAATTTTTATTATTGGTCCCTCCAGATAAGAGGCAGAACACTACAAGAGAACTCTTTTCCCATTGTTCCTGTGTTGGTAAATTTGATTCCTCACAGCTGTCAAATAGATGGGTACCTTTCCCCAGGATTAAAATTTATGTGTGCTGGTAAACCAGCCTCTGTCACCACCACGTTTCAAGCAAATCCCAAAAAAAAGGGGAGCAGCATATGCTTTTCTGTTTCTCAGCTTTCTGAAAGGGCTGCCTCACAATACATAACATTTATGAACCTGCCTGAACCAGCTTTTATTGAGAAGTAAAAAGTACTATGTAAGAGGCAAAGAATTTGATCTAAGGAGCAATTTCATTTAAGGCAGAGCGTGACAGCTTTGCAGTAGTTCACCTGATAGACTGCTGTGCTTCCCAAGCCACAGAACATCATTTGCCTCCCTCAGACTTAATCTGAGAGAAACAGACTGTGTGCAAAAAGCTCCCATCTCATCTCACACTCCTACTAAAAAACATGTCCAAGAATGACCTTAAAGGGGGCCAATCCAAGTGTAAAATGAAGGGAATCTCATCTGTCCAAACACTGCTTTAAGCTGTAACTCAGACATCCTAGAGCCACTAAATCCACTCAGAAATCCATTCCCACTTTACCTTTCAGCATTGTTTAATCTTCCAGGCGCCTGAATTTAAAGGTGCTTCATTACACAGACAAATTATTTCCCTGTCACATAATTTCAGTTGCCTCCTGCTGCTCATTAGTGCTCCTCTATGAAAAGTGGTATTTCTCTATCACCTGCAGCTCTGCTGTGATTTACTTCAGGCTTTTGAATCCTTCCTATGTCCTTCAGAGTAGCCCTGACCAGAGCACGATGGTAACAGGACTCAGCTTTTAAATTATAGTCCCTGGCAAAATACACTCACTCAGAAACCAAACACACAGATGCTTGGTTCTGCTTTGCACAAAGTGTTCTAAACCATTAGATGCTTGTCCTCCAAAGAGGGAAAAGCAGAAAGGATGCCAAAGGGATGAAGATACCTCATTTTTCCTACAGATTTCACCTAAACTTAACCATAGAAACAAATGCTCAACTTAAGCAGGCTTGATCATTCCTGGAAGATTGAAGAATCTGCCTCTCCACCAGCTGCAAGGCAGAACTTCCATAGCTGTGTAAGAAAATTGGATTTTTTTGGGTGAGGCTAAAAGTTCTTGAAGGAAAAAGGTCTCCTCTTGGCCTTCAGCAGCAATTTGGCTGTGTTGGAATAAGGCTGGTACCAGAAGGACAAGGCTGAAAGTGAAAATGGATCAGCACATGGAGACACTGGTTTTGGCAAGGAGATTCCCCTCAGTAGAAAAGGAGTGGGGGGAAAAGGAGACTGTATTTTGTGAGGTGTAGGAATAAATGTGGAAAACACAAACCTCCTAAGCCAGAAAGCCTTGGGCATTTCCAAGCACTGTAACTGATCTACTGAACCATGGTATGAGAAGACTGAATAATCCCAAGTACTAAATGTCGCAAGAGCTGACACCTAGAAACTTTGTACTGCCCACACTTACAAAAAGCAAGCACCCAGGAGCATCCCATAATGCCTGGGATCAATAATTAGTTCATGCTGGGGAGGATTGCTGTAATCAAAGAGCAGAATGGAAGTGCACAGAATGCTAAATCAGTACCAAAGTGTTATGCTATGTTGCAAGGTAGAAAGATTCACAGAGAAAGGTGCTGTACAAGGGGGTAATGAGGTTACATCGAGGAAAAGAAGAAAAGGGAACTTGTAAATAGTATAAGAGAGAGTCCATAAGGTCAAATGGGAATAGAGACATTATTAAAAAATAATCTGCAGCGAAACAAATAGCCAGTGCCACAAGATCAGCCCCTGTGACACTGCAGCTGGTGCTTACAGTGTTCCTGATGTGTTCATAGCCTTCCTCATGTTCTCCATTATTGTATTTGCTGGGACCCTCATGGCAGGGAGGAAAGATGAATCTGACTCCATGTTCTCAGAAGGTTAATTTATTATTTTATGATACTATATTATACTAAAGAATACTAAACTAAACTATACTAAAGAATACAGAGAGGATACTTACAGAAGGCTAAAAAGATAATAATGAAAACTCGTGACTCTTTCCAGAGTCCCAACACAGCTTGGCCCCAATTGGCCAAAGAGTGAAAACAACTCACAGCAGAATCCAGTGAAACAATCACCTGTGGGTAAACAATCTCCAAACACCTTCCACATGAGCACAACACAGGAGAAGCAAATGAGATAATTATTGCTTTCCTTTCAGGCTTCTCAGTTTCCCAGGAGAAAAATCCTGGGCGAATGGATTTTTCAGAAAATGTGAATGCCACACTCCGTAAGTATGTTTGCTCCAATGACAGAAGGGAAACAAGGGAAAAAATACAGGTAGCATAGAATTAATAGAGCAAGGGCCTCCTTTCCTTTCTTATAGATTTTTGTGAGTGTTTGAAAATAAATTAAGATCTGCCTCTAAGTTTTGCAATTTTTGTCCATCCCCACCCAAAAGACTTAATGACAGGGAAGAACAAACGAAAGATTAAGACAAAGAACATTATTTCAGTGGCAGAAAATTATCAGGATTACAACAGGATACAATTCAGAGCAAAGGACTTCCACTGGACGAGCAGTTGGTGCCAGTGGACAAGCAGGGTACAAATTGATTCTAGTCAGGTTGCTTTCTTTATCTTACATGATGCAGCTGCCTGACACTATTGATGGTTTCAGTAAAGGCTAACATCTTTGTTAACTTGTAACAGTCACAGGTAAATCCCAGAATAAATCTCTGAATCTCTAGAGATTATTCTAGAGGTGCTGCCAAATCATCTGCACAAATGAAGATTAAACATTAAACTTAAGTCATATGAGTTTAAACTGAACTGCAGGCAGACACAAATCCAAAGCTGTGGTGCAATAATAAAGAGATTGAGCTCCAGATTTTCATTAATATCTCACATTTCCTGGAAAACTCTGAATGCAGGAAGACAAACCAGAGACTGGGGTGTCTGCTCTATTTTCAGGGCAAGCATGAATGGCTCAGAAGGGGGCAAGGGAATGTTTGTGCTTGCAGAATTGCTTTGGGCCTGTCCACAGTGTTTCTCTAGTGCCTCTAGTTCCTCTCTCCTCACCTCCCTTGTCATTGGTGTGATAAGTACAGATTTTCCAGTCTATTTTCCCAGTTTCTCTGTTGGGAGAATTCACTTACTGGGGATTTTCTCTCTCTGAACACCACAGCTCATACTGGGTGAATTTAGGCAGTGTTACAGAGCCTGGCACAGACACATGAGGCAACATGGAACAGTCCAAAGCTGTTTGAAGGAAGAACAACTGCATGAGCACTGAGCTGAAAAGAAAGAAAAGCAGCTACAGGCATTAAAACATGAAGACTCTTGTGATGAGATCCTTGTGTTTCCCAGAAATTACTGCAATTCATTTTGCACAGGCTGTAAGGACGAAGGGATGCTTTAATTGAAGCTGGAAAGGAAGGCAGGAGCCAGGAGATTGGTCCTGGAGTCCTAAGCACTTCTTGGTGATCCTGGTACCATCACATGTTTTCAAGACATAGCAGGACACAGCTGTATATGCCAATATTAAAAGTCTTAAGCTAATAGAAATTTATGGAAACAAAAAATTCCTGTTGTTTTGGCTCCCATGGAACAGAAGTATAATTAATAAATATGAAGCTACTATTGTTCCCCATGGAATCAATGCAGGATTTCCACCAGACTAGACACAAACCCTTTTTTTTTAACTAGTGGGAAGTCTTGTGTGTGCAGGATATACTCAGGCACTATGTCAGCAACAAGTGTAGTTCTCATTTGCACCAGGAAAAGCTCACTGAGTCACAAACCCAGCCTCGTGACTGTCTGACATTTGTCAGAGGGAAGCAATTTATGAGGTCTCAGGTTCATGACAGTCTCAAGACTCTGGCTCTGACATAGGCCACAAGTGGCACTTGAGTGAGTGACTCCTCTGCTCAGAGCTGCATTTGTCTCTGTGAGGACACAGGGCTGTGCCAGCCCCAATTTCAGCTGCTGCAATGGATTTTCTAGTGGCAGACAACTCAAACCTCCTGCACTTGAATGAAATTAATTGATCTTTTCTGCTAGGAGGGTGCTGCACTCCTTGAGCCAAGCTCTGCTTTAAGTCACAGCCTGTGGAGCCGTGCTGGATTTACTCTGGTGCTCTGGAGTGCAGACTGCAGGGCTCCTCCTGGCCCCCAGGGATTGTGAGTGAGCAGCAGCTCTGCTTGGCTCCTTATTGTCTCTGTTAATAACACTTCTAATGATTTGTGTTTGCATCTATTTTTGTATCTCTTAACATACTTGTAAGGTACTCAAGGCTGCCTTGGAAAGAACCCAAGCTCAGGGTTGTGGGGTGTATTTAAAACAGATGAACCCCTGGTTGCTGTAGGTATGTCTTTGCTGTTCATTCAGCTTGCAGGAGTGTTTTTTTCCCTCCTTTTCCAAAGTCAGAGGCAGCCTGTGGTGTGCCCAGTTCTCAGAGCCCTGTGACAGAGAAGCACCATCCCTTCCTTTTGCAGAATCTCCAGTTCTCCACAAGAGCATCGCCAATACCAGGGCAAGCAGGGAAAGAAGAAAAGATCATCCTAAGTTCCCTTTAGCCTGACAACACTGCCCCCATTGTTTAGTGTACAACTCAAAATGTGCCTACCTGCAAAATGTTTGAGATGCAGCTTATTTAGACTCTGTGGGAAACAAAGGGAAAAACTCCCATCATAAAATTTCCTGTGACAGCTCCTTGAAAATCAGCTAGTGACCATAACAAATCCCTTCTCCTGGGATATTACTCTGCTCTGACTGGGTGTTTGGTGGCCATGAGCCACTCTGGAGCCCCTGAGGCCTGATGGGTGCGGAATTCTCAGGACACTGGCCAAAGCCCCAGCACCCACTCGCCACAGCAGCATCCCCATGCAGTGTAACTCAGCACAAAGCCTTGGCAGCCAGGCCACCACCATCCACCAGAAAGAGCAGCCCAAGCCTGCTCAGCACTGAGGCAAGGCTGAATCACACACAGCTTCTCTGTCCATGCCTACTTATCAAGGAACACACAACTAGAAAACAACTACACTCGACTCTTTGCCACACTGGAGGGAGTCAGAGGCCAGGCTCCTCTGGTTTTAAGGGCTACAAGAATGTGGAAGGCCCAGCCATCTGCAGGATGGCCTTGCTGCCACCTGGGCCAGCACCACCTACTCTTCCACCAGACACCCAGGAGATTCAGCTGTCTCGGCTTCCTTTGGGACTACCCTTGACACAGTAGCACTGCTTGTCTTCAGCTTTAGTGCATCCTGCAGCACTTCTCCTGAGAGAAATCTGGGGATTGTGTGCTCCCAACCCTGTGTGGCAGCATACTGGTGCTATACTGGTGTGCCAGGGGAGTTCCATGGTCTGAAACACCCCTTGGAATTCAGGTTGGGTTTGTCTTTTTTTTTTTTTTAAAACAATTTTTTGTCTCAACTGCAGAAAAATAATGTTATATATATAAATTCATAGCAGTTCTGTGAGCTGTTTTCATGCTGAGAAGCAAAATGAACATTTTAAAAGATCAGATCTGAGGAAATCTGGGTATTCTTAGCATGCACAAATATCACCGCTTTTTATAAACTGTAACCTTATTTTCATTAAAAAAAAAATTTTAAAAATCAGCCCTGGGCCACATTTCCTTGCTCAGGTCCTAGCACACCTTTCCATGGGTTCCTGCCTTCCCTGGTTGAAGCTCTCCAGCACAGCCCTGTCTCCTGGGCCAGAGGGAAGCCCTAAAATGTAACAGCACACAGCTCGAGGGTGCTCAGCACGGGATGCTCAGCCTGGCTGCCACCCAGCGCCCAGGGAGCCTCAGCAGAATAATGCTGCCACCAACTCCCTTGTTTAGGAAAGCCTGGGAATGTCACAACTTGTTACACCCTTAAAACCCTCGGGAGGCAGTCATAACTTCTGCCTGAGGCACCCAAGAGCTTCCAGCAGTGCAAAATGAACGCTGCAGCTCAGCCTGGGAGCGGTGGCATTTGAACAGTGGGGAGAGGAAGCCCCACATGCTGCCAGCCAGTCTTGGAAAAGTTAATGAACCAGCTCACATTTGTCACAGGCTCTGAGATATTCCAGGGAAATGTTCCATGAAAGCCAGCTTCTGACAAAATATTGTTTTAATTAATCCCCATCTTTGATTTTTTATTTGGGCTGCTCTCACAATGGCCCTTTGCTGGCTTTCACTGGAGGTTATGTGGGCTCACACCCACACACAATTAATTCCCAGGATCTATGGAGAATTATGTCACTGCAAGTTATTGATTGTGTTCCAGCTTGGATTCTGCTGTGTACAGGCTCTAATTAATCCATATTCATACCATAAGGATTTCTCATCTGACTGTGATTTGATCAACCAGCAGAGAAATACAGAGTTCATATCAGTTACATTGGATCTTTTCAAGAGAAAGTGCAGCTCTCCAATAGCTTTGTGTCTAGGCTGTCATGAACTTTTTAGATGGAAATAAATGTCACCATTAAAAAAAAATCAAACAAAATAAAAAATCCAAAACAAAACACCCAAACCAACCAAAAAAAAAACCCCAACAAACCCCAAAAAACCCTCCCCAAAAAGCCAGATTAGTTAATGTATTTCAGAAACATGTCTAAACTTTGTGCTTAATCAAAAAAAAGTCCGAAGATTTTTTTTTTGGATGAAATGCACTCAGAAGACAAGCCAAAAGATAAGCAAAGAAAATAAAGAGATAAGATAAGCAATGAAAACCTGTTGTTAAAGATGAGAGAATTTACATGGCTTGTCTATGTTTTTGTGGTTTTAAGCCCAGTTAGTAGAAAAATAAAATGATGTAACTAGAAGAGTCTGCATTTCCCACATTTAGTTTACCCAACCTTTTAGTTGTGCTAATTCGTACTTTAATCAATTAGATTGTTGAAAAAGGCATTTGTCAGGTGGCATAAATAAAGTAGTTCAAGGTTTCTCTTGGAATATAATTCCATGCAGGAAATATATTAAATTCCTTGCAGGAATTTTTTGGGCAAAACTACAGCTTTAAAATACACAGTAAGACACAGACTATCCTCTGTCTCATGGAAAGACCCTGTGTATGTGTCACACTTACATTCCATATCAGGATTAATGCCTTTAATATTTTCCCCGTTTTCTCTGCTGAATCCCATCTACAGGGACAATTACTGTGGTTTTTGGGTTTTTATTAACCTAGACACGCTCAAGTTTTGCTCCCATTTCACCCACTCAATTCTGTGCTGCACAATAATCACCAGCCCTACAAAGCCGTGTTTTGTCTCTTGGCTCCGAGGAATGAAGCCACATTTCCACACCAAGCTGCCATTAGCTCTCCGGGGCCACAGTTTTTCTTTGCCTTCCAATTCCCGTGGCTCCCCTCCCTCTTCCTCCTCACCGCAGCGATTTTCAAACGCTACACGCGTGTGGGTTTAATTTACACCTTCTCTTTTTAAGGGCGCACAGGGTATGCTCTTCCACCGCTCCTGCGCTCCCTCGTATGGAGTTCTTTCCCTGTTCCGGGGAAAGAACGGGACAGCGCCTCGCCCTCTCTGGCTGCCCAGGCGGGACGGGGCGAGGGGCGCACGGCTCCGAGCGGGGCTAGGGAAGAGCTCCGGGATCCAGGGCTGCCCAGGGGCTCGGGATAAGCCGGGATCCAGGGAAACGACTGCCGACGGGCTCGGGATAAACCGGGATGAGGGCGGGATGCAGGGAAACACTACGGGCAGCGGCTGCCCAGGGGCCCGGAATATACCGGGATGCGGGTGGGATGCAGGGAAGCGCTCCGGGCAGCGGCTGCCGAGGGGCTTGGGATAAACCGGGATGCGGGCAGGATGCAGGGAAGCGCTCCGGGCAGCGGCTGCCGAGGGGCTCGGGATAAACCGGGATGAGGGCGGGATGCAGGGAAGCGCTCCGGGCAGCAGCTACCGAGGGGATCGGGCTAAGGTGGGATGCAGGGAAGCGGCTGCCGAGGGGCTCGGGGTAAGGCGGGATGCAGGGAAGCGGCTGCCCAGGGGCTCGGGGTAAGGCGGGATGCAGGGAAGCGGCTGCCCAGGGGCTCGGGGTAAGGCGGGATGCAGGGAAGCGCTCCAGCAGCGGCGCGGCTGCCGAGGGGCCATAAGGAATAAACCGGGATACGGCGGGATGCGAGCGGGATGCGGCGCCGCGAGGGGCGGGCGGAGGGCGGGGAGGGGTCGGCGCGGGGGGCGCGCCCGGCGGGGCCGCGCCTGGCGGCGGGAGCGCGCTCGGCGGCGGGAGCTGCGATCCCATCGGGGCACGGCCGCGCCGGCCATGGAGCCCTCGCCCAAGGACGGCGAGAGCGCGGCGGCCGCCGAGCCCGGCCGGGGCGGCACGGCCCCGTCCAGCGGCGTGGTGGTGCAGGTCCGGGAGAAGAAGGGCCCCCTGCGCGCCGCCATCCCCTACATGCCCTTCCCCGTGGCCGTCATCTGCCTCTTCCTCAACACCTTCGTGCCGGGGCTGGGTAAGGATGTGCTGGAGGCACCGAGGGAGGGCGGCCGGGCTCGGGGTCTCTCTCTGCCCACCTGCGGCTGCTTCGCCCCGGCGGGGCCGCTCGGGCTGCCGGAGGTGCCCGCGGCCGCAACTTTCCCTTTTCCCGACGGCACCGCGGGAGGGATGGAGGGACGGACGGGCGGAGGGAGGGAGGCAGGAGCCCCTGCGCCAAGTTTCGCGTCGGGGGCCGGGGCAGCGCCCTGCGGGGTCCCCAGGGATCCCCAGCGGGCAAATCGCGTTTCCCTCGGGGCGAGCAGGGCTGGGGCAGCCCGGGGTCCCCGGCCCCGGGACAGACCGGACACATCCCCCGCGCCCGCCGGGCGGTGCCGAAGGGATGCAGCCGCTCGGGCTCTCGCGAACTGGGATTCGGTCGGAGGACCAAAGCTCACGGTGGCCACATCGCTCGCTAGCTAGAGATGAGCTTTCGGAGCCCCCCGTGCCGGGTTTTCTAAGGAGAGCCCTAGAAAATGTTAGAACCATTGTCCAGAGGAGCTGGAGATTCACAGTTCCTCAGCGTAAAGTCTCTGGTGTGCTCAGGTCCCCAAGATGTGGCTGCATCCTTTCTGTATTTCCTTTTCCTACGCTCGAATTAGGAATTGCTTGTTGCAAGAGGAGCTTAGAGTTTGAACACTACAAAAGCCCCTGGAATACAAGGCTAAACACAAACATTCCAGCTGAAAGCAAAATAACCACAATAATAAAAAAATCAAAACCAAACCAAATAATCCATGACTCATTAACCCATACCTCAGGTCTCTCATGGTCCATTTCTGGCTGTTATTTCTGCTACTGTGACCACCACAGAAGCCTTTCCTTGTGATACAGGGATATCCTTCACCTAGCCCTGCTTTTAAAGAGCTACTGCCTGCCTTTAATTGCTTCATGTGCTTCAGGTGGCTTCATTCTTTAACAAATCTGAAACTCTTAAAGTTCTGATTAAAGTACTACCCACGTGTGGGTGGGATAGTGTGTGCCACATGTAGAAGCCATTGCTATTCCAGCGTGCTTGCTCTGAAACCTGTGGATGTATTCCAGAGGAAAACTTGCACCTTTTGCAACACCTCTGAGTTTTCCTGTGGAAGGACTTGTGGAAGGTGTGTGTGCTTCCAGATGCAATCCAGTGCACTCAGGTGCGTTGTTTGCACAGCCCTTGTGTGCAGCCACCTGAAGAACCTTGAGTGATGAATCAAAGACAATCTCTGGAGCTGAGTTCTCTCATGGGGCTTTAGGTTTCCTGGGGCTCAGTTTCCCACTTTGGAGAGACAAGTTCAAAACCCGAGTTTTCAAAGCGAGTGTTGTTTTCTGCTGGCATTGAAGACACCACATCTTCACTGTGGACATACAGAAAAAAAAAGCCTGACTTAACCACCCCTTTTTCCTTATCCAAATTATCTGACACTTCACAAAGCACACTAGAAAACCCTCTGTCCTTCATCCCAGAAGGACAGATTCCCATGAGACATCCTTATGTTGAAATTGGCTTGAAGTGTGGTTCTCTGCTGGAGTTCTCCTCTGGATGCTGCTGGGGGTAGCCAGAGTTGTGCCTTCCTTCATGCAGGAGGTGTCTAGGAAGGAAGGCGAGCAGATAGCCCTCCCTTCCTGGAGGTGAGTGTTCAAGGCTCACAGTCCATGCTGGTTAAAAGCTTTGGAGTTGAATCTGGACTGTGCAGCTGTGTTGGTTATGTAACCACTGACAGGCTGGACCAGCACGAAATGGTTTTTAATTTTATTTTTAATTCTATTTGGTTTTTTTTTAAAACAAAACTCCTCCTTTTTGGTGGAGGTTTTTTAAAATTTGTTTGCCCTTTGCTGCAGTGATTTCGGCGGTGCGGTCTGGCCGGCTGTGCTGCTGTTTCTCCTGGTACTCTGTTGCAAAAGTAGCAAACCAAACAAGCTACAGATGAAAAGGAATCCTTCCCTGTGGCATCCCCACAGCCTGGTGAAATGCAGTGTTTTGGAGATGCATCCCAAGCTCAGTATGCAAAGCATGGCATTTCGTTTGTACATAAATTAACCATTCTGTTAATGAAGCTGCTAATACCACGTGCATTTTGACAGAAAACTCAGTCTGAGATGACACACCTGACTAGAATACAGCTATTTACAATCTCAGCCAAATCCTGTCATGTATCACATAGCCCACACAGGAGGGGAAACAGGAGGATCACGAATCTACTGACAGGAATGTTCAAGGTAAAAAGAGATTTTCTGTCATTGTTGTGCTTCAGCCATCTCAACGAGCTGAGCAACGATTGTAAAACAGATAAGATTTGCAATGGTGTGAAGTGTTCACATCAAGGATGGCAGCCTGTTCCCTGCAAAGTAAATGGCAAAATTCCCATCAGTTCTTGTAGTCCAGATTTATAACATGTTAAAGTGATGTTTCACAGGCTCGCCAAGTGTATTTCTTCCTGCTTAGCTGGAGAGTGTGACTGTGTTTAGGTGTTAATGGAAGTCCTCTATTTCTCAGTCCCTAAATTCATCTCTCATCTTATTTCATGTAGTTGTCGTTTGAGTGTAGACTCTGCAGTGCAATTGCAAAGAAGGGTCAGAGACCACCAGAGTAGACAGGAAAATGGGCAACATTGAATAAATCAAGATTTCCACTGCTTGGAGACTGGTGCATTTGAGGTTTTCATTAGTGCCCCGTTCCTCAGAGTAGTGATATCCAAATAGAAATTGTACTCTGATGCAGGCTTCCAAATCTTTGGGCAGTCTCTCACCATCTGAAAGCCTCTTTTTTCTAAGTTAAATTATCTTTCCTCTGTTATGCAAGTCACCTTTGACGGTGACATCTGAAAATTTTAAATATCTGTTTTATTTTTCCTTTGTGCTATTTATGTTTTGCAGTACTACTCTATTTGGACAGTAGAAGTAACACTTTCTCTTTGTTTACAGTCAGTTTATTATCTTAGCTTGGTTACTTTTCAGAGTTTTATGTAATAACCCAGAACTGCAGGTTTTAAGGTGCATTGTAAACTGGGTTTGAACTACTCATTCCACACATGCTACAAAAGATGTTGTTCACAGGAATTTTTTCATACATACGGGATATGTTGACTTTTCTCTTGCCAAAAATTAAAATTCAGACCAAATACAGTGTAAAAAATCTTGATTAGCCCATCTACTTGTAATCCATCTTGCTGAATAGCCTTGAAATCACACATTCCTTCCAGTCGCTTTGATGTGCCACTTGGAAATGTTCTGGATCACTTTCCTATTGTATTTGTAGGGAAGCCCCAATGAAGGCAGGAATGATGAGGAGGACTCTATGTTCTCAGAAGGTTAATTTATTATTTTATGATACTATATTATACTAAAGAATACTAAACTAAACTATACTAAAGAATACAGAAAAGATACTTACTGAATGCTAAAAAGATAATAATGAAAACTCGTGACTCTTTCCAGAGTCCTGACACAGCTTGGCCCCAACTGGCCAAAGAGTCAAAACAACTCACACCAGAATCCAATGAAACAATCACCTGTGGGTAAACAATCTCCAAACACATTCCACATGTGAGCACAACACAGGAGAAGCCAATGAGATAAGAATTGTTTTCCTTTTCTCTGAGGCTTTTCAGCTTTCCAGGAGAAAAATCCTGGGTGAAGGGATTTTTTTCAGAGAACGTGAATGCCACAGGGAATGTTCTGGATCAGTTTCCCATGGCCCATAGTGCAGTCTTTCTCATCTGTGCCTAACAGGGCTGTAGGGCTGAGCTGCAATGAAGGCGTCCCAAGCTCAGGCTCATAAAAAGAGTGGGTAGGGAGAAGAGGGAGGAGTCAGCAGGTGCTGTGGCAAAAGCCATTGTGCCTTGACTGCAGCCCTGCCACAGGCATTGCAACTTCTGCTCTGGTTTGGATTTCTGGAGCAGGCTCTGAGGCATCAAAGCATGCAATGATGAGCTCTGGAGGATGGGAGATGCAGCTGTCAGCAGAGCTGAGGGTGCCCAGTGGTGCCATTCCCACAGGATTGGGCGCTGTGTCCCTGCAGCCCGTCCGCGCCATCCCGCAGATGGGAGAAGGGCTGGCCGTGCCCTTTAGCTGGCAGACTGTGTTCTCCTGGAGCTGAGTGTGCCAGTCAGCGTGGGAGGAGATCTGGCTCCTTGTCATCATTCCCAGAGCTGATCCATGGGAATCTTGCCCTCCTTCCTCTCTGCTCTTCCTTCTCTCGACATCACGTGTGTGGGAGGGGGTAAACGAAGGGGGGGAACTTGAGGAAAATGTGAGAAATGAGGGAAACGATCTGAAAGTCTGAGGTATTCTCCAAGATTAATCCCTCCTGTCAGGAAGGGGGTGGACTTTTGGATCCCAGCCTGTGTGATACGTGAATAACTATTTTTATGCAGGGAGTAATTGAAATACGCAGCATAAAATGATGTTGGTGCAGGATAGGAGAGCAGCCACCCATGTTCCATGAAGTAGCCCGTGGAAGAGTTCAGGAGTGCCAGCCTCTCACAGCAGCTACAGAAAGAAGGGGTGATTCCCAGCCCACTCAGCTTTTTGCTTCCAGGGCTCCACAGTGCAGCTCTCCTGTTCCTGGGTGTGTCAGCTCCATATCACGAGTCTTCTGCCATCTGTTTATTCGCTCCTGATAAAGTTCAAGCACTGCACCTTCAGCTGTGGGAATGTGGCTTTGCCATTGGATTCACAGAAGCCAAGCATCTTCTCATCAGAGACCAAGGCTCTCCTGAGCAGAATGAGCTCTCCAAAGAGCTGAATAGAAGTACAAAACACAACACTCGAGAAAGGCGATGGGATAAGTTCTGCATAAAATTACCAGTACTCGTTTTATTTTTGTGGTTGGAATGGTAAATAGATGCCTCAAGCAAACATCCATTGCCTTCATTATTGAAAGAAAGAATTTCAAGGAAAAACCACATTTTCTTATCCATGGTAGAGCAAACAGTGCAATAAAGAAATTTGAGGATTTCAGACATATAAAATCTCAAACTCCCTTTGGTATTTATGATCCTTTTAATTTTCGTTTTCTTTTAAACATACAAACCAAAGTATCTGTGTGATTTACAAGCTCATTTGTGGAAAACAAAGGTTTTCTCGAGTGTTTGTGTAAATTTGCGTTTGTGAACTTTACTGCTGCAGTTTTTTAGCTAACATTGCCTTTCAGCCTGAGATGCTGGTAGTGTGCACAAACAAGCTGTTTGTTCATGGGAGCATAATTAAACAAAGCAAACCTATTGCCAGTAGAATTCACTCTGTCAGGTTTTGTATTTTGCACTGAAATGGTCAAGAAGTTCTTTATGGTGATTTGTGCTTGTGCAAGGTGGGAAATGAGACCTGCAATAAAATGTGTGCACCCAGGTTTTACTGCTCCATTACTGGTACCAGTGGTATCAGCTGTAGATTATCCTCACAGTGTGGTAAAATTCAGCACAAGAACAGCTGAATCTGAGGTTTCTGCACCTGCAGGTCTTTGTTCTTTTCTGTATGTAGAAGGCCATTAAATTCCTCTTTTATTTTATTTTCTTTTATTTTTACTACAGAGGTTTAAGTGAGAAATATAATAGTATCGTATAACTTACCTGGCAGATGGTGTTGAACAGTCATTCCACAATCTTACCACCACTGGATAGTCTGGAATATTTTTGTTCCATGAAGTGTCTGGACCACTTAGAATGACAATCAATCCTGGAAACCTCAGAGAGGTTCACAGGTAATTAGTGATCTGAAGAAATGCCAAAGTGTTTCAACTTTGTAACTGCTTGGTTGAGACAGCTCCACCTAGTGTAACTGATCAGAAAAAAAGGGAAAAAAGGTATTTTATCTGCTGAAGGACCTGATGTGACCACTCAGTTTAATCCAGTGTTGAACAGCACACTTTGCTGTATTTTAAGCAGAAAGCTGCAGCGCCTTGTTCATGCCCACAGCCTCAAGTCACACTCCAAATATTTAGAATTGTTTCTGTCCTTTGGTTAGTTTTTGCTCTTCCCTTGCCACAGTTGGTAGAAGTCAGCTGTTGAGCTGCACTTGCATTCAAAATGACTTTTTGGTTCATTTTGCTGTCAAGCTGTGCACTCACCCAGTGCTGCAGCCTTGGAATTGGTGTCCGTGCCAGACCAGCTAAAATGCAAACAAGTTTCTCTGCCTCCCTCGTGCCTTCTGTTTCCACCAAAATAGAAGACAAAAGAAATGGCCAGGGACGTTTTTGTTCAGTGGTTTTTGTTGAAGCAGCTCAGTGGAGATATTAATTTCTTAATGAACACATAAGGAAGGAGACAGGGTTTGCTCAGCATCTTGTAATCTTGTTTGTCATTTAATGCAGTTTGGACAGATGTACTTGAAGATTAAGAGTGAAGGTGGGAGCAGACAGCTGAGAAGAGCTGTTAAATGGCCAAGTAAAACAGCTGAATTTTAAGGTGGATTCAAGGCTGTTCCAAACAAAGGGTATGATGCAGAGAGAAACAGAGAATCAAGTGCAGAGGAGAAAAGTACATGTGCAGAGGTTCAGTGAAAAGGCAAAAGAACTGAAACTTCTTGCAGCAAGGGAGAAAATGAGTGAAAGGATTTGAAGATTAAAGTAACTTGGATGAGGAGAGTGCTTTTGATAGGTGAATTTTTCCCAGTCTGGGTAGCAGGAAGGAAGTGAATTTCCTCCTGCTCTGAAACAGTGGATGTTGGAGAGATTTACAAAGCCTGATAAAGCACCATTGCCTGCAGCAGCTCCCTGCCATTTAATCTCTCCACCATGAAAAGAACTTTGAGAGCTTCTGAACTGTTCAGGATCACAAGAGAGGAGCAGGAAGCAGAAACCAGGTTCCTCAGGCTCTTCCCTACCCATGAAACTGCGTGCAGGAGCCTGAACACAAATATACCTGCAGTGTCTGGCACAAAAGCAAATTTTAGAACTTTTGCCCAGTTTTGAATTTTCTGGAGAAACAAGTGATTGGATGGCAAAGGGATTCTAAGATTGTCCTAAGGTTTGTAATGAGATAAAGTCAGTCTGACATATGACATCCTTTCTCCTGTCTTAGGACTTGTCTTCATTGCAGAGATTTGAAGTGACACAGTGGCAGCCCCACAGTGGATGAGCACAAACTTGGTTGTGGCACTGTGCAAAGATGCTGCAAAGACAGCTGTGCAAAGACAAAACAGAATAGATTATTTCATTTGGAATGAAATAATCATCATTAATAATTGTTATTGATGTTATTAATAACAATTATCACCTTGTCCAGCTGCCTGCCCAGGTCAGGGCTGATTAACATTAACATCAATATTAATATTAATATTATTAAGGCCATTGTCCAAATGGCTTTTAAACACTGACAGGCTTAGGGCCTAGCCTCACACAAAAAAGAAAAGTTTGTGTCATTGACCTTGCTTTAGAGACTACAGGAAGGTGAAACCTGAGTTTTCCTGGTTCTGCTGAAGATAAGGAGGTTTTTTTTCATTAAGGGAAGAAGTTAATCCCTATTCCACTTCCCAGGGATTTTGAGCATTTATGTTATCTAGTGAAGCCCAAAGTGAAAATACTGTAAGAACTTGAGAAAAAAAATCACATGCCATTCTATCTAGTTATATTTCATTTGTTGATTTCTGATATTATAAACTTCATTCTGTGGAGAGTCATGGAAAACATAAATGGAACTCAAATATTTGATTTAAAAAACTCATTTCCACAGTTTGTTCTCTCTCCATCTCACCACTTAGAAGCTGCTCTCAACCCTCTTTCCTTCAGCAATGCAGACCTTGTAATAAAGGCAGTTCAAACTCAGTGTTTCCATTCCAAAGGAGTTACAGACCAAACAATTTCTCTCTAACTACTTGACAGCTCCTCTAAAGGCCCAGCAATGCAACCCTGACTCACACAATATTTGGTGTTTCCTTCGAACCTATTCCCCTGAGGCTCTTGATTAGATGAGAATCTTTGCTTTCAGGAAAAGAAAAAAATGTAATTCTTATGGCTGTGGAGCAGGATTTGAAGATAATGATCCTGTCTCAAAAGAAAAAAAAAAAAAAAAAGGAGATTGTGGGAAGAAAGAATGAATTGCCTTTTTTTTTTTCAATTCTCAGTTTTGGAGAATCTGAGTCATGATTTTTCAGCACTGGAAAATGGCAACATTACTGAGCTTTTAAATTTTAAAAAGAGGATAGATTACTAACTAATTTACAGTTCTGCCATATTAGACAAAACCATGGACATCCATGTCTTTGAGCACAGCATCATGAAATATAAATCCTTAAATATAAATTAGGTAGCTGATGAAAACTGATGGGCAATAGACCAACTCAAATTAAAAATCCCAGTATAAACATGCCCAAAGGATATGCCTGGAGTGGATCATGGTCAAATCTTGTTAGAGGAAATGATGACTACAATCAATAGAGGAACTCTTGGAAGCATAATCACATTCTCTGCAGGGGTTCATCCTGTACTACATTTCCAACTTCAGAAATAATGCTTATAATATATGTGTAATGCTTGTACAAGGAATTGTGCAGGGGACCAAGGGCATCTTTGGGAATGTGAATTTAAACATGACAGATCATTAGATCATCATCCAGCCTCTCACCAGGCTGTTGTTTGTCTGTGCTGAACTCTCAGCTGGCCACAAGCATTGGTGAATATCCACACAAAACTTTAAAATGCTTTGAAATTGGGGGTAATCATTTTGTTTCAGTTAAAACACAAACAAGTTTGTAAAGAATGCAGAAGAGCTAAATGGTCAAATTAATGTCATGATTGTGTTGGGGAAAAAATTCAATTGGACCAAATAAGACTGCTGCTTTAAAAAAGTGTTTGTACATTTTTACTGTTTTGTAGACTAAGAAATAGATTATAATGTGCCACAAGTTCATTATGTTAAAAAATTCAGTAATTTCACAAAGTATGAATCATGATGTTTTTGTGAAAATATTTTACCTGAAATAAGCGAAATGATCACATTAGTCGGACACTGTCCATCAAAAATAGCTTTGCTGCTTTAAGTTTAAAATTTGTATTTATTTGCATGCATATCTACTACATATGGCACTATGGTGAAATGAGATCATGGCATTAAAGGAGTCTCCTGCAGGCAGAAACCCATTTGTTGTATCTCTTTAAGAGCATTCATGAAAGAATGGATTTTAGACTTCATAAATTGGTTTTGTTAATCTGCTATTTTTAAAATACTTGCAAGACCTCTTCTGTTGCCATGACAATTTGATTTCCATAAACATGATATTTTGGATGTGACTGTCCAACAGTGTGTTTGCTGTGCTGTGTGGGGAAAGGAGATGGCAACTTGGCACCACAGAAATTACAACGCACAGAGGCCCACAGAGTCAGACCTCTCACTGAGAGTGGTCAGGACAAGTTCATTATAGTAAGAAAACATATCAGGTCATTAAAAAATATCAAAAATATCAAGCATATATTTATCAAGTAAAAATATCAAGGATCAAGTTATATGCATTTATATTCCCTGTAAATTAGAAAATTTTTTTCGTATCTTCTTGTGAACACTTTTTTGGAGTGAGGAAACTTCAAGTTTCCACTGAAAATTGGTTCCAAGAATGTGAAGACTTAATTCTGGCTAAAAGTATAGCTGGACCTTTGTGGATCTACACACACAAAGCAGCTGTAAGGACACACAGCTCTCATTGCCCTGCAACACACTCTGGAATTGCTGTCTTAGTGGAAGGGGTTCCCAGAGGATTTAGGATGGTGAGAAAGGAGTGGTCATCATTTCAGACTTTTGTGAGGTGTAGGCAGAGGAAAATCCCTCCCTGGCTGAGCGATCAGCATGATTTCCCCATGTTCTCCTTCTGTCTTTTTGAAATTATTGCAACAAATCAGACCCCTTTCAAAACTCATTCGCAGCAGATGAGTTACTCAGTAATCCACTGAAAGACTTGGAATGTTTTTCCCAGTGTAGTTAGCCAATTGGATGAGTGTGGATTCTCTGGATTGGGCCATTAAATTACCTCTCTCGATCTATTTAATTGTCAAAGCATTGCCAAATCTTCCTGTCTGTAGTGCAAATCTGATAATGCTTTTTCTGCTGCATGTCTTTCTGCTTTGGCTCTGCATCCAACAAGCTGATCAATGCCAGGGAAGGCTTAGCGAGTTTTTTACAGAACAAGAACTAAACTTTTTTAAAAACAATATTTTAGACTCAGCATCACGGGATTTTTTTCCCCTCCTACTGAAATTTCATTGTGGCTGCAGAAAGCTGGTGGGAAATTTCACTGTGGCTGCAGGGAGCATGGTTTTACATGAAAAAAGCTGGTTTCTTGTCTCATGTGAAAGAGCAAAAAGAGCACAGGGACTACAATCATAGTCAGTTGAGAGTGTAAAAACCATCTCTTGTTTTCTCTTTTACAAGTCAGAATGTAATCTTATACACTGACTTGCATCTGAGTACTCATTTCACTCAGTCCCCCACACATCCCACAGAAACAATGTGGAAGTGGTGTCCTGATGCCCCTTTGGAGCCGACTCCCTGAGGTGATCTAGCTTGGTTCTTGTTTTCTTGGTCAGAAAGAAAACGTGGGGAGCAGATTTGAGTGCCTGGAGAGCCGACCCCTTCCATGGCACATCCCACAGAGCATCCGTGTGTCTTTCCGCCCCCACTGCAGAGCTGGGGACAGCTGCACACACCCAGGGCAGAGCTTGAACCAAGCCAGGGGTGTGGAGAGCAGCATGGGGGCACTCTGGGCTCAGCCAGCCCATTCTGACCCAAATAAATGACCAGCCCATCCCAACCCAAATAAGACAACAATGAGCGAGAGCTCATTTCCACCCAAGCTAAGCCTCAGCATTTCCACTCTGGATGGGAAATTCAAGGCAGTGCAGCTAAAAGTAGGATCTGTCTCCTTGTGCTGTGTGCAGCTGACACTTAGAAGAAGCCTGTGGTGGAGCTGGGGATGGATTTTAGACTGAGCATATGTTCCTGGAACCACTCTTGCTCAGTAATTACACAGGGAGCCCTTCTTCTCCTGAGGCTGTGGTGATTAAATGATAATAGTCCACCCTTAGCTGTACCAACACAAAGAATAAAAGATTTCTGTTCTGTGTATTAACTAAACCATGGCATTTTTGCTGCAATACATGTGTGTCTGTGTTCTGGTCTCATATCAGTGCTTTCAATCCCCCAGATGTTCTTTCAGTGCTCGTTTATTCATTTGGTGCCCAGGCAGAACTGCACAGGGAGGGTGTCCCCTCCCCAGGTGCTCTGTGGATTCCAGGTCACACTGCTTGGAACACCAGCCCACCCATGAACCAGTGCAGAACAGGTACTAAATGTTCCCACTGCAAGCTCAGCTCCTTTGTCAGAACTGAGAACCCACAATTTACAGAGCAACGTGGTGTTGAGCCTTAGAACTATTTTGTCTCACCCCTGCTCACCTCTTTGGCTCGAGTAACATTGAGCTAGAAGTTGCTCATGAGGTTGCTCCTGGGAATAAGTATTATTTACTGTAAAGAAGCATTGCAGAGCTGAGCTCTTTGCCCTTTCAGCCAGGGAAGACTCTTCCCAAGTTGCAGTACCAAGCTGGACACTCACTAAGAATTGTATTTCCCAAATTAGCCAGCAGCCAAAGCTTAAAATCTGGTTCATGCTGCATCATAAAACTTAATGTGCTTTCTCCCTTACAAATGTGGGTTTGTTTTAAATATTTATGACAATCCATCACACACTAGTAAATGTTCTTCAGTACATTTTGTAAAAGGAATGATACCTAAATGATACCTAGCTTACTCCAGTGACTGTGATTTAAGTCTTTCCTGAGAAGTTCACAATTTACTGGTGTGAGAAGTGCCAAGCAGCTAGTCAAGCAGTGTTTTCACAAAATCATAGTATCATTTAGGCTGCAAAAGACCTTTAAGATCATCAAGTCCAATCATTAACCCATCACAGCCAGCCCTAAACAACAAGTGCCACATACACACAGCATCATTATTTCAGCAGCACTGTGAGGTGCAGACTACACTCAAGCCCTATAATGATCCAGAAGGGAATGTTATGATATGAAGGAAAAGTGTATTTCATACACTTAATACTATCTGTAATCTGAGTGTTGAATTCAGGGCAAATATCCAGATTGTCCAGGAAATTGGTGGCAAAATTGCTGAGAGAATCTACACAGATTTCTTGCAATTCAGCACCTCAAATAGTGCAGCCACACTTTAGTTCCATTAATCTCTTCCAGGAAAACTGTTATTAATGAACTACTTCCATCACTCTTGGACTTGGTGTTCATTGAGAAGAGGGGTGTGTTGTCTGTGACATGCAATAATGAAAGCACAGTGAATAGGCAGGGTGGACAAAGCAGTTTTTAGTTTGGATGTGCTGGTTACTCCCTCCCATGTTTCTATGATCTGCTTTATGCCTGTGAGAGCCACAAACTCTCTTGCACACACACGAGGAGCTTCAGCCTGTTTTAGTCAGTATATGGCAAAAGAAAAGCCACAACAAAATCCAAAGCCAGGCAAGCACAGATGAGCACAAGTGCTCTTGCAAGAGCACTGATTTATACTGTGCTTTGTAGTTTAGTATTAACCAATATTTGCAGTAAGTAGGCTCTGTATTCCTGCCACAATTGTGCACAAAATGGGGCCTTACTGTGATCCTTTAAATGATACTATTTTAAAATATATTATTTATGCAACTATGTAGGTGACCATGGCACTGTACAGACAATGGAAAAAGAAAAGGTCCTCTTCCAGAAGATGGTGTGATAGGAATGTAACCTCAAGAGTGAGATCCAAGTTAAAAGAAGTCCTAATAAAAACACACAATACAGTGTAATGAAAAGAAAAACATTTTCTTGAGTTGTATGTTTAAAGACAGAGTTTTAAAGGCACAGTTGGGACTTGTTTCTTAGCAACAGGGCTCATCTGAGCCCTGCAAACACTGTCATGTTGGAAAAAGATACCCTCCAGAAGAAAAGCAATATGAAAAGAGCTAGAAACATCAAATTTAGATGTCTTCCTGCTGTTGCAAGAGCATTTCATCAGCATTGCAAAGCCTTCAGGCAGCAACAAGGTCATTTTGATAAACTGTAATGATCAGAACAAAGAACTCCTCTTTACTTCTCTTCATCAACAGGGATGAGCAGTAAAAATGTTATTTAAAAATAGGTGCATTGGTATTACCATAAAGCAGAGTTTAGGTTCTGCCATCCTCCTGTAGCCATAGTAACAGGGCTGTTTTCTGCACTGAGGGCACAGGAGTCCTGCAGAACAAACTCCTGGCCCTGTTGTGCCTCACTCTGTCAGCACCAGAAGTTTCAGAGGAAGATTTGTAGTGCACAGAGTAAAATCCTACTGGCCTGTAGGAAGAGCTCCTCCTAAAGGTGCTGATAAGCTGGCTGATACACCAGAGCAGGAGAATTTTTATTAGTAAAATTTAATCAAAACAGATTAATGGCAAAGGTATTTATTGGGCAGATGAGATGGGGTTCATGTAACCTGTGCACCTACCTGAGCTGGTTGCCTTGATAAAGTGAGAGGAGGAATGAGGCACTACCAGCATGTGACTCATCTCCTTAAACTAGGTTAAGTCAATCACACCCTCTGGGGGCCTCCATCTCTTTTTATTTATTTATTTATTTGCCTCCAGAGGGTAAGTGGCTCAGATCAAGACACCTCCCTTGCAGATATCAGAAGTTAGGTCAGATGAAAGCTACCCATTATCTGGTTTGCAAAATCAGGCATTTGCTTCAATAGTTTCAAAACACTTCAGGCATTGCCCACATATCTTTCTGGATCTCATCTCATCCTCACAAGAACTGAAGTAGTTCTGACCTCAATGCTGTCTCCTAATGCATACACATCTGCTGTGTCTCATGGAATTGCTGCATTTTTGAAACTCAGACTTTCTCTCTTTCTTATGAGCGCTCAACACAAACCCCTGCAATTTCTCTAATTTCCATCATGACAGAGTGCAGCTCGTTGGCAGCTCTTTCCCAAAGTGTGTCATATTGAGAGGGAGGGGGACACATCTGTGAGAACATCCCAGAGAGATGTGCATGGAGAATCCATGCTGGAACAGGAACTCCTGGCAGGAATGGAGCTTGTGGAGAGCTCCTGCTGGGGCAGATTTCCCCCAAAGTTTGTGCTAGGGCACAATTTCCCCCAATTGTGGAACAACTGGCTGAACCAGAACAGGGGGAAAGCATCAAAAGGGAAGAGTGGCAGAGAGGAACTTTATGAACTGACCACAAATCCTCCCAGTCACTCCCCCATCCATCCTGCACTGTTCAGAGTGGGGCAGAGGAAGAGAAATCAGGAATGAAAGAGTGAAGTGAAAGGTGAAGAAGAACTCTACCTGGGAGCGGAGAGAAAATTAAGGGACAAGGGTCATGTTTTGTTTCTCACTATCCAAACTTTAATTGGCAATAAATTGGTTTTCCCCAAGTGCAGTCTGTTTCACCTTTGACAATAATTGCTGAGTGATCCTGCTGTCCTTTATCTTGACCCACAAACTTTTTTAGTCTTATTTTCCCCCTCTGCCCTTTGGAAGGGAAGGGGAGTGAGAGGGTGGCTGGGTGGGTGTGTGGCAGCCAGCCATGGGCAGCTCACCACAGCACATCACATCACCAGTTTCTGTCCTGCTCTGTCACCATCATATTTTCTGGAAAAATCCCTTAGCCAGGATTCTTCTCCTGGGAAGCTGAGAGGCCTCCGAGAAAAATGAAAACTAATTATCTGATTTGCTTCTCCTGGGTTTTGCTGCTTTGGAATGTGGTTTGGACATTGTTTACCAACAGGTGATTGTTTCATTGGTTTCTGCTGTGAATTGTTTTGACTTATTGGCCAATTGGGTCCAAGCTGTGTTGGACTCTGGAACGAGTGTTTAGTTTAGCATTTAGTATCTTTTAGCCTTCTGTAAGTATCCTTTCTGTATTCTTTAGTATAGTTTTAGCATAGCATTCTTTAATATAATATAGATCATAAAATAATAAATTTGCCTTCTGAGAACATGGAGTCAGATTCATCATTCTTTCCTTCCAATGATGGGGGTCTCAGAAAATACCACACTGCTCTCCTTGGCATTCCTCCTTAGCCCAGCCTGCAAATCCTGAGCAAGGCTTTGCTGACCCTGGAACACCTTGAGCATGTGTTCTCTCAGCACTGCTCATGGTGATGTTTAGATCCCTTCCTTGGGGAATGTGCTGGGTGCTCACAGTGTTTCTTTCCTTCATGCATTATCTAAGGGATGGAAAACATGAGAGAGGTCCTTGCATGCTCTGTATCAGTAGCATTGAGAGCTGCTCACTTTACCAGTGGGGCTCGCAGGTGATCCCAGGGGACTCTTGAGAATTGCTACTGCCTCTCCTCACATCAGCCCAGCCAGCCAGGATGGTGCCAGGCTCTAATCCCTGGGTGGGATGACTGATGTAGAAACGTTTCCCTTCTCACTCTTCTGACTCCTGGGACACTGACATATCCATCAGATACTTGATTGTGGCAATTCTACAAACAGTGTTTTGTCCCTTGATCTTGGCTGGAGATGACAGCACCTCACATCAAGAAAAAGCAGAGAAAACCATCTACCAAAAATTCAGTGCAAAGCCAAGGTTAAAGCCAAGTTTAAGTTTAGGACAGCTCTGGAAGGACTTTGCACTGAACCTGCTGTGACAGAGATAAGGGCTCCCTTCTGTTGACTCTGATACAGGTTTATTGCCTATCCTAAGAGACTGATTGCATGGCCACTGTTCCTCTTCAGCCTATGAAGTTCTAATAGAGCTGCACAGCATAAACACCTGACAGGACACTATTGGATCAGTTCTGCTCTCCTCAAGTCATAAAAATCCTTATGAGATGTCATTAGCATTGCTAAAGCAGGAAGAAATATGACAGGATGGGAAAGATTTCAGATGAACATTCCTTAAGTCCTGTAACACTTATTTTCTGGTCCATATTTGTAATCCTAATCTATATATTTCATTATAGCCAAAACCCATGGAGGGCAGCAAGGCTTAACTAGGAAGCAAGATTTTGATTGAGCAACCTGAAGGCTCTTTCACTATGGCCTGAGGCATGATTTAGCCTGGAACTCCTTGATTTCAGTAGGAATTTGGTGCCAAAGTGTTTTCAAAGGTCCATGCTCTAGTTTCTCTGCCTTCCTTCTATTCTTCAACAGAAGGAAGGGAACATTGCCATGTGTAATTACACAGACATACACTGGGGTATCATTAATACTTATGAGATGCTAAAATAAAGGGAACTAGGTGAAGTGCTGCTCTTGGTCAGTATGGACATTATGAGAGAAGAGACAGTATGTTTAAAACAGAATAAGTAGAAAAATAGATGCAGTTACTTGCATATGTTAAAAAACATTTTTGAAGGATTATAAATAGTTTAGGGCCAGACATTTGAGAAGGGCAAGAATTATGTTTGTGTTCTCTCCCTGCTGAACAGTTTGGCTCAGCTGTTAATTTCCACTAACAGGAAAATAAAAAGCACTTTTCTGATAGACTTGTATTGCCTTATTGCCAGATCCAGAAATGGGATGTTTCCCATGGATCCCATGGATGGTGCACACTGTGCCTGCCTTGTATGATTTGTGACTTGTCTGGGAATTATGAGGCTGAACTTCCCCACAGCTCCACACAGGTTCTGCCTTGTGCAGCCAGCCAACATGTCAGCAAGTGCACCTGCACCTTCTCCAGGTACTCCTTTCTTCCTCGGGGTAGTTAAGATTCAGGGAATTATCGTAACTGCAGGGCCACAGACGAAGGCAGGAATGATGAGGAGCACTCCATCTTATCAGAAGGCTAGTTTATTACTTTATGATACTATATTATATTAAAGAATACTATACTAAAACTATACTAGAGAATACAGAAAGGATACTTACTAAATGCTAAAAAGATAATAATGAAAACTCGTGACTCTTTCCAGAGTCCCAACACAGCTTGGCTCCAATTGGCCAAAGAGTCAAAACAACTCACACCAGAATCCAATGAAACAATCACCTGTGGGTAAACAATCTCCAAACACATTCCACATGAGCACAACACAGGAGAAGCAAATGAGATAAGAATTGTTTTCCTTTTCTCTGAGGCTTTTCAGCTTCCCAGGAGAAAAACCCTGGGCAAAGGAATTTTTTCAGAGAATGTGAATGCCACAGGGAATTTCCTACTCCACCAGTGGTACTTGCACCTCTATATTGTTCTTTTCTTTGATCTTTCTTCTGTGTTTTTATCAATATTAGTTCAAAGAGTACCAAGGGGAATTAATCACAATTTTCACTCCATCCAGTCCTCTTCCCACCCCGAATCTGGCCGTACTTTCTGTCAGATGCCATGGTTGAGGAGAGTACAGAGCAAATTGCAAAGGTGAATGCAAAGATTTCTAAAAGGCCCTTTAGTTCTAAAAAGAACTAAAAAGTTCTAGTTTCTTGCAGGGGAGCACAGGAGGAGTTTCCAGGGTAGCACAGAAGCCTTGAGCTCCCTGTGGTTTCATGAACAACACATTTAGGCTGATCTATTCCACCTACACCCCAGACCCACCCATGACCATAATTTTGCCCAGTCACAAGTGTTGCCGACATCTTTTATGGAAAATCCTAAGGAATCCTGAGAGGCCTCAGCAACAAAACGTAAACAGTGGTTATCTGCTGCTGTGGAATGCAACAGGTAGATCTTTGATTGGCCCATGTTGGATGTTTGTAATTAATGGCCAATCACAGCCCACCTGGCTCAGACAGAGAGCCAAGCCACAAACCTTTGTAATCATTCTTTCCTATTCCATTCTTAGCCTTCTGAGGAAACCTTTTCTTCTATTCTTTTAGTATAGTTTTAATGTAATATATGTCATAAAATAATAAATCAGCCTTCTGAGGCATGGAGTCAGATCCTTGTCTCTTCCCTCATCCTCAGACCCCTGTGAACACCATCACACACAAGCACCCAGTGCTTTTACCATGTGCTGAAGTTCCTGTTCTACATGAGGAACATTTTCTGGGTGAGAGCTAATGGGGTCTGCACAAACCTTAGCAACTTCTCATTCAGGAGCCTGATCTGTGCATTTTGAACTTCAGCTTCTCCCCTGTGAACCAGCTTGTCACAGATTTCCCTACAAGGAGCTGCTGTAGGGCAGTGGTTCCATTTGTAGTGCACAGTGTAAGGATCACTAAGGATGTCAGATCCTACAGTAAACCCTTCTGCTCAGAGTGTTGCAGTGTGTTAATCCCTTCCCTGTGTCTGAGATGGAGAGATGGGGTTTGCTGTGCATGACTGATGTCCCAGAGTGCTGCTGCTGCTGTTCCAATCCATCTCCAAGAAAAGGAGTAAGATGCAGCTGCTCTGTGATGTGGTCTGAGTGCATCAGTGTCTTTGGATTTTTCATGGGACAGACACTTTTCTCTGAAAAATACTAATTGTAAAATTTAAGATAATTTTTCATGAGTGCATCTGGTTAAACAAATGCTCCTTTGAATGACAATAACAGGCCTCTGCTATCAGTTTGTTCTGTGTAGCACAGCTAAAAATACATGCTTATTTTTTTTCAGTGCAGACAAGGCACAATAAAAGATGGCAGAATAGCTCTGATGTGTCAGATTGCTGCTTTTCTACAGTACTGTACTAGAAATCTCATTTTGTAAAATGTGAGAGAAGAAAAAGTGCTACGCTTTTAATCACTAAAATTAAAAGAAAAATGAATTATTTTAGCTAGAAATGTGGGGTAATTTAATGCTTAAGTGTAGGAAGTTATAATGACTCTAGAAATACACTTCAGACACCTGTAGGGATTATCAGAGAAGAGTAAGGAATCCCTAAGTAGGAGGAGAACATCAAGGTGTAGCAGCGCATCAGGGGTCTGTGCTTTCAGAGCACACAGGAGCCCATGCTTTGAGGAGTGGTGTGGGAAGGAGCACTAGGACTGAATTTTGGGCAGGAGAAAGTTTTGCTGCCTCTCTTTTTGGTGCTCAGAACTGCAGGTACCTACACGTGCAAGAAAAGCATATATATAAATAAAAATAAAAATACACAGCAATGGTTTAACTGATGCAGCCTTTCTAGATTCCTAATACAGATTGGGACATGGGGTAACTACAGAAATAAATTGTCACAGCAAGTTACCTTGTGTCACACAGGACCTAGAACAAATCCCTAATTCAAGGTAGGGCATTTGTGTTGCAGGATGTCTGTAAATGAAAACAGTGACAGGTTTTCACCAGCTCTGAAAGCCAAGCTTTAGAGCGAAAAGCATTTGTTGTGGCATCTGAAATGGAACTCTGGCTGGAGAGTAGGTGAATAGAAGGAAGGAAAAAAAAATAATCTTATGAGAGAGAGGAAAATTAAATAGAAGTTGGAGAAACCTGACTGCATGGGGAAAGGAGAAGGAGGAATTAAATACATAATTATCCTCCTTTTCTATTTCCTTGCAAGCCAGTCTGTTGAAAAGGTGGTTGGTGGTGTCACCAGTAAGAAACATTCACTGTGCAAAGAAATTGAGTTTGACTTTGCCATCTTCATTAAGAGGAGAGGATGTCCAAGCAGAGAGACTGTGGTGTTTGTGAGGGTGCCCACGATGAGGTGAGAGATGAGAATCTGATTCCAAGTTCTCAGAAGGTTGATTTGTTATTTTATGATATTATACTAAAGAATGCTATACTAAAACTATACCATAGAAAGAGAAAGGATACATCAGAAGGCTCCACAAGAATGAATAATAAAAACCCATGACTGACTTCTCAGAGTCCAACACTGCTGATGGTGATTGGTCATTGATTAAAAACAATTCACATGGAACCAAACATGCACCTGTTGGTAAACAATGTCCAAGCCACATTTCAAAGCAGCCAAACACAGGAGCAGCAATCAGATAATTATTGTTCTCATTCCTCTCTGAGGCTTCTCAGCTTCCCAGGAGAAAATCCTGGGCAAAGAGGATTTTTCCCAGAAAATATCATGGTGACAAGAGACCACAAGGAGTGGGCAGGATATGGGAGAAGTGTCCTAAAGAAATGCAGGAGTTGAGTTACTGGCAAAGAAATGGAGATGGCGCACAAAGGCTTGTGTGCAGGTGAAGTTTAAAGAGGGCAGGATATGGAGGGAGCAGAGAATGGGGAAGAGAATTGCAGAGGCTGAGTCAGTGCCTCTGTGACATGGGAAGAGAAGGATGGCAGCAGAGAGTGAGAGATGCTGAGGACATGGTGGGAGACAGAAGGGAGGCAGAAGGCAAGATGCCAGAGCCCTGGTGCAGGCCAGAGCTAGGAACAGAAACGTGGAGCACAGGTCCTGACACTCCTCCACACTCTCTGCAGACCTTGGTGAGAACTGTTCCAGCAGAGGGGACAGAAACCTCATTTGTGAGAGAAGGGAAATGTAGGAAATGTTCCAAGATAAAGCAAGGGAAGAAGGAAGTTGGTTAGGGGAGCTGGAGTGACAAGTGAAGCTGCATGACTGACACAACTCTGCTGAGGTAGGAGACTTGTAAGAAACCTTTTCTACAGTGGGGTAGAGTGCAGACCTCCCCTTAGCTTCAGCTGTGCAGTGCCATAAACTGAATTCATGTTGTAGTGTGAATGCTGATACAGTGAGTCCAGCTGGGATAATGAGCTTAAACACAGCTGCCATTAAAGCTGCAGAGTCCCAGGAGCTGGATAATGAATCTCACAGCTGTACAGCTGCTGGGCACAAGGCAAGCCCAAAGAACCTGCCATGATCACCAGGAGCCAGCTGGGGAGCAAGGAGAGCAACACCATCTGCTGAGCAGAGCCTGCTCCTCACACAGCTCAACAGACTGGCTAAAAAGTTAGGAGAGAACATGTGTGCACATAGAATCAATTTTTTACAATTTCTAATTCTGCTTTAGGAGGTATCCATGTTATCCATGTTTGAATTTATCAACCTCACACCGAGCAGCAGGTGGATGCTGTTTGCCATGGCCTGTGGCTATTATTTAAAAGTCCTGTCTTTCTGCAGTTTGCACTTCAGAATTGCTGCCAAGATCAGGTTAGCCCTGGTGAGCCAAATTAATCCCTGGTGTAACTCTGACAGTCAGTGGATTCGTGTCAGGGATGAATCTGGGTCCAATACAGAAGTATTTTTTGGCAGAAGGAAAAGTAAAACAACAGAGAAATGAATAAAGCTTAGATAGATGGTCCCTCAGCTGTGCCTGGCCTTCTTGAAAGTGTTTTCTTTCTATGCCCACTCCTTCTTTACAAGGAAATGCAATCCTCTGGTTCAGAGGCCTGAACTGGGGGGGCTATGCAAGGTGCAAAAGGCAGTCCTTGGTGAGTGGGAGGGGATGAAGCTTTTTGAGCTGCTCCAGGAAGCCACAGTACCCAGTCCCCAAGAAAATATGGGAGGAGGAGCTTTGGGGATAGTCAGGAACTGCAGAAAGAGCTCTTTGGCCCAGGGAGAGTCCTGTGGGGTGCAAACACTGCTTACCACTTGAAGCCCGGCCCTGGCTAGCACTCAAGTGGCAAATGTGAATTCCCTTTCCTCAGCAGGACTGGTACTCCCCAAAAAATCAGCCTTGCTTAGGAAACACAATGGAAAACTGACCCTGGTGAATTCCAGTTAGCCAAACTGGGGGATGTACAGAAGCAGAGAAACAGCATCTTTGTTCAGACTGAGAAGTCTTGCATTGCAATGTCAGTGTCAGGTGTTGTGGTTGGTCTGCTGCCCCCAGTGTGACTTCTGGAAAGGACATTTAAAGGTCTGAATCTCAGCTGCACCTTTTGACAGGCATAGGAGTGAACCATGTTACCATTGTGCCCAACCTCATTGTAACCTGTTCCAGGTCAGAATTTAAAAAAAATAAAAATAAAAAGAAGAGGTGGGATGTAGCCATGTTAATTTCAAGTTTCTCTGTATAACCCTTTTTCCTGGTACATCTCACTCCATATAAATCTCCTCTAGCCTCCAGCAAATGAGGCGCTCAAGTCATTGTACATAGAGGTATTACTTTTTGTATTTTACTCCAAATCATTCTGTGCTCTATTGTGATGTTGGAAGCTCAGTTCTTTGTGACATCTACAAAAAAAATACACATTCATTTTTACCTACTGCTGACCAGCAGCTAGTTGGCAGATATTGGAAAGTATTTGGTAAAGGGAAAGTCAGTCCTTGGACACAAATAGGTGTAAATCAAGTGCTATTTGCTGCAAACTGGGAACACAAGACCTCCAAGTGAGGGGAGGAACAGGGAATTCAAATGAAAAGACCACATATAAAAACCTCACAAGCACATTTACAGGGCTGTGCCTCTGCAGGCCTTGCTGGACACATCCAGATGGCCAAGAAGCATTAAGTGTTTGTGGATAACCTGGCATTTGAACACAAGTACTCATCTGAGTTTGTGACCTGCTCAGCTCAGCTCTGGCATTTCCTTTAGCTTTGCTCTCAGACAGAAGAGGACTAGTCCCTGCAGAAATGATGATTTTATCCAAGTAAATATTTCTTCTCAAGAAGGCCAGTACTTCTGCAGAAAGCAGTATTTGCATCTCCCCACAAAGGCTGCCTGAGCTGTTTGACAGGAGCATGCACAGCTTGAGGTTCACCTGTTTTGGTGTTATCAGCAACTCACAAGCAAGTTTTCTGATTGCTCTGAGACTAATTGCACTTGACATTTTAGAACCAGAGCAGCTTTTCAAAAATAAATTGAGAAATCAAGAGGCCTGTGTTCAAGGGCTGTCAGACATGTGGTGGCAGGAGGACACAGCTCTGGGGGAAAAACCAGGGAGATCAGCCAAGCTTTGTGTGGAATAGTTAAAGTTACTGAAATACCATGGAATAGCTGGGACTGGAAGAGGCTTCTGGGGGTCACTTAGTTCTTCCTCCAAGTGGGTTAAAGCAGAGCAGGTTGCTCAGGTTCTCCTCCACAGCATCACAGGACACCTGCTGCTGCTGCTGACACATGCACCACCCTCCATAATATCCACATTTTCTCCATCCTAATCAGAAATCTTCCTTTTAGAAAACTGTTCTATCTGGGCTGGATTCTTTTGTCTTGGCTGGTGCTCATATCCACAGAATCTGTGGAGTCAGGGGTCACTCCAGCTTGCACTATTTATGGAGCCTGGGCTGGGGTGATGTCAGGCACAAGGTACCATAGCTCATTTCCATGCTGCCAGAAGAGATTTGCTTTTGTTGGCCTGCATGGGGCTTTTCCAAGGGGAGCCAAAATGGCTGAGGAAGACTCCAGAGCTTGGTCCACAGGAGAATTACAGCACCCTCACCAAGGAGGCCGTGGGTTGCTGCAGCTCAGCTCTGAGTGGGTCCTTGTCCTCCTCACCCCACACTGCTTTTCTGCAGATCCCATCAGGTTCAGAGATGATCATTGCCATCATGCTGGTCAGGGATGGTAATTCCAGTTAAAAGGGATGGAAAAGCTGCAGGTATTGTTGAAAATGCTCCCTAATGGTTTTGCTGAATAGGATAAAACATCTTGATATTCTCAGCCAAGTAAATGACCATGAAATGAGATTTTTGTTTGTAAAGTGTCTGAATCATCTGAAGGTACCAAAGCCAAACTTAGAGTGTAAAGCACCATCTCCTAAATATATTGGATGCTATGTACATCAGCAAAACAGCAATGGCTTTAGTAGGTATAGTGCTTTACCTTTCATCTAAGAGTAGTGGTTTTATGAAAAGTGTCCTTTAAAAGCAAGACTTGGTCACTATTTGACTAATGGCAGCACTGAACAGAACAACAAGGATATAGCCCCATCAGGCTAGACAGTGAATTTCCTGACAGACTCTCTAAATTAACACCTTAATAATGTTACTTTGGCATTATAAGAATCAAGTTATAGCATCAGAATTACTTAGCAAGCAGCTGTAAATCCAGGATGGAGTCCTGGTCTCACAAATCATATTCCAGACTCCTGGGTACAGCACCACACCACTTAGCTACAGAGTGCAATTCTCTTATGTCCTGTTTGTCCCTGCTTGAGACACTTTGGCTCATAAAGTGTGTGCACTGAGTTTTCTGGATTAAGAAAAAAAGATGAAGGGATGTTTTTGTTATCTCCTGTACATTTATCACTGCAAATCTCTGAACATTTATGTCAGTTTTGTTTTACATTCCTCTAGTCCTTAAAAGATAGCTTGTACTTTGAGGTGATTTTGGAGGCTGATGCAATTTATTACATTGCCATTTCAGCTGCCTTGTTCAGTAGAATAACCCCTAATTGCTCTGCATCCCCATCTAACTTTCTAAAAAGATTAATTCTGTCTTGTGTCTTGCTAGTCCCTAATTAACATGATTTGTCTTCACAGTTAAGGGCTCCAGGGTATCACAGCAAGCTCAGAGTCACTGCTCAGTGAATCTTGCAAGTAGTTAATCCATCCTTCCACGAGCAGAGCAGGTCCTCCTCGGGAGCTTCAAAGGGCTAAATTCATCTCAAGGCATTGATGAGAGAGACAGAGGAGGCAGAGCAGCTGCAGAGCTCACCTGGAGCTGTGGCTGCAGGGCTGGATCAGCCAGCAGGGCTGGGGGCAGAGAGCCTGCACTGCTCCTGGCCTGCCGCTGTCCTTGTGCTCCATGAGAGCTCTCTGAGATGGCTGCTGATGGCACTTGATGAACCTGAGGAGGGCAGAGGCAGGGAGAGGAGTGAGCCTTTGGTGTGGCTGCACCCAGCAGCCTTAAACTCATGTGGGAGCTGCAGGATCCTGCCTGCCCTCCTCCTTCCTGCCCTCCTCCTGCTCTGTGCCTGACAAGAAAGAGCTTCCTGTGGCACAGACAATTAAGAATAAACTTCAGTTCATCACTGTATAATTGGCAAGAGCCTGTGTGAAAGCTCATAAGAATCCAGAGGCTTTTCCTCATTATGCTTCTGCTGTTACACAGTGTGGTATTTGCTGGGCCCCCAGGATGAAGGAGGAGTTGAGAATTTGACTCCATGTTCTTAGAAGGCTAATTTATTATTTTATGGTATTATATTATATTAAAGAATTCTATACTAAAGATACTAAACTATACTAAAGAATAGAGAAAGGATACAGACAGAAGGTTACAAAGAACGATCATGAAAACTTGTGACTGCTGCCAGAGTCCCAACACAGCTGGACAGGGATTGATCATTAAGTCAAAACAATTCACATGAAACCAATCAAACATGCACCTGTTGGAGAAACAATCTCCAAACCACATTCCAAAGCAGCAAAACACAGGAGAAGCAATCAGATAATTATTGTTTTCATTCTTCTCTGAGGCTTCTCAGCTCCCCAGGAGAAGAAATCCTGGCAAAGGGATTTTTCAGAAGATGTGACAGTGACAACACAGCTTTTACTTCCAGCATCCTTTAGAAACTGGAGGGATCAGAAAGTCAGAAAGCTTTTCTTGCAAGAGGTTTCATGGCCTCTCTGAAATGAGGAGGGGCTCTCCCCAGACATTCTGCTGTTGAAGCTTCCAGCTTTTTGGGTGAAAAGCCAGAATCAAATTATTTCTGTATCAACAGCACAAAACAGAATGGCTTGAGGTTTGTTTCTGGATGTACACCAAGGAAACAGAAAATCAATTTCTGTGAATAGGAGCAGAGACTTAAGGGGAGTCTTAAGAATAAGAGATGGTTTAGTGGATGATTATTTCTGGCTCCTTGGGTCCTCTCTCATGTAAGTCCCAGGCTCCTGCAGTGGGTGGGTGCAGAGCAGCCTGGGACTAGGAGAGCCATGGCAGAGCATCCATACTGCTGCTCCCAGCAGGGGAAGGGGACACAAGGTGGGATAAGTACCTGGTTTATTGCAGACAATATAAATACAGAAAGTTCTGCATGGCAGCAGACAGAGAGAAACCAGCAGCAGAGCTGATTCCATAAAAAAAAAAAGAGCTTTTAAATTGCTGATAAAGTTACAGAGCAGCAGGAATGACTCCACTTGGGTCAGATGAGCTCTCCACAAACCTCCCTGTGCTGTAAACAGCAGTCATGCCTTTTGTTCTCCTTTATGTTTGTTATAATTGGAAGCCAGTTGCATTATTTCTCTCAATGCTGGCATGCTTAATAAGGATGTAAATTAATTAAAAATCTTCTCTCCATTCCATTAGTAAAGAAAAAAAGCAAGCACTGAGCAGGAGCAAGGCTGCAGTGCCTCAGCTGTTTTCACAACGTGAAACCAGTGGCAGCTCCTTCAGCCTCCCTGGCTCTTCATTCCCTGTCTGACATGCAGATGGGCTGTCATCCACTTCTGAGGGACTTTGATGAGCTTATCTCCAGCAATTCATATTCCATAGCTGTAGGTGGTAGGCATTACTCTTTACAGCTTTCCCATTCCCTATGTCTATTTCCTGTCCATGTAGCAACACTCCCCCCCCCACTTCTGGGACACCACATGTTCTCCACAGTGGCTCACACTGTTGTAAAGCATGATGCAAAATGCCATTGGTGGTTCTGGGACCACATCATTTATCCAGAAGGAGGAAAAAAAAAAAATCTGAGAATCAAGCAGGTGCAACTTGCAAAGATAATTCAGCAAGTCCTGGTAGAATTCTGAGGTTTGCTCCACCACTCTAGATTATCTGGGGCCTTGCATTTGCTGTTCAGCAGAAATTCTCCAGTCTCAAATACAAGTCAACAGAATTAAACCATAGGACTGGACTGGAAAACTTCACCCAAGGATTATGGAATGTCTGGCAGTGGAACAAGCTGTACTTCAATCTCACTATTTATGGGTGGCTGCTTTTAAGTGTTCAAAACATTGCAGTGCTGCAGAGTAAAAATAATTTGGATCAGTCCATGTATAATTAAAGCTTTAGTAAGTCACTTCACCTTCATGCAGCCCCCCCCCCCACCATGTAATTTAAGATTTTGCTGTGTATTTTTAGACTTGGAAGTCTGTGAAAGCTTGTTGCAGTCAAGTTTTGAAGTTTTAGTTAAAAAACCCTTGCATTTCGGAAGAGTTAACTTCTTCTAGAGCATTAAATACGAGAAAAATCTCATTTTTGATGCAAAGGCACTGCTGTCTTACTTGCACGTGGGCTGCCTTCTGTAGAAGCTACAAAAACACTGTCAAGTGTGCTCTGACCACATGACACAAAGCTCCTGATAACAAACAGATGCAGAGCTCAGTGCTGGAGCTACATCCAGGTGCTGGGAAAGCTGGGATCAGCCATGGACACACGGTGCTTTGGGATGTGCTGGTCATTTTCTACATGTGTAGGGAAAGCAGAGAGCTCACCCCATACACAGCCTGCCTTCTGCAGGCTCAGGACTTGGAACAAACCCTGTGGAGACAAGGATTGCCAGCTCTCCCTTGTCACTGTATATTTTTGTCCACAGTGAGGCCAAGAGGAATGGAGGGAGCCAAAAATTCCCTCTGGATGTCCTTCGGATATGGAAGGGGAAAATAAAAACAATGTGCTGGCAAAAGCTAAACAAAACATTTTTAATAGCAGGCCATGGAAGAAAAATTCATGAGCTGCTCTCCATGGCAACTTCTAGGTTCTGTCACGTTTGCTGCCTCCACTCTCTGCTCCTTCCCTTTCTCCTCTCCCTCTCCTACCCTTGGGTTCCTGCTGTCCCTGCCCACACAGCTGTCCAGGGGACCTGGCATTTGCACCAAGGTGTCATCCATGTCCCCTCCTGGCAGATCTCAATCTGTGGGATTCAGATTGTTAATTTTGAGGGACCAAGTGTGGCATTCACATCTTCTGAAAAAATCCCTTTGCCCAGGATTTTTCTCCTGGGAAGCTGAAAAGCCTCAGAGAAAAAGAAAAACAATTCTTAATTCATTTGCTTCTCCTGTGTTGTGCTCATGTGGAATGTGTTTGGAGATTGTTTACCCACAGGTGATTGTTTCATTGGATTCTGGTGTGAGTTGTTTTGACTCATTGGCCAATCAGGGCAAAGCTGTGTCAGGACTCTGGAAAGAGTCACGAGTTTCCATTATTATTACCTCTTTAGCATTCAGTAAGTATCTTTTCTGTATTCTTTAGTATAGTATAGTATTCTTTAATATAATATAGTATAATAAAGTAATAAATTAGCCTTCTGAGAACATGGAGTCAGATACATCATTCTCTCCCCTTGTTGGGGTTGCCTGCATCTACAATAAGCCTCCACTCCCAAAATGACTCTTTACACCTCTAACTAGAGTATAAAAACAAGTTCATGACACTGGGGGCCAAGGATGCCTTGACTAATAGATACCATATTCAATTTATACCAAGGCAAGGAGTGCAGTCCTTATAACCATTCCTGTGCAGCTTCTTCTGACTCACACCAGCAAGAGCTTGCACATCTCATGAATTTTCAGCACATCCACAACATCTGCCTCACAAACCTGCCAGCACTGTTTAATGACAGCTAATAATCATTTTACTTAAGAAAACTGAAAGCTGCGCAGCAGACGTGTCCCCACACAGAGCGCTCCCCTGACACAATACAGGCACAGCTCATCCCCACAAAGCACACACTCATTAATTACATCTCCCTGTGATGATCCAACAGCCCTGCTCCCACAGACACCTCCAGTTCTGTTCCCATCTTTGCCTGTACTTGCCTCCAGCTGTGTGCTTCCTGCAGCTTTGCTCCAGCTCCTGAGTCGTGACATGGCCCTGGTTTTTCTCTCTGGGAGCAGGAAAGGAGGCACCATAACACTGCCTTATTTACTCCCAGAACTACAGGGGAATGTCTTCAATGATTTTGAGGAAGAAATGCTCCCTACCCACTCCAGGCTTTTGTAGGGTAGGGAATCATCACCATCATCATCTCCACCTGCGGCCCCTGATTGCAGTAATTTGGGTTTCTGCTGTTCCTCCACCTGTACCAGCTCATCAGATGTGATTTCCTTGCATCAGAGATGCTTTCTTCTGGGAAGTCTCAGTACCTGGCAGTCAGTGGGAAGCCCACTAAGCTGTCTGCATGCTCAAGTTACTTGCACTTCCACTGTGGTCATCAGTGTCCCATCTTCCTCTGGCTCCAACCAGGCTCCCACTTCTGATGTTCCTGAGAAGGTGCCATCACAGCTGGTCCTCCACATGGAATGTGCCAAGCTCTGTCTGACTAAAGCCCTTGCAAGAGTGCCCAGGATGGTCTTTCTTGTAAAAACAGGAGAGGAAAAACTCTTCTGCAGCTTAAGGCATTCCATAACACATTCCCTTCTGCACTCAGGGATAACACAGAGGAGACTGCTCAGGACAGGCCATGGTCTTGACCTCATCCCTTCTCCACCCTGGGTGAGTGACTCAAACAACAGGAAACCAGGGGATCCATTTCCAGGGCGTGAGGTTTTGCTCTGAAAGAGAAAAGCCCAAGCTAGCCCTCTCATACTATTTTTCTGTGGGCTGTGAGGCCAGGAACTAGCAGGTGATGCTCTTGGGAAGGCTGTGGCTGCCAAGATACCAGCAGACATCAGAGAGGAGACTTCATCCTGCATGACAATGGACCAGAAAGGAAAGAAAGGGCCAAACCCCCTCCTTTGCTCCTTCATTTAATTGTGTTGTTCTGCAGATAACACATCCCCTTTGTGTTCAATGGGTTAAACTGCTGGAAACAAGCAGCAGGCTGGTGTAGTCTAAAAATACCCCAATTGTGCTGACAGCCAAAGCAAGCAGAGGCTCCCAGAGGCTCTTTTTCTGTCCCAGCACCATGTGGGTCCCCCAGCTGGCTGACACTGCCCCAAGTGAGATGAGTTTGAAGAGCAGGATCAGTGTCACAGCCCCTCACAGCCTTGCTGCACAGGGTGCCTGCACCCTCTGCCTCCCAGCTGCTCCAGAAGAGCAATCCTCATCTCCCACCCAGCCCTCTGCCCTTGGTACTTGCTGTGTACAGTTCAGCCAGGTGACTGCAAGGGGCTGAACAAACAGACTCATTAAAAACAGTCCAGGACAACTCCATCACCTCCCCTGTGTCCACAAAGAGGCTGTATTAATTAATGATTTAGAATAATCCCAGATTTCATTGCAGTTTGGGTGTTTTTTTTCCATTGGGAAGATGGAAGAAATGCTTGCTATCATTTACTTATCTTATACTGGCACAACTGCATGGGTGTTCAGTTTATATCTGCTCGTGGAGTTACTGGTTTGTGATTGCTGGCTGCACTCACAACCTGAGACCCTTTTGGACTGCTGATTTATTTGGCCAACATCACCCCAGCAGCTGGCATTCCAGGTTTAGGATTTCCAGGCTGTAGGGATTCAAGTGTTTGAATGGTCAGGGAGGGAAATGGTTCAGTGCCCCAGCTCTGAGGCAGATACAGCTTGCTTGCCTTCCTCCTCCTCCTCTCCACCTCTCCCTTTCCAGATGCAAATAATTCTATATCTGGCAGTGTGTAACCAGGAAGGAGAAAACATCTTCTTTGGCAAAAGCATTTAAGACTCTTACTCCTGCTTCACATTCTCAATGTGTGGAGTAGAGGGAAAATGCCTCCATCCCATGCCTGCTGGCACAGCCAAAGTCTTGTGTTCAAAAATGCCAGCAAGCTCCCAAAGATTGGCTCATCATAAGTAATAAAGAAAATGGACTGACACTGGAAAAATGAATTGGCTCCTGTGAGTAGGAAGGTGGCCTGAAGAGGAATCAGAAGTCAAGGTTCAGGAGATTTTAATCCCAGTTTCTGTATCTATTCCCAGTCCAGAGGAGGACACTTAAATGCTTTGTTAGCTTTATTCCTTTCTGAATGGGACTAGACTTTAGCTTAGTCACTGTGGTATTTAGGGCATTAATTGGCTAATTCAGCACCTTGCTCTAAATATTTAAAAGCTTCACTGGAAGGATTTGAAGCTGTAGTTTAAGAATTATTGCTCATTTTTGACTTTTCTTTGTAACACATGTTGGAAGAGTTAAAGGTTAGGCAAGAGGGGAAGATTTTCATTTTTAAAAGAGACGGGCATTTCCATTTGGCAAGATTTTGCATCCTGATGGGAAAACATAAACACCCAGCCTCTGATCTTGCCTCAATCCATATTTAATCTCAGAGACTGCTGTGGTGTAATTTTGAAGACAACACTTGCAGGAAGCAGGAGGGAAATATTCCAGGCTTCCTTCTGCTTTGATAAACTATAAAGGAAAAAAAAAAGGTGGGTGAAGCAGGGCAGAGATGTCACATAATCCCACACAGGGGACAAAAGAGACGTGGAAGACAATGCCACAGAGCAAGAGACAGCTACGGGGATACTCACACAACATCCTTTGGGACTATAATGACTTTCCCTTTCCTCTCTGCAGACCCTTTTGTTTCTGTGGATTTGGGGATGAAACCCTGCCCGAGGACGCCCAAGGGTGGTTCTCATGCTGCCCTTGTCCCTGGCAGTGATGCTGTGCTGTAGGGCTGTGTTCCCCCTGCCCCAGCAGCACCCCTCAGTCCCCTCCATGCCTGCTCCATGCCCAGCTCTGGCAGAGGCCACAGGGAGGGGGTGAAATAAGAAATCGGATCCAGCCAATGGCAGGAAGACAAGCAGGGTTTTAGGAGCTGGTGGAGTGTTAGGGAAACACTGGAATTGAAGCTTGCAGAGGGTGTCAGGATTAAAAATAGGCTGTAGCCAGCCTTCCCCAGCATTTTGGCATCTCAGCTGCCTGTTATCCTTGTGACCCACTAAGGAAGAGGCAGCAAAGAAAGAGATTCTCTCTTCCACCTCCCCGGCAGTGCAGGATAAAATGGTATTTTGCTTCTAACCAGATGGTTCTGCTCTCTTGGTCTGATAAGATTTACTACAAGGGTGCAAACTGAGTGTTTTGTCCCTGTTTTCAGTCCAACCAAGGGCCTCCCACCTTCCCTGAGTTCAACAAGGCACTCGTGCACTGAAGATGTGCTCATTCATTCACATCCTACGGGCTGTTTGCAGGTTTCCATCCTTTAAGTGGGGGAAAAGGCACTTTTTGTAGAAACTATCATTTTAATTCAAGATACTGATGAAAGAAGGCACTTCACAGAACTGTGTTATCCAATACAATCAACATTGCACCTTGGTACTTACCTTAGCAATGCTGTATTTGTTTCAGAAAAACCCAAGGACAATTCATAACTCTAAGAGGTGTTGAAATCCATACTTCGAAAAGGTGCCTGAACCCCCTGGCCAACAGCTCATATTTTAGAGGAGCCAGGAACTGCTTCTTCTGCTCCTTACCCATAGTGTGTATTTCTTTGTGTTGGTTGTGGGACAGACAAGGTTTCCCTGAGCTGTGAGTGTCAGCCAACCATGAGCACAACATAGCAGCTAAAAGTAAAAAATCTGCCTTGTCCAAGAGTAGAAATTTAGGAAGAATCTTTGTGAAAGGCTGATGAGGTGTAGGTTTTTGGTTTTTTTCTCCAGCTTTAATTTTCATACATGAACAAGATCCTTCATCTGAAACATTTTGGGAAGTTTGGAGTGTGGTTGCGAGGTTTGCAAGTTGGTCTCAAGCCGAGCCAAGGGCTGCCACACCAGGTCCCCTGGCTCCAGCACTTTAAGAAGTTTAGCTACTTCTGCTTGGTTAAAACATGCCCTCAGGTAGCAGCCTGTGACTGGGTGTGCAAAAATTGTGCAAAAATGCAGTGCCACTCCTTTTTTTTGTGTGTGTGTCTGCCGGAGCCAGCCTGAGCAGGGCAGGGGGGTGAAGGGTTCCTGCTGCCCACATCTGTGACAGTGTTCACAGGGGTCTTAGGATGAGGGAAGAGATGGATCTGACTCCATGTTTCAGAAGGCTTGATTAATTATTTTATGATATATATTATATTAAAACTATACTAAATGAATAGAAGAAAGGATTTCATCAGAAGGCTAGCTAAGAATAGAAAAGCAAGAATGATAACAAAAGCTTGTGTCTCAGACAGAGAGTCCAAGCCAGCTGGGCTGTGATTGGCCATTAATTAGAAACAACCACATGAGACCAATCATGGATCCACCTGTTGCATTCCACAGTAGCAGGTAACCATTGTTTACATTTTGTTCCTGAGGCCTCTCAGCTTCTCAGGAGAAAAAATCCTAAGGAAAGGACTTTTCAGAAAATATCATGGCTACACACATCTCCTGTCTGGGTGGTTCTAGGGGTGAGAGGCTGGGGAAACATGTCTCTCCTCCCTGTGCCAGTGCAGGGTTAGAGCCCCCCAGCAGCCCCAGCCCCTGGGGACAGCTTTCCCACTCCCACTCATTGAGTCTGCATTTTGTTCACTCCTCTGCCCTTAAAAAAATACAAATTTGTTCTTTGTTATTGTGAAGTGCAAAAATGGAAAATTTAGAAAGCCCTGGGAAATGGGAGAAGTGGGCAGGGCCCTGCTATAGCATCAGCTGGTTTGATTTGTCTTTTGCCGTATTCATTTCAGTATTTGCTAAAAGCCAACTACAAAATACCCATTTTTCACGCAACGCCTTGCAGTCAGACATCAATAATTTCTCTTTGTTGGGGGAGATGATGATTTTGCTACACCCAAGGAGTGTTTTTTCCACCCTGCTCTCCAAGCACGGAAAGCGAGGCGCTCTGAGGGGAGGGCGGCGATGTGAGGGCAGGAGGTGCAGCCTGGCTCTCTCTCAGGGGTTCTGCCTGGCTCTCAGGGGTGCTGCCTCTGCCTGGCTCTCTCTCAGGGTTGCTGTGCTGCTGTGTGTCCCCAGGCACGTTCGTGTCGGCCTTCACCGTGCTCTGCGGGGCCCGCACCGACCTCCCCGACCGGCACCGGTGCTGCGTCTTCTGGCTCAACATCGCCGCCGCCCTCATCCAGATCCTCACGGCCATCATCATGGTGGGCTGGATCATGAGCATATTCTGGGGCATGGACATGGTCATCCTGGCAAGTAAGTGCAGTGGGCTCACCCTCCTGACCGCTCCTCTCCATGGCAATGGTGCTGTGTCCCAGACAATGGCCCCGTGAGCTGCTGGGCTGCACTGTAGGGAGGAAGAGCCACGGGATGGGCTCTGCAAGTCCATGAGAAATGCAGTTACCCTGGACTTTGCACGGCAGAGAAGTTGCTGGGAGGCAGTGGGAATGGGCCCTGTGACATAGCTGGGAGAGTCTCCCATCCCACCACATGTGTCGGGAAGTTCCCTGTATGAAATGAAATGTGCAGGAAGGGGGAGCACTGTGAACTCTGCTGTCTGGAGCCCCTTCTGCCCTGGTCACATCCATTTGAATAAGAAAGCTCTTTCTCCCTTGTGACTCTGGCTGCAAATCTGTGGTTACTGAGACCTTCTTGCTAGGCCAGTTCTGCTCCCAGGGCTAGCTGTCCCCAGAAAAGCCCTGGGGACTCTCCTGGATTCTCCTCTTCCTCCCCAGGATACATTTACCCATTGTTTTGGAGTATTTTTTCATGTTTCAGACCAAGTTCTTAGGCTGAGCCAGAAGTGCTTTGCTGCTCCTAGAATGACATCCCATACACCCTTTGAGTTGACTAAAACATTAGTTTAGGGAAAGAAGAATCCTTTTTCAAATGTTCATAATTGAAGCCACCAGTTAGTAGATATGACCAATCCAGAACACAGGCTCTGTAACTTTCATTTGGTAGAGGCTTTCACTGGTGTAAAAGTTGTGTCATATTCTCCTGTATCCTGGTGCAGAGGATGGAGGTGACAACCTCATCTCACCTCCAAAGCCAGAAGCAGCACAGAGCTCAGGGTGCTGGTGCCATCTGCAAGACCCCACTCCCTTTCCAGAGGCTGATGGGCAAGCCCTCAAACCAAACAGGTCTGAGACCTTTCAGGCTGACAGGACAGGCAGCTCCCAAAACAAGCCCTTCTCCCAGAGACCATTTTATGGGCAGCTTTTGCCTTTTGGTTTGAAGATGCTCCACTTTGTCATCTCTGCTGATGACATCTGTGGCTGCATGACAGAGGGGGAGAGAGGATCTCAGGAAGTTGCCAGAAACCTTCCCAAAGACAAAATGGATGAAACTGGAATTAAAAAAAAAAAAAAAGGCAGGAAACCAGTGCACATTTTCAGTTGCCAAACCCAGGGGTTAAATCCTCTCACCAAACCACCTGTTAATTTCTGAGCCAGCTTCAGTTAAGGCAGTCCCCATGCAGAGCAAACGATGGATATTAAAAACCTGAACATGTGCAAAACAAAAGCTTTTCTCAGGATGAAGGCAGTACTGCACTTTGCTTTACCCTGCAAACCACCTGCCACATTTCCTCCTAGATGTACCTGCAGAGCAGGTCATTTCTGAGGCTAAATTGTGAATTGGTGTACGTGTGATGTGTCTTCAAGAACCTGCCAGATTTGCGTGTAGCGCCATAAGTTTGCAACCATCAACTCTTGTGTTCTTCCTCTGTGGGGCAGCCCCCATGTGTGGGTTGCTGTCTGGCAGGACTCCACTCTGCAGGTGTGGGGAGAGCCAGGGAAACATCTGTCCTGACAAAGAACCACCACTGAATCTGTGTCTTGCTTTGCTCCAAAGCCCTGCTCTCCAGTTAGAGGGGTTGGTGCTTAGGAGGGTCTTACTGGAAGGGTCTTCTCCAGTTTCGCTGTTGGAGAAAACCAAACAGCTTGGAAGTATCTCCAAAACACTCCTTCCCACACCTGGCTGGATTCCACCAGTTTGGGAGGCAGAGGATGGATGAGCAGCATGTGGTGGCAATGCTCAGGGTCAAGAGGCGCCCAAGCACAGCAGCAGTATTTCATCCCTCTGGTGGCAGTAGAGAATGGCAAGAGGAGTCAACATGTCTTATGTTTTACCAGCAGCAGCCCTTGGCAGTTTCTTGCCATCTCATTAAATAGCTGCTTTTAAGTTTACTTACCATGCAGAGAAAGTAGTGGCTAAATGCAGCAGCTCTGGGTTGATGGAGAAGAAAAGAAAAGCCTTAATTGAAACAAAGAATGAAGTGACTGGTTGCTCTTACCTGTATCAAACAGCCCTGTCAGTCCCAAAGTGGTTGATTCTTGTTATCATATTTGAAAGAAAAAATAATAACTTAAGAAGGAAACCATGTTTCTAATGCAAGGAATAAGACATTTCATTTAAGAACACTGCTAGTTTGCTTTGGTTGGGTTTTGTTTGCATGCAAACCATTGGATGCACAGAACAGAAACTGTACACCATGCAACTTGAATCTGGGTGCAGATGGGAAACAGTTAAAAAAGTGTGAAACCACTGCCCACCTCATGTCCCCTTGCCTTGAAATGACTGATCCCAGGTGTCCCTGTGAGGGTGCCAGGCTATTTGAATGGGCTAGAGGCAGGACACAGCAGGTCCTGTCTAAGCTGGTGAGGGCTAGCAGTGAGGAGGAGGGTGGGAAGCAGCTGAGGGCCAGGAACTCTGCTCAGGCTTTCCCTAAGGGATGGAGCAATTTCACCTGGATGCCTGTCCCTGCCTCTCTGTTAGCTGGTAGAGACTTGGGAGGGAGTTAGAACTACAGAATCATAAAATCACTGAGGTTGGAAAAAAACTCCAAAATCATTGAGTCCAAGTCTTAAGCCATCACCATCATGTCCACCACTGAGCCATGTTCCCCAAGTGCCACATCCACCTGTCTTTTGAACAGGAGACTCCTTCCAGCTTTTCATCTTCTAGTGCTATTTCCCAGGCATGGAAAGGGGGAGTCTGCTCTGAGGATAATGGCATACTGTCCTTAATGACGGAAAAAGGAGAAGAATTATAGTCCAATCAGGTATGCTTCAGTTCCTGGAAGAAGTAATCAAGTAAGTGACTCGCACGCATTTAGAAAATAAAAACCACCCCCACAAAGTCACCGTGGGTCTGTCCAGAGTGAGCTGTGTCAGACTGGCTGGATTCCCTCGGATGGCAGAGGAATTAATTTTGTGTGAGGTGGCAGCAGCCAGCCATCCCTCCTAACCTTCAGATGCTGACCCCGTCTCACACAGCATTCCTACCAGCGAGCCAGGGGGACGTGGCCAGCGTGAAAATGCACTTGAGGACTTTCCTCTAAATGGATTTTCCTAACCTGGGAAGAGATAAAGAGAGGTGTGTTGAAAGGTCCCTCCTGAATGCAGCTCTGCTCAGTATTTCCATTTGTGGCTTGAGGATGGGCTGGAGAAGAGGCTCCCCCCAGCCACACACCTGGCAGGCACAGCAAGGGCAGTGCCCGGATCCAAAGAAATGGCCTGGAAACAGAAAGTGCTACTCAGTGGGGACAAGCCCAGGACTCTACAGAAGGACTAATCAACTGCATAAATACACACTAGGGAACAACTTGTTTTTCAGGGAAGGACGTGGTGGCTGCAGTGAGTCACAAGCAGCACAGGGGGAACATTGCTGCAGAGGGAATGAACACCACACAGGCAGGGGGGAGCAGGGCTTGTAGGGCTTTCGCTGATCCCGTTACCTTTCTCTGCATGTGTAAAGCTGTGGTGAGGCTTGTGGCCAGCTTTGGAGGCTGTACTTCAAGTGGAAAACCTGGAGAGTCCAGAGAACTGTAAGATAGTAGGCATGCTGATGATCAAGGTGTTCAGTGGGCTAGTAAATGTGAGAGGGCAGCAGTTCAGCCTAAGACAGACTTGAATAACACCAGGAAGGACCTGTGTGGAAATTAGAGCACGTTTTTCCTCCAGTAGGGTCAAAATGCTGCATAGGTTGCATGGCAGGATCTGCTCTCTCTGTCCCTGGAAGACTCCAAGAGTGGGTAGACCCATGTCTGTCAAGGACAAGGTAGGACACAGCAAGAGACTGACTGACCTGGGGGTCCTGTCCAACCCTCATCTCCTCTAGGGTGCCCTTTATCAGGATAATATCCCAGAAGGAAGATAAATGGAATGCAGTTTTGCTGTCACACTTAATTACTTTTGGCAGCACCACAGCACAGGGCACTTTCTCTGCTAATTTAAAAGAACTGCCAGCTGGCCCCACTGGACACCAGAGATATCTTCTTTAAGCAGCCAGATAGCTTTGGGAACTGTCCTCTGCTGTACCTGCTCTTTGAAGGCAAAGGTAGAACTAGGGAGGACTAAATTCTTCTGCCAAAAAAGGGCTGGGCAGCCCTGCTGCAGTGTGCTTTCCTGGAGCCCCTCACCAGCTCTGCGGGGACAATGCACAGAGCTGAAGCAAACCACAGCTAACGAGCTGGCCAAAGCCAACTGCAAAACAAGTCTCCTAAGGCTTTCCAGGCACAGCTCCCTTGGCTACAGGCACACCTTGTCCCCAGCCCACACCTTCATCAGCCCACTGTGCAGAATGAACTCTCCAGGAAGTCCCTGCCTGCTCAGAACCAAGTATAAAAGGCTGCGTGGCATTTCTTCACAGAAACACTGGAGAAATAACATAGTAATGCCACACTGATGTGGCACGGGGACATAAGTCAGGGACTGTTTGTCCAGGCATTGTTTTTCCTCTGCTGGATGCAGCCAAGAAGCCAAGGCTTCTTGGTTTCTGAAGGAAGCCCTGGTTTCTGAAGGAAGCCCTCCCTCAGCTCTCAGGTCTGAATGAACAATGTGCTTGGCTGCACCATTGCTTCAGGTTCACTGGATGGAAACTTTGGCTGACTCTCAGGGCTGATTGCCAGCCAGCAGTGAGAACTCACCTGTAATCATGCTATCCTCATCACTCCTTTGCTAATTACTCTGTTCAGACCCTGCCAGAATCAGCAGCAGATGCTTGCACAGTCGCTGTATGCTCAGGCTCCAAGGGAAAGCATCACTGAGCCTCTCTGCTCTGCAGGGCCCCTGCTGGGGCAGGTAACACTGCTCTCCTGGCAAGGAAAGGGGAGCAGGAGGCCCAAACCAACCAGTAACCCTTCATGAGATGAAGAAAATACAAGGACATGTTGCCTGCTTGGACTTCCTACACTTAAAAAAAAAAAAAAACATCTAAAAAGAGCTGTCCCCCAAACTAGGCCTGAGGGGAGTAGTTAAAATACCCCTTTTTGCAGTTTCTTACCAAATGCAGAGGTGGGAGAAGTTCTTAAAACATTGTAGGAATGTTAAATAGCCCCAGTGTTTGCAGCACGCAGACAGGCTGAGGCATGCTGTGAGCTACCTGTGGGCACAAGCAAACTGAGCAGGGAAGCTGCCAAAAACTCTTCAGATGTAGTTTTCCCAACTCTGGGACTGTGAATGGTACGGCATGAGCCCTTTGGTACACTGTGATGTCTTGTTTGATGCCTTCCTTCAGTGGCTCCCCTTCAGTCAAAGCCATGAAATCCCAGTGGCACAGAGGAGAGAGTTTCTGGAGCATTGCTCAGAGGTGTTAGCCCATCCAGTCTGTTCTGCCTGCAGCTGGAAAAGCAGATGAGGATTCCCCAGTCTTCTTTAAACAAGAGTCCCAAATGAAATGATCCGCTTCAAGTACAAGGATTTAAAGAAATGTTTAGCCCTGGTGTGAATGTCTGAGGGTAGAGCTGCTGTTCTCTGTTTACTCTGCAGCCTCAGTTTGTTCATTCTCTTCTGGTTGTCCATGTGTTTCAGATATATCGTCTACAGTTACATTTCTCCCTCTCTCTTTCTTTCATGTTCCTTTGCCTCCTTTTGTTCACCATCAAAGTCTCACAAGGTAAGTTTGTTTCTGTTCTTCCTCCTCCTCCTCCTCACGCTCTGAGTCAGTTTCCCACGGAGAGCAGCGAGCCTCGGTCGGGGCAGGACACCTGGAATTCACTTTGGCCAGGGCTGCCCACTCCCAGCCCAAGTGCAGCCTTTACATATGTGTGTCCACTGTGTCTGTGTCTGTCCTGTGGCTGCACAGCCCCAGGGATGCTGGGAATCCTCACACAGCATTGAACTGCCCCTGGGGATGGCCCAAGGGTGCCCTTGGAGCAGAGCAGGAGCCTGTTTCAGCATGGAGAGCATCCTGAAGCCACCCTCTGCATGAACCCAGTCCCAGAAGGACAGCCTGTGCACAGACTGGGTTCCTTTTGCCTCAATCTTATATGCAGTGCTTTACAGGAGAAGTGCAATTTCAAGTAAACTTGATTAAACCAGTGACTTTGTGCACAGGCCCATTTAATCCTGAACCCAGAGCTGTCTGTTCTACAGAATTGCACCTCAGTGGTATTGCAGGCATATTAATTTAAAGCTGCTTCATACAGAACAGTTAGTCCTATGCAAGAAATGCAATAACTATTTTCACATATAAACTATTTGATAAGTTAAGGCTGAAGTATTGTAATAAACAAGTTTAGCATAGGACAGGTCATTTTTTTGGCTTATGGTCATGTAAAGAGACAGGCTTGGCCACTGTCACTTCCTTCCACCCAGTTTCAACAGTGACAGCCAGACTGAAAGGATTTCTCAATCTTAATTTCCTTATATCTCAATAAAAAGCATGGCTGTACAAGTTACTCTTACTTTAGCTAAAGATTTAAGGCAGGCCCCACCTTTCTGGTCCATAGGGTTGGTTGGTTGGTTTTTTTAACTCCACTCCCTAAACAAATTAAACCAATGCCATAGACAAGCTCAAATTACAAATTTCCAGCCAGCTCACCTTGTCTTCAGAACTGACTCACACTTAAAACATAAATGCATGTGAAATCATCATTTTGCCCCCTAGAAAAGGCTGTTTGAAAGAGATGAGAGTCTTTCTGTTCAGCTGCACACAATAGGCAGAAATTCAGTTAAGTGTCATTATTCTGTCCCTCGTGCTTGTTTAGCAGCAGGAGGTCCAGGCTGCCAAACCTGGGCGAATGTGTGGGTTTTTTCCAAAGTACAGCAAAGTTCATTCCCTGGAGTCAATTCTTAGTTCAGCAAAAAGTCCATTAAAGATAGGGGTTCTGGCACCTGCTGGTATTTTATGTTCAGTTTTTGTAAGGGACTTAAAAAAGCCTAACATAAGGGTTAGAAAGAATATTACAAAGCATAAATGGAAAAGTGTTTGAAAAGTTAAACATTCTTCTGAGATATAAAATTTCAGACTTCTTTGAAATTCAAAATATAGAAATGACAGGTTACTTAAGCTAAGAAAAAAAAAACATCCAGATTTAGAAAGTTTTTTAGTTGAAAGATACTCACTGTGGCGGGCACTGCAAGTAAGGGCAGTTGGCTTCTTTAATCAGGAGATTTTTTTGCATTGATAAAGTCAGAATAACAAGCTTCTCTTGAAAGGGAAGTGGGGAAAGCTTCTGGTGCAGTATTGCAACTGTTTAGGAAAGCATTAAAAAAATCCAGTATTTTTCTCATCATCCTGTACCAGCACAGGAGCTGCAGGTGCTCTGCTATTGCCCTTCCCTGCCCTAGCCCTGCCAGGGGATGAAACTGTCCCCTCTGGGATTTGCAGCCTGCAAATGTGTGTGCACTACAGTGAATAATCTGGGGCCCCAGGAGCCCAAGGAGCTGTGACAAGCAGCAGGACAGGCTGCTTGAGCCCTTGGAACATCCCTGTGGCTGCAAAACAAGGGCTTTGCTGTCTTGGTTGGGAAGTGCATCAAACCTCATGGCCACAGGAAGAGGGAAGGGTGTGAAGGAACAGGGATCCTGGCAGTTTCCTTGGTTTTGCTGCTGAAAAGATTGGTTTCCTCCAGGCTCACTGGATGGCTGCTGTGCCCTAACAAGAACACCTGTAATTCTGCTGGGCTGGAGCAAAGCAAGTGCAGAACTAAGCAGTGAGAATATCATTAGAGGCATCCCAAGATCTGTGTTTGACACTTCAGCCTGTGAGTCAAGGCATTCCCCTTCTCCTCCAAGAGGTGTTTGCTCACCTGTGCAAACTGCAGCACAAATTGGTTGCTGCTGGGGAGTGCTGTCAGCAAAAGCCAGCAGGGGAACACAAAGATGGATAGAGGAATGTTGGGAAGGATGAAAGTTTGACAAGAAAGTCTCACAGATATGTATGCTTAGCAGAAAGATTTTTGAATGTAGAATCTGAAGAAGGAATAGACATTAAAGCAAGTTTTGATATAGCAGAAAAGAACTGGTGAGCCAGTCTTAATGGATAACCAAGAAGGCAAAGGATATGTTAGTTAGAAGGGGTTTTTACGACTTAGAGCAAAGGATAAACCTACCTCAAACAAGAAGATGTTTTTACCAAGCAGAAAGAGAGCACAGGCAAACAAGGCAGCAAATGCTGCAAGTAGAAAAAAGGCCTCCGAATTTTCCACTGCAAGAAAGCTGAAAAACAACTTCTAGCTTAAACTGTAATGTACTAACTTTTAGTAACTAGAGAACAGTAACATGAATATGGTAATTACAGTAGTTATGGTAGGCTATAGATAAAAGTTAAGGTATAGATTGGTTCTACTGTATTAAGATGCTCAGCAAAGAAAAGTATATAATGCATTGTAACCTAAACTCAGGGTCTCCAGGCCTGCCTGCAGCTGGAGCTGACAGCTGTAGGCACAGGCTCTGTCACCCACCACCCTGGGCTGCTGTAACCTCTTGGATGGAATAAACTGCATTTTGGAGAGCCCCTGGAGTCCCACATCCCTCATTTAGACTCTTACAGAGGAAACCAACCTCCTCCTACCTGGCAGTGCTCTGGGAGGATGAGGCTCAAACTCAAGTAGATCCCAAGGAGAGATGAGTGTGGGATGCACAACCTACCAGGGCAGTGCTTGGGAGCAGCTGTGTCTCTGGAGCAGGATACAAGCACATCCATTTCCCCTGCACTACAGGAAAACACACTCCATAAAAACTTCAGGTTATTAGGCTGGAATTGTTGACCACTGGTACCTGCTGTGCTCTTACAATCCCTTTAAGCAGAGGTGCCAGAGCAGCAGGGCTGGCTGCCAGCACCCACATGGCTGTGCCCAGGAAGGAGCAGCACCAGGCAGCTCTTGGCTAAAGCAGGGCAGGGGGCTGCCCTGGGCAGCCTGGCCACGAGGGACAATGTGGCACCCCCCCCGTTCTCCCATGGGGTTTTTGCCACTCCCGGTAAACCAGGCTCATGACTTGCTTGAGCCTCACCAAAGGTCCTCATTTGGAATTAATTCTTGCTGTTATAGAGTGCAACATGGCGCAAAGCACCAAGACTCCATCAGAAAGGTGTATAAGAGAGATTCATTACAGCAACATGTTGCTTTTATAGTTTTTCAAGATATTTACATTTACTTAACATTCACTGCCCACTGGTCATAAGAAACAAAGTTCTCAGTAGGTGAACAAGGAGCCATGTCATTCTGTGGGCCAGCTAATGTCCATATCTTTTAACTTTCTCTCCTTCATCACGTTGTCATGGGGATAGCCTTGGTGTCTTCCTCGAGAGATATACAGGGCTTTCCTTATCTTTAGGAAGCCTTCGCTGGCTCACAAGAACAGCACAAAACACCTTTCCTACAAACTCTAATCATGTTCCCTTCCCCTCCCTCCTCACAGGCTACAAGGAGCAGGGGATCCCACAGCAGCTCTAGTGGCTGGGACAAGTGTGGTCAGAGAAACACGGCGAGAGATTTCCTTTGGCAGCCGTGGGCCACGGACCTTTTCATTACCCTTTGTCTCTCTTCTTGTCCCTTTGTTTTGTCTCCCTGTGTCTGCCCGTGCCCGTCCAGCGGAGCGGAGATGCAGAGCAGCCGGCGCAGACTTGCACTGATGCCCCCGAGCAGCCGAGATGAGGCGAGCACAGCTTGGCTTGGACTGGTCCCAGCCCACCAGGAGGACGAGGGTGCCAGGACAAGGACACACCCTTGGCAAAGATGGCACCTGGGTGGGCAGCTGAACCAAGGGAGGGAGAGATCCCTCTGCTCCCAGGGGGAGGTCGCTGAAGATGTTTTGCCTCCTTTTTGTGCTTGCTGGTTGTGAACATCAAATGCCAAGGAGCTGTTCATAGATACACGTACAGGATGTAAAAGCAAACCAGTGGTACTTCCTTCCTGCCTCGAGAGTCCATCCGTGACTGCTGTGCAGCAGTGGAGGGTCCAACCCAGCCCCCTCTGCTGCCTGTGTATGTAAGATGTTCACTGAAGCTCTGTCCCTGCAGATGTCTTGAGAAACGTGCTTGCTGTAAATCCTATTGTACCGCTGACGTGACCGGGGCCATCCCCTGCTTCCACCCGCTGCCACCATGCAAGGATCAGAGCTGCCACCAGCCCAGGGGACACTTTTCCCAGCACAGGACTGGTCCTGCAGCACCTCGCCTCTAGGGCAGCAAGTACTGCCAAAAGCCTCTCGTACAAAACAATACTGGGGGAGCCAAAGAACCTTTCCTGCCCCTGGAAGGGACTTGCTGGCAGTGTCTCCATGCTTTGGAAATGGATCCCCTGAGAGCACGACGAGTGCTTCTGGCTGAAGGAGCATCCCAGCTCTGCTTGCCCAGGTAAGTATCCAAAACTCCAGGATCTCCACCTGGTACTAGACAGGTGCTTGGGAGCTGTTTTGGTTGGAAGGCCCATGACCAAAAGGGGTGGGGCTGTGATTTCATGGTTTCATTTCTCAGCTGGAGAAAACCAACCAAGTAGGTCAGTGGTGAAAAGCCAAGAGCCATTTGGGACCTGAACTAAAGCCAGGGGATGAGCTCCTCAAGAGTAGCACTGCCACAGCGATGGCCAAAAGGATTTATGCTCACCATATTCAACAATTTCAAGTGTCTTTGTCCATCTCTACCAAAGGGACTGGTTCAGGGAGTGGCCTGTGCTGTGCACCTGCAGCTGTGCTGTGGCTTGCTGGGATGTACAGGTGTTACAGAACTGAGCTTCAGCATCTCCTGTGAGACAGACCATCTCTGCTTCTCCATTTCCCACATGGGAAAAAAAGGAGTAAATAGGATCCTAACCAGCAGCAAATGGGGAATCTGTAGCACATCTGGAAAACACCTTCACCAGCTTCTGCTGTTGTCAGTGAGAACTCTTTTTTTGAGGTCTATAACTGGCCCTGAAGGCACCCAAGCCACTTGCCTGCTCAGATGCAGCATGTGCAATGCCAAAGAGCAAAAAAGCAATGGTTACCCCTCACCTTTGCCAAACCAGAATGGCTGAGTCAAGTGCAAACACCAAACACTGCCTAAGTTAGTTGTGCTGTGGTGTCAGGATGGGTGTGCAGGAGCCCCTGCAGACAGGGATAACAGGCCATGGATAAAAGGAACCAGGAAAAGCCTTTGGAATAGGAGCAGCAAGTGTGGCTTAAGAACAACACCTTCTGGTGCCTGTGAAGTTGGGTTCACTTTTAGAAGGTGGATTTATATGTGTAGTGGACAGGCAGCACAAGAAGCCTCAGGCTGGGGAGGAATAAACAAGCTGATATTTTCACTGGCCCTAAAGCGCCAAAAGTCACACCTCCTGTGGCATCAGATGTCAGTCAGATCAGCAGCAGATGCCCCATCCCAGAGACCTAGCACCTGCACAAAAGGTCCCCTGGGAACAAAAAGGGACAGAACAAGCTCCTCATCAGCATCACCAGGGCTTTGCTGACTTTCTGGGCCACACTTGGTGCTGTCTGTCTCTGCTCTAGTGAGGATGAGAGAATTGGATTGGCCGGGAAAGGATTGAATGGAAATGCTGCCCTCCCTGGGATGGCTGCAGGTCTCTGAGAGCATCACTTTGGTTAGCTCTGGGTGCTGCCTGCATTTATTGCATGAAGGAGTCTGAGCAATGCACAGATGAGGTGTGGGATTTATATTTTACTTTCAGGCTTTGCTCTGTAAAATTTCTTCTTATCTTTCACCTTCTTACTGAATTGTTGAAGCCAAGAAAACACTCAATGCACCACTTCAGAGGCTCTGAAATCTGCCAAATGTCACCCAGGACAAAAAGCCTTATTTTTGCCTACTGTGGTGATTTGCTTAATTGATTTTAATTAGAAGCAGACAGTTTCCCACTCTCAGCTTTAGGACAGGAGCCACTTTATAGATTGGCCTTGCTACCAGGCAGCAAACATCAAATTGCATTTTCCCCAAGGCTGTCCCTGTGGTAGTAATAAAAATGATAAATCCCTCTGCTTTTTCCAATAGCCCTGAACAAAACTGGCACTGCCAAGCTCCCCCCAGCCCAGGTGTAAGCAGCAGCCTGCTCTCAGGCAATGGTGAATATTGTATTTGCAGGGAATGCCCCGACAAAGGCAGGAATGATGCATCTGACATGTTCTCAGAAGGCTAATTTATCACTTTATGATACTATATTATATTAAAGAATACTATACTATACTAAAGAATACAGAAAGGATTCTACAGAAGGCTAAAAAGATAATAATGAAGACTCGTGACTCTTTCCAGAGTCCCGACACAGCTTGGCCCCGATTGGCCAAAGAGTCAAAACAACTCACACCAGAATCCAATGAAACAATCATCTGTGGGTAAACAATCTCCAAACACATTCCACATGACTCCACAACACAGGAGAAGCCAATGAGATAAGAATTGTTTTCCTTTCTCTGAGGCTTCTCAGCTTCCCAGAGAAAAATCCCGGGCAAAGGGATTTTTTCAGAGAATGTGAATGCCACAGGTGAGCTCCTCACCTTGGCTTCAGGTGTCCCCATGGCAAGCAGTGGGAGCTCAGAGACTGAGTCCAGGGCAGGGCTGTGCTCACCAGGGGGTTCTGCTTTTCCCATCTTTAGTACCACACTCTCCACTATGACTTGGTTTTCCTCCTCTCACAAAAGGTCGGAGTTCTGTGGGCAGCTGGCAGCATCTGGAGAGGCCTGTCTGGTGCCCACTGACAAGAGCCACACTGTGAAGACACAGCTACGAGTGAAAATCTGGAGCTTTCCCCTAACAACAATTACTTTTTTTTTCTCTTTAGGGTAAAATTAACCACCCAGCGTTTTCACACCTCCTTCCAAAGCACTGCAGAGGGGACAACACCTCCACCTCCTGTGGGAGCTGTGACCAGCTGCAAACCAGCACAGCCCGAGGGCACAGCCAGAGCCCCTCCTCTGGTCCGAAGTGCATGGCCCCCAGCTACCCCAGCACCATCAGCTGCTTTGTAAATGTAGATGTTTGACATGCAAGTTTTACAGCTAAAGAGCGATCGTGGGTAATGAAGAATAAATGCAGTTGCTCCACCCCCATCTGCCAGCAACACGGAATTTTTCTGCTGCTCCTTTCTGATTATGAAAAAAACAGGTTTCTCAAAAAAAAAAAAACCCAAAAAACAAAAAACCAACAACCAAAACAAAAAAAAAAAGGGCTTTAATGAAACAGCTTCTTGGTACTTGAACACAGCTGGGCTGAACAACTGATTTACTACTCATTGGAAAGCAGTTCCAGGCAGGAACCAATTTCCCCAAGTTCATTGGTGTTGCCAAATCCATATTTACCATGGAAAAGGTGCTTTGGCAGGTGACTCCCAGCCTTTTGCCTGGCTGGCCATCCTTGCTGCAGGGGTTTGGGGTTGCTCACAGCTGGGAAGGTCAGTGGGGCCTTGTGCTGGGAGCAGCTCTGGCACACACAGCCATGGGGTCAGGAGAGTCAGATGGGAGAGGGGACTCCATCTGTGCCACACTCCTGCTGCCCAAGACACAAAGCTGCATGTCCCTCCCTGTGTGCATTGACTGGCACACATTTTATTAGAGACCTTCCAGAGGCGGTGGAAATTGCCCTTAAATCTTGCTGTGAGTGTTGTGCTGAGCTCTGTGGGCAAGAAGATGAAGCTCACAGTCCCAGTATTCTCCACAGGGCTGTTTTATTCCTTGCCTCCTGCTTGTTCTGGGCTGACCCTGCAGTTCACACACATGCATCCACTCCAGCCAGGATGCATTTTATTGCTACCCAGCCCAAACTGCATCCACTGCAAGACACCACCAAGAGTTCCTTGATATCTAAACCCCAGGTACAAGGAGACCCTGGCTAGATCTGACATTCCTCTCCAGGTAAAAGCAATGTCTTCTCCCACATGCTTGCCAACCACAGTGTGGCAACACAGCCCTGTATTTTCCAGCTGACTTTGCTGCATGCTCACACACACAATGCACTTTGAAGCAGTGCTACAATTTATTTCCCAAACTGGCACTCAGCATTCCCATCCACCTGTGGGAGCAGCATGGTGCAAAACCCCAGGTCACAGTGGCACCATCTGAAGCAGGGTTCATTACAGTGAAGCCCACCAGAGCTCATGCTAACCACAACCTATCCTTTCTCCTCTTGTCATCTGTATAAATACCTAAGCCAGGCTAAAAGTCAAGTCCTGCTTCTCTTGCACCCACCCAAGTGGCCAGAGGGAAGCAACAACACCCTGTCCCCGCTGCTGGAAGGGTGGAGTGGGAAGTGAAGGTTTTGTTCAGGCTCTAAGAATGGCAAAGGCCAGAGCAGCTCAATCCATCTTCCAGCTCTGAGAATGCTTTCAACAGGCAGGTGGAAGAGAATGGCACATTTTGGCTTGGGATCAAAACAGGGGCTCACCTGTGCCAGCACTGCTGGAGGTGATGGCAGTGCTCCCCCAGACACCCAGCAAGTGATCCCACGCTGCCCCACAGCCCTCCTCCACCCACCACACCCTGGCACAGGCACTGCTCCCAAAGCCGGGAAGGGGATTGCTGGCTCAAGGCTGTGTGCTCTGTGGTTTTGGCCATGCATGGGTAGCTCAGATTTTCCACCTTAGGAAGGAGGGAGCAGGGGCCTTCCCACCTGTGCTGTTTGCACCTTGCTTGTGAGCCCACCTTTCCTTTTGGTACTGGAGGCCAAACTGAGGGGTTGCAGAGGACCATTTGTATGCCTGTTTATATCACTGAGTATTGGATTGTGACTTCTTGTGTTTTGATACTGTGGATATTTTTTTTTAAAGTTAAATATATTCTATTGCTGGACAGCTGGAATGAAATGCAGAGTCTTTGTGTCACCTGGAGAAACCCCCATCATCCCTGATTCCAAATGGGTTCTTGTTCTCCTCCCACCAGTGAGGTGATGGAGAGCATCCAGCAGACACCAGCCCACATCCACAGCCCCTGAGGAGAGGGGGCAGGGCTTCCTTAAGGAATTCACAACCAGAACCTTCCAGAGGAGTAGAAGGCTGGTGAGGAGCCTCACCTGAACCTCTGGAACAGAGACAAGGGAGGGGGAAATGCCACCTGTGCTGCCCTGTGCACATGCCTACCAGCAATCCTTCCTGACAGGGTTTTGTTCACAATTTGAACATTTTAATGTGACTCCAGGTGCATTATTCCTGAACCTCATAAGAGAACAGCCCATGTGCTGTCAGGGGCTTGGCCACAGACACCTGAGCAGAGCTGAGCAGGTGGCAGAGCCTTCCCATGAGAGACAGCTTCTTAGAACACCTGCACACATCAGCCATCCATCCACACTCCATGCTCCTCCTGTGATATACAATTCCACAAAACACCACTGCTCTGCTCCCTCCCCAAAGCCACTGTGGGTAGGGAAACTCATGGGACATCCCAACTGGACCAGGGGGCCAAACTCAGTGTTGGTGCAAGACCAGCAAGAGGGGTCTTCTCACACCCCCTGGCTTTGAGGGCTCTGGGAGGTGAGGCAGAAGCTCCTTCCCCTTGCTGTGTGTTTCTATCCAGCCCTCAGCAGGGGAAGCACTTTGGGATGAACACTGACATAGAGTAGTGTGATACTATAAATACACCCATGCAGACACACCAGCACGTGGCAAACACACTGGAGAGAGCTGGGATGATTATCTCAAAGAGATTTCTTTAGCACCCTGCTAATGGAACCATTTCAGAAGGGGAGGAGGAAGATCAGCAATAAACCACACAAAAGCAAAGCCAAAAACTGGAGCTTGGTGGAGACAGATGAGACACAGGGAAAACCCCCATGCCACATTCCTGGGCACCCAGGTCTTCCCAAGGAAGGCCCACAGCCAGCACACAGCTCACCCTGACTTCAGGGCCGAGCTGGCTCAGCCCCAACACAAGAGCAGAGCCAGCCCAGGTGCCCTCAGAGCACAGCACAGCCCTTGCTCTGTGCAGCACACAGTGCTGGCTCCAAGGAAAATCCCTTTCCAGCAACCACCACGCAACAGGGGCAATACCTTCCCTCTCCACTTGCAGCCTCCCCAGACCAGTTCACCTCCTTAGAACTGCCATACACCTCTGGGGTACATCCAGTCCTGCAGCAGCTCTTGCTGGGAGCCCCCCAGGGCTGCAGCCACAGCACCAACACCACTCCCAGCACCTGACCTCCTGCAGGACCCAGAGAAATCAGTGTAAGCAGGTGGGCTTTGCATGAGGCCATCTGGGAGAGTCTGGGCTACTGGCAGCTGTTACACTGGTGGGGCAAAGGCAGCTTGTGCAGGAGGGCTGGGGTCAGTCCTGGCTTGCAGCTCAGCCCAAAAGGGAACCAGGGTCTGCTCACCAGCAGCTCTCACTGCTGGCCATGCAGAGACATGGAAATACACCACCTGGATATTGGATCATTTAGAGATACACATTTAGAAAAACATAATTTCAACTGTACTCTGCTCAAACTAGCCTGAGCAACCTTTAAAAAAATGTTTGTGCAGAGGATGGTTACTGCAAGGTATGCATGTACTATCTCTAAACCTCAAAGTCATGCAGTACAAATGCACATTCAGATCCACATGCAGCTATGAGAAGGTAGCACCTGATCCTAGGAGGTAATATTATAATTACAGGCTATTTCAGAGCTTGTTTCCACAGGAAAACTGCAGCCCTGTGGAAGAGGATGTGAGCTGCAAGGCTGGCAGGAGTGTATGCTCATGTCTGGGGCACACCAAGCATTGCACTGCCAGAGATGTGAAGGGAAGTTTTGGGTTTTTAAGGGACAGGCCTTGGCTTCAGGCCAGCCAGATGAATGCCAAATCCCAGCCTTAAATTCTGCTTATTCAAAGGCCCACACGCTGCTGGGTGGGCAGCACAGGGATTAGGAGCCACTGTCCCTGCAGAGACAGTGTGTGAGTGCCCTGGCACTCTCAGAATGCTGCAACCTGCCCTGCTGGAACCAGGCAGCCAGTGCCACTGCCTGTCCCACCAAAAACACCCACTGTGACTGCCTGTCCCACCAGAGCAGCCACTGCCACTGCCTGTCCCACGCGTGCCAAAGGATACAATGGGTTCAAAGGATAGGATGGGCACCAATCTGCCCTGGGGATGCTCCCTGGGCAGCAGCACTCTGGGCTGCACCATGCTGGCTCACAAGTGCTCAAGAGACATCCTCTGATCCCTAATGATCCCCCTGTGTGAACAATGCCAATCACTTGGTTTTAATTTTTTAACAATAATTTAGTAATTAAATTTTTTAATTTAATAGTAATAAAATGGTTATAAAAATAGCAATATAATTAGAGTAATAAAAATTTGGACAATTTGGATTCGGACAATATGAGACAATAAAAACAAAGTTACGGACAGTCTGGGTACCTCTTTCTGGGCAAAATAAGCCCAAAAAAGGACCCACATTAACGAAGGATTAACGCTTAAAAGCAACAGCCTGTTGCATATTCATACACCTCATACAGGATGCATAAATTCCATTCAAACAAAGGATTCGGCCATGTCAGTGTCAACTTCTTCCTCCTAATCCTAAGGTGCCTTCGATCCTTAGCCAGGCAGGAAGAAGTTCGTTTCTTCTGAGAAGAGAACAATAAATTTTTTTCTCTGAAAGATTTAGGTGTCCTGTGGCTGCCATCTGGTGCGAGTACCTCATTCCTTTCTTTAAAAAATATCCCACTTACATAGTTCCTATTTTAACTACAAAAGTTACCTTTTAACTACAGGACTACATTTATCATATTATTAAAATGTTAATGCAGCACGACTAATCAATACAACAAAATCCACGTAGTAAATATCTGCATAGAGCCATATAGTATGCACTTTTCACACCCTGTAACCCAGAGGGCCTGCGAGCCTTCCTGCAGAGCCATTTCCCATGGGAAAAGCCGCTGGGCACATGCAGAACGTGGCAGTTGCATCAGGGCACAATTGCATCACCTGCCTGGGGCTGGTGAATGGTGGGAGGGAGCACGTGGCACCCCTCAGAGCCCACCCACGGGCCCTGCCATCTCCCCTCGCTGTTCTGGAGGCATAAAAAGAGATGAAACGTGAATTTAGCACCAGAAAAAGATACCACGCTGCCAGTGGGAAATGGTTTTTTTTTAGCCACAGATCTTTTGCAAAGGGGGAAATATATCTGTAGCATCTCTATCTTGCTACTACAGACTCCTGCTGCTTATTCTTCTCACATTCCCTTCTCTGAGCCAACCCCACTGCTACAAGAGAGCAGATCTCTGTGTGTGTGTCCCTGCAGAAGTCCTGGGGTTCCTGCCACAGAAAGCAGCATGTAAACCACCTTGGAGCAAAAGCCCCTTCTGACACAGAGGTCAGTCACTAGAAATTAAAGTATTTCATTTTATTTCCTGGCTCTGGTCAGGTGTTTGAGTAAATAATTTTGTGCCTCTATTTCTTTTCGTGCTCCTTCATCCTGGTGGTTTCAAATCTTAGGTTTCTACACTAGGGAAGGTGTGTTTGGACACCCCGGCACCAGGCAACGTGGACAGGGGGCAGCTGGCCCCAGGTCTTGCATTGTTAATACACACCAAATGAATGGTAGGAGGCACAAAGTCACAAAAAACCAGCCCCAAGCAGGCAGTGCAAGAGTGCCAGAAGTGGGATGAGCTGCTGGGGTGCCAAAATTTCCCAGTTTCCTCCAGGGCTGTCCCAGATTGGAATCACTCAGCAGCCTCCTCCATGGGCTTTCTCTTCTAAGTGGCACCAGCAGCAGCTCTCCTATGCTCTCTGGCTGCTCAGGGTGGAAGCACAGTTCCATCCTGGAGAGCAGCAGGAACTGCTGAGACAGCTGGACAGAGAACACCTGACTGTATAAAAGCAACAACAGCCCCCAGAGGCAGCAAATCCCTTTGGCAATGTTCCTTCACACAGGGCACCAAATGTGGTGGTGTTCACAGGGGTCCCAAGGCAAGGGAAGAGATGAGAATCTGACTCCATGTTTCAGAAGGCTGATTTATTATTTTATGATATATATTATGTTAAAACTATACTAAAAGAATAGAAGAAAGGATTTCATCAAAAGGCTAGCAAGGAATAGAAAGGAATGATAATGAACTCTTGTGACTGACCAGAGAGTCCGAGCCAGCTGGACTGTGATTGGCCATTAATTAGAAACAACCACATGAGACCAATCAAAGATGCACCTGTTGCATTCCACAGCAGCAGATAATTATTGCTTACATGTCATTTCTGAGGCCTCTCAGCTTCGCAGGAGAAAAGATCCTAGCACAAAAAGACTTTTCATAAAATATGTCCATGACAAATCCCCATATAAAGCCTTCCTTGCTGGAGGCATCACTCATGGTGGGTCAGGCACTGGGGGTGCAGAATGTGGCAGAGCTGTGTCCACAGCCCCACTCTGGGGGTGAAGTGTGGCCCTGGGCATAGCAGGTCATGACTGGGACCCCAGGACTGCAGGAGCACAGTGGGACCACTTCCATGGACTTCTAAACTGCATGGCAAAAGACAAACCAAACCAGCTGATGCTATAGCAGGGCCCTGCCCACCTCTCCCGTTCCCAAGGGGTTTCTAAATTTTTCATTCTTACACTTCACAATAACAAAGAACAAGTTTGTATTTTTTTAAGGGCAGTGGAGCAAACAGAATGCAGACTCAAATGAGAGGGATAGGAAAGCTGTCCCCAGGGGCTGGGGCTGCTGGGGGTTCCAACCCTGCACTGGCACAGGGAGGAGAGACATGTTCCCCCAGCCTCTCACCCCTAGAACCACCCAGACAGGAGATGTGGGCACCATGAACCCTTCATCCCCTGCCCTGCTCAGGCTGGCTCCAGGATAGAGCCTGTGAAAAATGTGTATTTTATGATTAGCTTTTTGCAAATATTAAAATGAATATTATATGTGTTATGCTAGAAAGTAATGCTGTATTAATTTTCTCAAGTAGTGTGTTAAATATAGCTTTAGGGTTATAGCATAATGTTAAAATAGAAACTATGCTATGTAAGATACTCTTTTTAAAGGGAGGACTTGCACTGAGATAGCAGCCACAGGACACCTCAATCTTTCAGAGGAAAAGAATTATCAGAAGAATAATTCTCTCTATCAGAAGAAACAAACTTCTTCCCATTAGGATTCAGAGAAAGAAGCTGACACTGACCAGACCGAATCCTGTGTTTGAATGGAATTTATGCATCATGGATGAGGTGTATGAATATGCAACAGGCTGCTGCTTTACGGGTTAATCCTCTGTTAACGGGTGTCCTTTTTCGGGCTGATTTTGCCCAGAAAGAGGTACCCAGACTGTCCATAACTCTTTGTTTTTATTGTCTCATATTGTCCGAATCCAAATTTTTATTACTCTAATTATATTACTATTTTTATAACCGTTTTATTACTACTAAACTTTTAAAATTTTAAAAACAAGCGATGGGCGTTTTTCACACTCTCACCCCTAAAACCACCCACAAAGGAGATGCGGGCAACACGAACCCTTCACCCCCTGCCCTGCTCAGGCTGGCTCCGGGATGGAGCCGCCGCTAGAAAGCGCAGGGTTTATTAATTTTAACCACCTCCCCAGCTCGTAGTGCGAAACCCAAACCCCAAAAGCGCCAGAGGTGGAGAAAAAGCCTCAAAGCAGCGGCGCTGGGGGCGCATCCCGTGAGGCGCGGGGCCCTTCCCGCCGTGAGGCGAGGCCTGCCCGCCGCCGAGGGCACAGCGCCGCCTCCCGGCCCGCGGGGGAAGCGCCGTGAGGAGCCCGCGTCCACCCCACATTTGTTGTCTTATATATTACTATATATCAACAGTTCTTTTATCATTATGGTACAAGGGTTCTATATCCTCAGAGCTTCATACCTCCTCGATGTTTCTCCTAGGCAACTCCTCTAGGCACTGACTGTTCCTGGTCCTTGCAGCAGCCATCTGACTCCAGTTCTCACCAATCCACTCTTTTATGCCACTAGTTCCTATTGGCTACAGGTGTTGCCTGTTATCATCTGGCCTGCTCCTAATCTTTAGTAATAGGATCCAGCTGCAACTCTTTGGGGGATAAGATTACATTCTGGATTACCTATACTGTGTCCTCCTACAGGCAGGAGGACATGGGGGTCCTGGGGCTCTTGCCAGGCTTCAGGCTGGGGGCTGAAGGATTTTACCCCATGGTAGGGGTAAAATCCCTCCTGAGACCCCCAAAACCTCACCAGCTTGTGTTGGGATCGAGACTGAGCACACTGATCCCTGTCAACCACCACACCAAGTCCTGCATTTTCTCAGGCTGCAATGCCCAGCTGGCCCCCAGCACCCCCGGATTTATGGGAGGCTCATTCTGTCAAGTAGTGCCCCATCAGACAAGACTGAAGGAAAGGAGCTGCCCCTCCCTACCTGCAGCCTGAACAGATGACCTTACAGCCCCTGGCACTGCTGAAGGTGCTCTGTTCTGGAAGGGTAGAGACCTCAGCAAGGTGTAAAGCTTTCTTTGTTGCACTAATGTAAATCCTGGCCCCTCTTCTCTATATTGGGTTTATGAATCAATTAGTTTATTGATGCATAAGGTGGCAGGGAGCTGTGGGCTTTGCTTTGGGGGTGCAGTAAAGCCAGGCAGGGAGGCCAAGTCAGGCTCTTGCTGTGCCATGTGCTGCTTTGTGCCATGGCCCATCCCAATCCTCTGATAAACCCTAGGATCAGCAGCACTCAACCACAAGGGGCTTCTTCTCCTGACTTACTCCCTTTTCCTCTTGAGAGGAATAGGAGGAATGTGTCTTTACAGACCATGAAAATCTGCTTGTAGATAGGGCCAGAGACTTACAGATAGGGGAGGAATGGGAGAAACTAGAAAATGTTGCCAATTGACGCAGAATGCTGCAAAGCCAAGGCCATGTTAAATTCCTGAACTTGGAGAAGAAGAAGAACAAAGACTGAATGGAATGATGTATGTTACTTTGTTATAGATACAAAAAAGGAGGGATGTGCATATTAGAGGGGGACATGCAGTAGGGAAGTCTGTACCTTCCAAGTGCCTAAGCCAATTGGGAAAGGAAGAGGGTGTTGTGACCAGGAAATTAGGATAAAAAGGAGGCTGCATCCTCCAACAGTTTGACAGACCCCAGGGGAAATGCCCCATGGCCATTCCCTTTACTCAAATAAAGTTGCAGGACTGCTCTGTCTCCTTTCTGGACATAAGCCTCTGGCACTGTGAATTTTTCTGCACACTCTCCACCACAATGTCATGGTGTTTCCTCAACTCTCAAGAGAGGTTTTCACAGAACAGGGCCTTTACTCTCTGTTTTTGCATTTTAGGGTGCAGCTGGGTAAGTTTTGGAGGTTTTTGTTTTCCTCTGAAGCTAGGAAGAGGAGTCACAGACCAGAGAGACCCCAAAAACTGGACCTATAAGTAAATCATGAGCTGTCAGTTCTGCTGGAGTGAGCTCAGCAGCCAGACAGGAAACTTGTTTGCTTCCCCACAGCCCAGGAGAGACCGCTGGTGCACAGGCAGCAGCCTCACATCCAGTGTCCTGCCAGCCCTGCCTCAGACCAAGAGGTTTCTAGTCTCCAAATTCCACACTGCAGGGTTTCTCCTGCAGTTTCTTTTGGAGGATCCGTGGTGAGCCAGGTCTGGTCCCCAGGCTGGGCTGCTCCTGAGGGTCAGGGCACTAAATCTGGCTTTAGTCACATCTGTGCTAGAACAGCTCCTGCTGTCCTGTGCTTGCACAACCAGCCAGGAGGGAACGGAGCTGCCTTCAGGCTCTACAGCCTGATTCCTTCTTCCCTGCAGAAACAACCTGGGGTTTTTTGTGGTCCAAACCCTCTGGCCCTGCCCACAGTGCAGCTGAGAGGGAGAGGAGCCGGGGGAGTGTTTGGCTGTGCCAAGCAGCTCTGATTCTCCTGGGTGCTTTGGGATTCTCCAGAGCAGGAATCACAGGGTGGTACTCAGAAACCACTCAGTGGGAGCCAAACACGTTCCAAAAAAAATTGGAGCTGCCTTCAGTGGCCTTCCCTGCAGAAGGGGGATGGAGGAATTCAGGCCTCTCTGGGAAGCAGCTCCCACTGAGCCTGGGCCTCCCACAGCCCCAGTTCTGCTCTCCTCCTGCCCTGTTCCCTGCAGAGCCAGTTCCTGTTTGTCAGGATCTGTTCCCAGCACAGGGTCCTTCCCTACTCTTGCTTTTATGCAGCACTGCTGGAGCCTGATTCCCCCCCAGCCATGGACATGAAAGGCTGTTCCAAGGCTGCCACAAGCTGCACAGGGCAGACACTGACTGCACACCAGGGGAATGCTTCCCATATGCCTTTATTTGCAATGTTACAGGACTTTTTTACAGGCACTGTGCATTGGTGTTCCAGACCGGTTTGGAATTTTTCTTCTGTATTACCCAATGACCAAGAGGTGTGGTGGGAGCAGGGAAAATCCCTCACAGCAACCATTCCAGCCTCCAGGAAAGCAAAAGACATCTGAGAGCAACAATCTGCTTCTTCTGAAGCCACAAAGCGAGGGATCTGGTTTATAAACAGGCTTAAAAAATAACGTACATATATAAGAGCAGCTCGAAGCTAAAGTACAGCAGTAAGTGGTACATAGCTACATAGCATATCTGTTCACACCCTTTCTCCAAAGTTGGAAAAGGCATGGCTTAAAAACTAAAAAAACACAGTTAAAAAAAAAATATTCCATGCATTACATTTTAGTGTTTTGTGCAATTAAAATGGGATGAAAATAAATATAACTTAAAAAAAAAAAAACCCAACCTTTTCCATGACACTAATGGAACAGAGGCAAAGTCTATAAGGCACTTCCACATGGGCTAGTCTAGAAAGCCTGGCAAGGAGCTAAAACAGTGCAACCATTTACAATGGCATCTGATAAGCACAAGACACCTGTCTGGTGAGCTATGAACTGAGAAAAACCTTAGGAAACTTCAGTCCTTGGGGAAGAGGCTTGGCTGCAGATGCCTTAGTGGCCAACTCCTCCTTATTGCTGCAAGGGAGGTCTCCTCCTTGGGTGCTGGACCCATCAAACTATGGCAGAGGGGCTCTGGAGCCCTGCTCCTGGGGAGTGAGAGGGGACAGTGGGTTTGGGGATGGATGGATGGAGCAGGTGAGGGATCCATGGCTGCCAAGCTCCTGCACCACCCCCTGTGCTGCAGGTTCCTCGAGGCGGGGGCTGCCGCAGCCTCCCCTCCCCGCCAGCCTCTCCAGGGATGACCTTTGGTGCAGCAGCCCTGCCACTGCTCGCTTCAAATGTTCCAGGAAGTTAAAAAATAGCCTCCACCCTAAACAGGGAACTGGGTGTTTTCACAGGAGCAGGAGCACAGGGGCCCTCACATGGCCCCAGCAGCACAGCCACAGGCAGCTCTGTGGAAAAAAGGGGAGGCACAGGGATGTCTGATCCCAGCTTTGCTTTGCCAAAGGTGTCTAAGCTGGGTGCTGCCTTGCTGCTGTGAGCCTTCACCTGATGCAGATGGAAATTATGGACATGCTCCAGGCAGGAGGGTCGCCCTGGGCTAGGTGTGAGCATTGGTGGCGCTACACGTGTGCTCAGCTGCTGACAAAAAAGACTGATCGACCTGGATGGCCACTTTAGGTCTCATAGTAGTCCTTTATGAGCTATTTTTCTCAGCTAGGGAGGATTGGAGACCCCAGCTAAGGCAGGCTGGAAGCAGTTCCTAGCGGGGGAGCTGAGGCTCTAGAGAGGAGCCCAAAGTTTTGCTCACCAGGGCACTCAGCATGGGGAATGTGGGTGGGAAGCACCTGGCCATGGCAAATACCTGTGCCTGACTACATGGCTCTGCAGCAGGAGGGAAGCCCTGGCCCTCCAGTGCCACTCAAAAATAACAGCAACCTCTACAAGATGTCTTGAACACAAATTAAACCCCAAATCTGCCCTTCTAGCAGCTCTCTGAAGGACTTGGCACAGCCAGCTCCCTGGGCTGAAAGGTGCTGGCAGAGACAACCAAAGGGCTCCCACTACAGTGTCCTTCACCATCTCCACACCTCGCTCACACTCTCTGACTGCCAGAGGGTCCCGGCATGGTCACTGAGTGTTTTCAGGATGATCCCGGTGAAGGAAGAGGCTCCTTCCTCCACCAGCCCCCTTAACATCAGGCTGAGCAAGAGACAAAAGCACAACAGGCGAAGCATGCCCTTGCCCCGGGCCACCTGCTCCCACTGACTCTGCAAAGCCAAGGTTTCAAGTTCAGCTTTTGTTCTGGCAGGTTAGCTCTCTATTTACAGGAGGTGGGGGGGGAAACAACCAAGACAACCTAAAAAAAACCACAACAAAAACACATTAAATAGGGAGAGTATAGCTTTCAAACAGGGAGGGCGAGGGCTGGAAAGTGTCTTGTAGTGCAGTTCAGAAGAGTCAGTCGGGGGCAGGCTGGGGGGTAGTGGCAGAGTTGGATGCGCAGCTTTAATGCAAGTCTTCGCTCTGGGACAACTCTGTCAGGATCTGAATGAGGTTGTCCAGCCCCCAGAGGTAGCCATCCTCTCTGTTCCCTTCCACCCAGGGCACGTTGTGCTGGAGAACTTGTCCCTCTGGCAGTGGGGTGGTTTTCCCAAAGTCAATCATCCAGACTTTGGCTTGTTCCTGCTTGTCGTGAATGAAGAGGAGAGAGCTCCCAATTACCTGTGGAGAGGTGAGACCAATTAGTGGTGCACCTGTTGCTCATTTTCAGCCCTCTTTGGGGCTTTTAGACACCTTGCCTCAGTCAGGCTGCATTTCCAAGAGATGCTGCTGCAATTTTGCATGAGGAAAAGCAAGCTCTGTGTGCCACCGGTTGTGTTTGCACATGCAAATGGGACACTTGGACAAGCTGATTTACTCATACAAATCCCAGGTCTTGGCAGAAGGAGAGGATCAGAAAAACATGGGCATGAAAGATAAAGATGTCACTTTGGAAAATGGGCTAAGGTCCCTTAGCAAGGAATGAGATGAACTGTCTCAACCTTCAGATGGGGATTTTTTTCTTTGTGATCAGCCTGTGCTCTTCGCACTCACCAATCCTGCAGACACCCCTGCAGGGATGGGGACACTCCAAGTACAAGTAACTTGCAACCTGCTGTCTCCTGCTTCAAACACCATTGAACTACACCCAGACTGCCCCTAGAATATCCTCCTGGCACTCACAGCACTCTGGGGATGCAAAGTATAGAGCTGCATGGATTTCCTTTTCTCTGAGTTCACTTGGCTGCATCTGCTTTGAATGGCTCCTTCATATCCATCCTGAACAACCTTGGGGGAAATCCTGCAGCAAGCAGTGGCCTGGGCAAGACCAGGGAAGCCAAGAGGTGCATTTGGGCTCTGACAGCAAAAGTCTCAAGGCCTGTTGCAGTGGGATGAGACCCCACAAGCCCAATGGTCACCACACACAAAGCAGAGAGATGCTCAGCAGCTCAGCATGCTGACCCACCCTGGCTCACAGTCCCAGCCAGGCTGACAGCCAGCAGCAGCTCTGCTGTGGCTTCCCAGTGCTTAGGAAATGTGTATTAGTATCAAGCCAGTCACCATCATGCTCTTCTGCTTAATCTCTTCTTCCAGTCAGAAGATTTTAGCGGGGGCTTATACAGAAAAGCACCAATGGGTGGATTTCAGAGCTGTTCCAAATGAAAACTGCTTTCCAAATTCTGATATGAGTGAATTGGTGCATTACAGACTCACCTGCCCCTATGTCACAAATAGGGACCTTGGAGACCAGAGTGCAAGGGCTGTAGCAGAGGTGATGCAGAGCACTGAGAGCCATGAGTGCCCCTTACAGGTGTGTAGGTACATGGAAGAGAACCCAGCTGGTGTCAGCCCTCCAGACCAGCAGCACTAGATGTTACTGGGGACTCCCACATCCCTGCTATCAGCAGGGCTTAGCCTGAGGTTTGCCTTTAGACAAGGGTTTTGAACAGGATGCACGTAGTGTTTGCAAAAACTGTTATGAATTTACATTTTTCAGGAGACTTTTTCCTCCAGTGTGTTGGGAAAGCGTCCAAGGTCCAGAGATGCGTATTATTTCCAAGAAATGCTTATCTTTAGCTCTCCTCCTGCTAACCTCTGTCTTGGCCAGGACAGAGCATTCTAAATTTAAGGAAAAGCCTTTTGCTGACATTCCTCATTTGTGTGTCCTGGACTGCTCAATCCCCCTGCAGCTCCTTGGAGGAGCCCTGCTCAGCAAGGGCCTCATGGAGGGACACAGAGCTTGGCAGACCTTCTGCTGTGCTTCATCTCAAAGTGGGATGGAAAGTCAAAGCTGCTGCTTTTTAATTTTTAAGGAGTGGAAACTCCTTTCAAACCCTCTTTGAAAGGCTGCTTTGTTTCTGTGTTTTCAAATGAAACCCTGGCACTTAGTTTCAGGGAGAATTTTGTTTCCTGTGTTGAACTGCCCTGAAACCCTCAGTTTTGACATTTCCCTTCCAACTGCCTTCCAGGCACTGCCACCAGGAGGCACGGCCTCATCTGCCTTTGGCTCGTGGCAGGACTCTCCGTGTCTGGCTGGGGCTGAGGTGCCTCTGGATGAGGGACAGTGGGCTCTTGGAGCTGTGGCTCCTGAGCCCTAGGATTCAAAGGTTCCTATGAGGCTCTTTATTCCTACACTACACATGACAAGGACAAGTACTCTCGTGTTTTGTTAAGTAAATGTAACAGCAAAATTATTGCATTAAATTGTGGAGCATTTCAGTTCCTGAAATGGCCAAAAAAGATAGTGTTCCCTCCTTGTTTTCCCATCAGCACTGAGTCTTCACTATAGAAAATGTTGGTATCGTGGGCACTCATTTCTGTATGAAATTCCTTTGAAAGGCAGAGTTCGTACTGTGGTGCCCCAACCAGCTCAGGAAAGGCATTTTTGGGGTATCTGCAATTTATGGCTGTGTTGAAGCCTTGTTTGATCATGTGGAGCAACTGTCAGCCAAATGATACCTGACATGCATTCAAATAGACATTTCTCCTGAGAAAACCCCTGTGATTTTACACTAGGGAATCTTCCCTGTCATAAACAGTCTTGAGTTCCTCCTAGATCACTTTTAATCTGTTTGAACATTGGCTTTCAGTGGATTTGAGCCCATGTCAGATGCACAAACATTGTATGCTATCATCTATATTTGCACTTAAGTATTACATACACACATGAAAATACAGATATAAGATTAAACCAGCCCCTGACTTTGACTTCTCTCCTTGGACAAGCTAGGATTAAACAGTTTGCCTCTCCAGGCAGATCTATATAAACAGCAGAATTACCTCATGGCACTTGAAGAACGGGGATGTCTCCAGGGTAGCGCGGATACCCTTCAACCGGTTAAGGTAACTGTTCTGGAATTACAAAAAAAAACCCAAATCCAAGGCATTAGTGTTGCAGGAAACCTACATAAAAAACACTGCATTGGGGCAGACAGGAAAGTCACCCCCATGCCCAGCATCCTCCCACAGACCTTTCATTCTGGAGAGTTTTTTATGATCCACTTTTCCTTTTGGTTTCTACAGCACCCTGAGCTCCTGTGGCTTTCAAAACTTAGTGAAAGCATCTGCTTTTGCTGAACTGGTGCTTTCTGCATCCATGGTGGGAACACCTAGTTCAGCAGCTGCTACTTCTTCCTCTCCCCTGCACTCCCTTCATAGATCAACTCTTCACTTCATCTGTCTTTTTAGCACTCAGGCAGTCACACATCACGAGACCCTTCTGCAACTCTGTTATCAGCACTTTTGCAAAGCCGGTCCCGTGGGCAGAAGGGCTTTCACCATGGCCAGCACATGGGTCAAGAACCACAAGCCTGTTTGAGCATCCCTGCCAATTGCTGAAGGCACTAAACATTCTCAGGGGGCTCCATTGATTTTGGGGTTTATATAGAAGAATCAAGCACAGAAACACACACACAGCAAGTATCTGAGCACTGTAAAACACTTGCAAGGGGAGAGGTGGGATTGCTGTACAAAAATGCACTGGCCAAGAAACCCCATTCAGAGCCATGGTATGATGTGTGCTCCAAGTTTTTTGGGGTTAAAATGCAGCCAGGCAACTTCATCTTCAGATCCAGGAAAATCCCTGGGTAAATCTTGTGAAAGCAAGCATGCCAGTTTGAAGGAGACAGTGCCAAGGGCCACTCCAGCTGGAGCCTTGCACTTGGAAACTTTATACAGTGCAGCTTAAAATGGGAGTGCTTTGTCAAATTGGTTATTTGACACAGTTAGTGTAAATTGTTTACACCCAAATCTCTCATTCTCCTGGCAACTTAGGGAAGCTTGGAAAATGCTGCCTGTGGCTTGCCCATGTGAAGTGTGCCTGGCACAGGATCACCCTGCTGCAAGAAGGGCACAGGCAGCCCCCCATGCAGGATGGGAGCCCCCAGTACTCATACTGGGGTACAGAGAGGGCTTGGGGTGACCACCAGCCCAGGGGTGAGGGACAGAGCATGGCTGTGACTCCTCAGTGGGTTTTGGGAGCCAATCCTGGAGATCCTCAGCGGACTCAGACTCAGACTCGGGTCAAGCAGCGCTGCTACAGCCAAGTCCCCTCCCAGTTCTCCACTGCACCAGGATAGTGTTTCTCTTCAACATTTCTCATGCTTTTTAAGAGACATTGCTCAGGCTTCAGCCCTGCAGGCCAGGGACCTGATGAGCTGAGGCCAGGCTCCATGGAAATGCCCTCTCCAGGCAATGCCCCCAACATCCCCCACTCACCAAAACATTCCTGTTTCCTCTAGTGAACTCGCTGAAGGCCTCCATGACTTGTTCCTTTGTCCGTGTCTTCTTGAAGTCCCGGTTCACAGTGCCGTCCTCTTTCTTGAAAAGAAGGGACAGGGCTGAGTTGGATGGGGAGGGAGTTGGGGCAGGAGCAGTGTCTCTGCAGCCATGCATGTTGCCAAGCAGGATGTGACCAGCGTTTTTGGCAGCTGAAGGATCTGTCTGTGGAGCAGGGGTGAGCAGAGGCAGCAGGTCTCTGCTTGCACATCCCAAGTTATCCCACAGCCCCAGCGCATTGATCTCTAATGCAAACAGAACTCCCCATCATCAAACACTTGCCCAAAGTCACTGGCAATGTGGACAAACTCTCCTCACAGACTCACAAACTCTCCAGGTGCTTGCTGCTAACAGAGGCTGGAGACCACCTGTATCTGGTGTTTCTGTGCCCAAATGGTTTCCCATGGCTGCTGTGGCTGAGAATGGCACTGACACCAGCCCTGGACTGTCTCCCTGGCTTGGGGAGGACAGCAGAGCATGATCATAATGGGACAAAACTGAGCGTGGATGGGAAAAACATCTCAGGAGCAGGAGCAAAACTGCTCTGTGAGAAATCCTCCTTAAGGACCATGCAGCAAGGAGCAAGCCCATGGCTATCTGGCCTCACTGGACCTTTGATAGTCCAAGGATCACAAACCCTTCAAGGCAGCAGCCTGGCACTGAGATGCAGTGAGCAGCCTTGTGCTCTCCTCTGCCTTTTCCCGAGGCACATCCATCCTTGGCCTGCCAAGGCATGGCTTGCCCACTGCAGGGACAACACTCAGCCCTGGCCCAGAGGCTCCTGTCTGAACCTCTGGGCAGCTTTGTAGGTCCCTCTCAATTTCCCTGGTCCTTCTGGGGCTCTGACTTTTACATCAACTCATTTCATTGTCCAGAGGGGCCCTGGGACAGGCAGGCAGATCTCACTTCCTGGATACAGGGGCTATTCTAAACCACACTTGCTCGTGCTCACAGCTCCATTGCAGGGCTCCATCCCACTGCTCCAGACAGCTCATTTGCACACAATACAGCAAAGGGACAGAGGCCAAAAGACATCCTATGGGCTGGGGAAGATGAAGGATGAAGAAGCAGAGCAGAGTCTGGGGGAGGAAGAAGGCACAATGAAATCACCTGCTCTGGAGGTTTCAGACCCATCCAGGGAAGTGGCCCAGCACAGGGCGATGTACATCCCCCTGGAGAGGTGGCTTGCTGTGGGCATGGTGGCCAGTCCAACATGGGGGAAGGTCAAGTGACCAAGGCAAGCCTGCCACCAAACCAGCACCTGAAGTGCAGTTTGGGATGAATCACCCAGCACACTTCAGCTTCCAGCTTGTGTTTTGTGTAAGCATTAACAAAGGTGATAACAAAAGCAACATAGAAAAGAAAAACTCCAGGAAAAGCTTTGTTTGTACCAATTGCACTGACTGCACCCAGCTTCAAATCACCCTGGACTCAGCCTGACCATTGTGCTGCCACAGGGTCCAAAAGCAATGCTCAGGGCTGGCAGAGTGTGTATTGGCAGGGGTCAGGGACAACCTTTTCGCTGGAGACTGTGCTGCAGAGCTGGGATCTCTGCTCTCAGCTGTGACCTTGCTGAGGATGCTCTGGTGGCACGTGTGTGGCGTTTGGAGGAAGGGCACTTTGCTGCTGTATGTCCCTCCTGGGAGCCCCTGACGTGGCAGCTCAGAAATGAACCCACCCTCTCCCAGGGGGATGATCAATATCAACCTGGAGAAGGGCCACAGCACTAATTCCACGTGTAAAGAGCACAACTTTCCACAAAGCATCCAAGAAAGGAGATGGACTTCTAAGTGCTCCTAAAAATAAACACAAATTACAGATGGCCTTTCCGATAAGGCAATCTCAGCTTCAGGAAGGCCAAGCAGCCTATCCCTAGTGCTGCTCCCGCCTCCTGCAGCTTCCTTGCCCAGCCAGAGGTTGCTGCCACCATGCTTGACAGCTGCCATGACACTCACAGGTATCTGAGCCCCCAGGGGCTGCCTTCCACGCAGGAGCAATGTGAGGGGGGCTGATAAGGGCTATCACAACCTCCACCCCAGCAGCGATTCCAGCTCGCGCTGGCGTCACTGGGGCAGGGCTCAGGTCAGCCAGATCTCTGCACACTTAGGGGGAGGCTTTCCTGGCTGGTTTTGGGACCCTGCAAACATTCCAGCCCTGTGGAATGCCATCCCACAGTGGCCTTGCTGCAGGCAGTGGTGAGTAAGGCTCAGAGCAGGGCAGCAGCTCGGGAGTGTCACTTCCTTCAACTGGGCCACCAGGGATCACTTGTGATACTTTCAGCATGGAAATTTTATTAATAGCTACTGTTTCCAACAGGTTCAAGCTATTCCAGAAAGTCAAATGAAAGTCATTATCTCCTTTTGCAAAGGAAAATTTCCATTTTAAAGAGGAAGAACTGGATCTTCAAGGCCACCTGGGAAAGGGAGAACTCACTCAGGAAAGGGTTGCTATCCTCATGCCATGCCCTGAGCTGCCTGTTTGCCTTACCTGACTGTGCTATCCAAAAAGTTTCCACTGCTCCTCTCCTTCCTTCCTATAACACCTTCCCACATGTCCAGGGTCAAATCCTGTCCTTCCCTTGCACTTCTCAGAGCTCTCCTCTGGCAGCCCCAATCCATGAGCGAGGGACAGGGCAGATTCACCACTGCTCTCCCCAGGGAAGCATCCACAGCAAGAAATAAAACAAGGGAAGACACCAATGGCACCTTCCCTAACACAGAAACTCAGTCCCAGAAACAGGGATAACAGCAGGGATACAGCAGAGCATGACCAGCCCTGTTGGAAAAAAAGCCAGCTGTGAAACAGCATGAACTGCTAATGCTTTAGCTTAGGGGAAAATAACCCAGAAGCTGAGGGATTTAAGGAGAATTACAGTAATTAGAGCCTTGATCAAATTAGTCAGCCCCCTAGCAGCAGCAGGAATACTGCTGGAAGCCAGAATTTCTCAACATTTTTCAATTAAAGGGCTGCTTCACCTCTTTGAAAAAAAAATCTACTGCTCAGATCAGGCAGCAACTTGTTTATGGTCAGCTAAACAAAGGTACAAATCTCATAACTCCTTTATGGCTTTTACTTCCCTTCACAGGGTTTTTTGGCCTCCCTGGGGATATGATTTGTTTGGGGTTTGTTTTGGGGTTTTTTTTTTACATTTTTTAATTTCAAGTGCTTCATATATAGCCTGCCCCCTAAACATGCCCAGACTGAGAAGCACCACTGGAAGCCAAGGATATATCATGCTGGACTATAAATAGATATTTCTGCTTACAGCAAGAAAGCAGGGGAAGAACCAGTGCATGGGAGTTTTAGTCCCAACTGGAAATGCTACCAAGGAAGTCTAAAAAATCTGTTGTGAGGGCTTTATTGGGGACCAGCTTCATTTGTTTTAATTCTGTCATTTTGACACTGCTATCTTCAGGCAGGAGGTTTGGCTAGAGAAACCCAGACAGGCACTCTGGGAGAATTCTGCTCAACTTGGAGAGGAGAAAAATAATCAGTGATCAAGAGACAGAAACTCCTCCAATCAAGACACATGCAGATATGAACCACTGTTTCCACTAAGAGCAAGTGGCTGCTCTGAGCTACTGCCTGGGCCCTCAGCAGCTACCCAAGCCTGAATTACTGCAAACACAACTTGACAGAGCTCCCCGTGGCTGCCAAGCCAACACCATGCCCAGGCATGCAATGAAACCCTTGGCTCAAGTGTGATATTAGCTTTAATTCACACTGGCTGGCTAGCAAAAGCCATAGGCCACTGCTGGTGCTCATGCAAGCAGTATCACTAATACTCTGTGCTTACAGACCTAACTGTTCAAGTGCCATCCCAACATCTTTCTCACCTCCCTGGAGAAAATCTCCTGGGCTGGCTCACCTGCTGGGGACACAGAAGCATCCCAGCTGGCGTCTCCAGAAATGTGAGTGCTGCTCTGAGCAGGAGTAGTCAGCAGCTTACACGTGCATGCAGGTGCTGGCAGAAAGTGCAGCTGTGTGTGCTTGTCCCATTTCATGGGGTTCAGCTGCTGAATCTTCCTGGACAGGCTGGTAAACACACCCTCCTTACTGACTGTGGCTGAGCTCACAGCTCCAACCACAGATGGGCACACGTTCAAGCTGGGATTTGGATTAATGGCTCAGCCCAGTGGCAGAGCAGAATTGAAAGCAAACAACTAATTTGAGTCTTCGAGTTGGAGGATGGCACTTTGTATTTTGCAGGGAGGGAGAAATCAACCAAGCAGCTGATGTAATGAGATTATGTCTAAAACCATCCTCAGGATGATGCCCTGAGCTCAGCTGCATTCTCAGAGGAGCAGCAGTGCCCTGGGTGAGGTGCCTGTGAGGTGCTTTGGCTGCAGGGGCTGGGGATGTCCAGATGTGAGCTGCTCTCACATGTATGAGACTGCATTTATGTATGCATGATAAGACTGCATGTATGTAGAGAAAGACATCACAGTGCCCTGAAACAACTGCCCTTCCTGCTCCCCTTGAAACTCTCCCAGAATTCTCTGCTACAGCTGTTTTCCTATTTCGATCAAACCTCAAATTTACCACTGTTTACCTTGTCCTTTTGGATTATTAAAAAGAGAAAGCACCTGAATTTCTTTATTTTTAATATATTTCTGGGCAATAGCTGTAAACTTTGCCACGATCCCAACTGAAGAGCTTATCTTAGCCCAAATTCAAAGAGCAGTAGGAGCCTTGACCCAGATTCAGGAAAGCATGTGGTTAAGCACATCCTTACACTCAGGAGAGCACTTCATGATGGGAATAAAGGCAGCCAATGACTGATGCTCATTTACACCTTTCTTGAACCGATTTCTTTTAATTTATTAATTAATTTAATTTGCTCTGTGTGTGTACCTCTGTGAGTTTGGCTAGTGAGCTGTTCCCCTGCTCTGCACACTGGCCAGACTCACCTTGATGCCCTCGATCCTGAAGCCCAGCGTGGCGGTGGAGCTGATGGTCTCCCTCCACTGCATGTAGCGGGGCTTGGTCACGGCACGCAGCACGTTCTCCTCCTCAGTGGGGGCGTCAGGGTCCACCTCAATCATCTTCTGGTACATGTCCTTCCTCAGGCTCGGCTTCTTCCGGGCCTTTATCAGCTCCTCCTCCAGGTACGTTCTGCAGGGAGCGAGGGGGTGTGTGAGCAGGGCACCACATGAGGTGCCATACACCCACAGACAGCCCTCAGCCCAGAAATCAGGCTGATCCAGGATAGCTGATCCCTAAGGAGTAGTGCAGCATAGGAAACGATGGAGCAAGCCTCATTGTGGCTGAATTGATCCTGATTTAATTATCACTCCATCATCCAGACCTGATATCTCTTCAGTTCATCAAGGAACCACAACCAGTCTGGCAATAACAAGGGAAGTTATTTCTCTTGCTGCTGCCACCCCAGCAGCCTCCTCGTGCCATCCCTTGCCCTGAGCTTACCCCAAAGTTCAGGAAACCTGAGCTAAACATGACTTTCAAGATATGCCCAAACTGTGCACATGCTCTGGGAGCCAGCTGAATTGAAGACAAGAAGGACATTACTGTGTCCCATCCTTCAGCATCAGCTGCTGCTGCTCCCTTTGAGGATCAGCCAAAGCTGCTCCTGTGCCTCTCCTGTGCTTTTGCCTTCCCTCACTCTGTGAACCACGAGGGCTCTGCCTCACCAGATGCTAAATTGGGTGTTTTTCTGGGGATGATTTTGCCCAGCATAGGTCTGCTTAAAGTGGACTTCCTAGCAAAAGCTTTCTCTTCAAGATGAAGCACAGCAAGGGATGCAGCCTTGGCCAGGTGCTTACCACCACCCCAGGTCCACAGGGTGCAGCCAGGATGGGGGAATGGGGGAAGGAAGATGGAAGGTGCAGAGGAGTGTGCCAAGACCTTGGTTTTATCCATACTTTAGAGAAGCACCCCTCTGTGCCAGAGCACAGTGGCGGAAAAGTTCTGCACTCTGGCAGATGCATAAAACCATTATCTACAAAGTAATACTTCCTACAGCAATAATAAACCACCACGGAATTCCTCTTGCAGCTCCCAAATCAACCCTGGCTCAGCCTGAAAAGTGTCCAGGCCCTCCTCAAACAGCCCACCAAGCTGGGTGAGATGTCCCAGCAAAACAACACAGGAATGACCCTATCTGTCACTGTTCTACACCTTCCACTAGCCATGGCCAGTTCTGCAGAGGGACAGTGCCCTGTCCCCATGTCTCTTGTGCCAAAATCCCAGCACGGAGTGTGTGATTCACCTCCAGAACCAAGCAAAACAAGCTGGGAGGGTGCTGAGTGGATTATGTGGGACAGTGTTCCTGTGTCCCACAAGGCAAACTGGTGCATTTGCTTAGGGCAGACATCCCCAGGCCACCAGCCCCCTTGAAAAATACTGCAGGTAAAAGCAATGAAAGTCCTTTCCTTGACTGAGACCACCAAATTCATGATGTTGGTGCAGATGGAATAAAACAGCAGAATAAAGCAGCAGCATGCTTAGAAGTGCTGCTCACACGGCTCAGAGGGCTAGAATGTCTTCTTTTGAGAATGACAGATCATCAATGTCTGTGGCCTGGTCCTCCCCATTGCCTCAGGCTTGTGCCATCACCAAGGCTTAAGAAAGACAAAGTTTTGTTTAGGAGCGACTGGAACAGGCTGCCACATCCCAAAGCCAGGTTGGCATGAAAAAAACAAATCTTTATCTGCCTGGCAGCAAGCTGCTGGCTCAGAGGACAGGTTTAATACCCCTGAGGTTTAGATTATTTGCTCAGCCATGGGGATGCCCCATTCCACAGCATTAACTCCATTCATCCTCTCTCACCAGCTCCTCCCATGGCACCATCTTATTTCAGGATAACGATGCCCAGCACATTTGCCCCCTTGCCTGAGCTCCCAAACCCCAGGTGCATAAATCACCTGACATGTGATCTGTGCATGGGAAGCTTTTTCCCTCCCAGAGACAGCCACAGGGGCACCTGGGCAGCACGTCCAGCAGCTCTTCTCCTGGTGGCTGCTGTCTGGGTCCAGAGTGAGCCCTGTTTCCTTCCCAGAGCAGCATGTGTGTGCCAGCCGGGGCCACATGGCTGCGCCGGGCCCTCTGCCCTTCCCTCCACCCCTCCCCTGGAAAGTATTCCCCGCCTCTTCCCTGCCGGCAGCCCGGCACGCCAGTTCGAGTTTCACATCGGGATTCAGGAGGGGAAAAAAAGATTCCTCCCTCCTACAGAAACCATCAGCTTTTCCAGCAGCGCGTCTCCACCATGTCTGGGCTGCGCCTTTGCCAGCAAGGGGGGTCTCAGCCCTTCCTGCCACCAGACTGCAGCACACCCAGGGCTGAGGGGTGGCCTGAGGCTGTCCCAAAACTGGCAGCCACCTGGGGCCACCAGCCTGCTCCCATCTGCTCTGGGACACCCTCGTCAGCTGTGGCACGGCTCACTCAACAACTGCTGCTGGCCAAGTGGCTGTAGCCTGGGATCCTGGTGGATCTGGAGAGATGGTTCTCAAGGAGGACACGGGTAATGTTGCTCATCTGTTAGGAAATATTTCAAGGGCTTTGCGTGAAAGGCACTGAGCTACTCAGCACACGCATTTTATCCCTCCAGTGGGCATCAGAGCAAAGGCTGAGCAGAGGGAAAATTTCTCGCTCACTGAAATTGTGCCTTTCAAAGAGTCTTTACTTCATCCCTCTGGCACCCTGGGCAGGATCTCCTACACCCCATGCCTTGGCTCTGTCCTCATGTGGCAGAGAGAACCTCCCTCTGTTCACAGAACAGCTACTGTGCCATTCCTGTGTACCCAAACCCAAGCAGAGTGCTGTCCCCTCCACCATACCAAACCTTTCCCAGCATGCAGGACAGTCAACAAGCAGAGAAGGAAGGAGCCTGGTGTATCCTTTCCATGCCCAGTTTTCCCCCTGGCTCTATCATAGTATTGGCCAAGCTTTACTTGCAGACAGATGAGCCTGGTATTCTTAATTGTGTGTTTCAGGCAGTTTTACCTAGGACATGCATTTACCTTTGAATACCCCATCTTAAACTCAGAAAACCTCCTCCATGCCACTCACCTGACCCCCATTTTGCAGTCCATAACACAGGGGGAGTCAAACTCAGCCAGCAGATCTTCCATCTGGTTGTATCTCTCCCCATCTTTGACCACATCTCCGTGGTAGGCAGGGACATAGGGCTTCAGGACATCGTTCATGAGGCGGTCAAGGCACCGCTGCTCCGATTCACAGTGCTTCTTCAGGATCCTGCCATTGGCCGCCGCCTTGAAACTACCTGAGGGGCACAAGGGACAATGTGGCACTTGCTTTGGGTAGCAGGGGGACAGGAAGGGCAGCCCAACACCTTGGGAGCAGCTCCATTTACACCTCACCCAAGGAGTCCCTACAGGCAGGGACTGAAAAGCTCAGGTTGCCAGAGGTTTATGAGCAGCACTGTCACACCCCAAGAAGGCAGAGACCCCTCCTGCAGCACCCACCATGTTTGCTTCACATCTTCTGTGCACTTTCCTCCAGGCTCACATCTTTGTGTCTATGCTCATGTGTGGGGCACCTTTGTGCTGGGCAGCATCACCTGCTTGGCAATGGGTCAGGAGCTGGGCCTGGCTCTCACCCAAAGCACCCAGGAAAAAGCAGCAATAATTCCTGCTGGCCCTGGAGACTGAAAGCTCAGAGCACCTTCACACTACCCTCACTAGCATTTAGATTAAGTCACTCTCCTGGGCTAGAGACTGGGAGCTGCAAGCTGTGACACTCATGCAGCAGCCTGAAGCAATTGAGGCCAACAAAGCTCATTAAGCTGGGATAATGAAGGGCCCTGCCCCCACTCTGTGCCTCCCCATGCTCTGTACCTGCATGTCCCGCTAGCTGGATCCAAGGGTACTTCTTCTTGAAAGACATCACAAACGGGGACCAGTGCACCATATTCTTGATCTTCCTCCATGACTTGCTCTGAGGGGAAAAAAAATCATGAAGGTGAATGCAATGTTTTAAGCTTTTACTGTCTAAAAAGTCACTTCAGGCAGCACGCAGCTGTTCTGGACAGGGAAAGAGGCACCAGAGCCAGCGCAGGATGGAAGCAAACAGAAAATCTGCTCTTTTCCCATTGTGCTGTGCCAAGCCTCTGGGCCTCAACTCTACATTCAAAAATCACGAGTAACTTCACTGAAGTGGATGGTGTTACAGCGTTGTTCCAGTTGGCTGCTGCTGCTGCAGAGCGCCCAGCCATCCGCACTGCCTCGTCCCTGCTGCTCCCTGCATCCCTCTGTGGAGCAGCAGGGACATTAACCCATCCCTGGGCACTGCACCACAGGGACACTGACCCATCCCTGGGCACTGCAGGGACATTACCCCATCCCTGGGCACCGCATTAGATCGCAGCAGATGGAGAGGGAAGGCAACCCAGGACTGCCATCCAGCCACAAAACCGAGCTGCAGGTCCTGAGGGGAACAAGAGCACAGGCACACAGAGGCTCCCTGCCTGGCTTTTGTTCCCCCTGAAAGGCAGCTGCTGTGTCCATTAAGCTGGCAGCCCACGTGTGCTGATCCGCCCGCTCTGGCCCATCCGTAACTACAGTTCAGAGAACAATTCCCTGCTGACACGTTGTGTTTCTCACCAGATAGATTGCTCAAAACTATTTACATGGCTCTAACGAAGGCTGCACTGGACGGCACAAACGGCTCCTTCCTGCGAGTTTTTCCCTGGATTGTTCTAGGGAACACACCACCAGCAAAAGGCAGGGGATGACCTCTTATCTTGGCCCCAGAAGGTGACGGCACAAACAAATTATGTGAACGATATACAAGGGCAACAATGGAAAAATGCCTTCTTGCAGGAGCTGGGACAAACAGTGTAGTCCTTGGCTGCTCCAAGCTCCTGGGTTCAGCTGGAAGCCAGCAGATAAATTATCCTCATTTGCTCCGCTGTGAAGGCATGGGAGGGAGCCTTCCAGAAAGCCCAAGTAATCTCTTCCTCGTGTTTGGAGAACTGGCCCCTGTTCCAGTAATGCTTCACAGACAGGCAGGGAAGAGCCAGCAGCCCCAACTTGCAGTTTGGATGCTTGCTGGGGGTGAACTCACAGCACAGGAATCCGTGCTGGGAACTGCTGACATGTTTAAATGGCGAGCAGCAAGAAGCCAGACAGAGATGTTCGTGTCTAAAGCGTGGAAATTACACCAGGGTTATCCCGTGCACCAGCCCACCAGGGAGCAGGGAGATGCAGGGTGGGCAGCACAGGAGTGGGAGAGGGGAAGAATCAAGGCCTGTCCCCACCTCACAGCCTGGGAGGAGCAGGGCAGCCCTTCCCTGGAAGGCTGCCCGTGGCCGGGAGCGTCCCAGCACAGCCTGGCACTGGGACAGCCTTGCAGGAGTTTGGCAGCAGCTGCCCAAGCACGGGGTGACACCGGGCATCCCCTTCTCCAGGGCTCCTCCACGCCGAGGGCTTGCTTGCTTTGGCAGGGGGGTCGGGCAGTTCCCTACCTGACATGAGGATGAATGTTTTTATTTCCACACAGAGTGCCAGAACTTGTGTGTTTTAGCTGTTCTTTGTTCTCCTTCTGGCAGAGAGCGAAGGGGAAGCGGGGGGGTGTCCCCTCCTTTTGTTTTTAAAATAGTAACATCAAGTCCTGGCTGATGTCATGAAAAAAGGGGGAAGAGAAAGTCTCCGGGGGAGTTTGGACTCTAAAGGAGTGTGACCCACCTCCTCTAAAAGAAGGAGTCCTCCCCTCACTTGCAGCACAGCATCGTAAGTCACTCAGTCCCAGGAAACATGCCAAGGCAATGTGCCTTCCCAAGCCAAGATTTTGGTTGATGGTGGTTAGAGCTTTACAGTTAAAACCTTGAGGTACTTCAAGGTACAGGCAGAATGGAGGCAAACAGTCCCCAAAGCAGGGCAAGCCACTCTGGCTTCCCCCTGCCAGGGCTTTCCCAGCAGTGATGCTCTCCATTCCAGCACTGCTCCCAGGGTAGGATAATGACCCTGAGTCCCCTGGAGACACAAAACTCAACAAAAACAACCCTTCTGCTGATCTGAACGGGTCAGAGAGCCAGTCACTCAGCACAGCCACCCGAGGAACAGGTAGCACGTCCTCACCCCCTCTCCGCCAGAGGGAAATGTTTTCACCCAGGCCTCACCTGGTTTCAGGCACACCTTTAGTCAGGTATTTCCAACCCAAGTTTTAAGGACATGTGTAACAACTTCTTTTATGGTGAGGCTTGAAGCAAGCTTCATCCATTTCAAGCCACTCCCAACCTGCTGGAAATTGACTGCAAGGTCAGTTGTCACTGCTGCAGGGGTGACCCACAATTCTGATTCACAGAGCCTCTTTCTCCCTGCTTCTCACAGGGGCAACCTAATAGGGGAGAAGAGGGACTGTTGTCCCTCTGATTCCTTCAGGAGCCACTGGATTTTTGTTTAACACCTGAGCCCCCTCCCAATGAAATAAGAAGAAGTTTGCTTCACCAAAAGAATGTTGCTGTGTTGTGTCAGTGCTCAAAAGGCTCAATTTTGCAAGGTGCAGGTCCCCTACTAAACCAGCAGCTGCATGACTCCATCTATCTCTGGGACAGGCAGCAGAGGAGATCCCAGAGGAGCAACACTGGCCAATGCCCCCAGGGATCCTGCCACTCCCTTTGCCTGAAGATAGCAAAATTCTCCCTAGGTAGAGTGTTGCTCCAGAAAGTCAGCCTTTGTACTTTCCCTTGAGCCCCAAGAGAGATGGGAGGTGGCTTTTAACCATCTGCAGGGTGGTTCACCATATCCTTCACCCTGGCAAAAGGTCTCTGTTTATTCAGAAACTGATGTGCAATCAGAGATCTCAAAGCCCAGGGTTTGGGATCCTGGCCATGCCAACCCTCATGTCAGTCTCTGCAGCCAGCCATGGAAAACCAGAGCCACAAGGTTCACACCACTCCAGTCTCACTCCACAGCCACATGCAGGAAACAGCCCCTCCACTGCCTCCTGCCCTGCCTGGTGCTATTAATAGACAAATTGAGTATTAAGGCTATTTACAGTAAAGAAATCTTCTTTAACACTGTGTCAGCCTGTTGGGAACTATAAGGTAGTCACCTCCGGGCTCTGTAGTAGTCTGTAACTTTTGGTTTACATTCCAAGGAGTTATTTGCTCACACATCCAGGAGCACAGGCACAGCTGTAGGTGCATGAAGGTGTGGTAACTCCCTGGACTCAAAGGATTTTTCACCATACTGAAAGAAACAGCTCTGCAGGTGGCATTACCAAGTGATGCAGCTGAAGGGCAGATCCGTGCTCTTCTCATTTGCCTGCAAGGAGCTGAACCTGCAGGTGGTCATTTCAAAAGGTGAGCACATTTCCAAGCCTTTTGCATGATCAAAGCCTGCACCTGATGTGGCACCCGGGCTTCCAGCTCTCCCCCAAACCCAGCCCTTTGCCTCCCAGAAAACTCAGGAAGCTGTGTGGACTGACTGCACTCTTGCACAGGCAGCAAGAGCATGGAGCCTGTATAAGCAGGGAATGTGCACGAGGTTGCTGATGCAATTCGACACTTTTTATTTAAAACCTGGTTCAGCATCAGCAAATGCCAACTGATTAGCTGTTAAGTAAATTATTTAGTGACTCTGGAAATATATTTAGCAAGGAATGGCACTGTTTTCCTTAATAGTCTGCCACATGGAAAAGAGGCTCAACAAGTGCAAAACCAACTCTAAAAAATAACTTCTCAAGGTTTCTGCAGCACTCTGCTTCTGCCTCTGCCCTCTTGCAGCTTTTGTTTACTGCACAGAGCAGTATCCCAAGCCAGGAGTGGGATACAGGCCAGAGGAGTTAATCCCTCCCAGTGAGCACCCACAATTGGTCAGGGGGAGAGGAGTGCTGGCAAAACAATTTTATCGGCTGTATGTTTAACTTTACTTATCTGAAGCTTAAAGCAAACTCTAGGCTTTCCCCATCTGTCAATAGAGGTTCGTATGGAAAGAACAACACAGGAGAATTTAGTGCCAGTGCAGAAGGTCAGAGGATATATTGTGTTTAATTAGATTAAACAAAAAGTGACTGATGAGCTCAGTGGCTGCTGTACATTTTCTCTATTGCATATTTATTCCTTTAATGTCTGCTCAAAGGAGACGTGCCTTTCTCAGACTGCCTGTGGCCTCCCTTTCCCAGCATGGACACTAGTGGAATTTGACTGGTGTTATTCCCCATGCATGGAGCCAGCAGGGTGCTCTTCCCTTTCCATGCATTCAGCCAGAGAGATAGGCAGTAACTGATTTAATTTGCGAAATTATGCTTTCCTATGGTTTTATGGGACCAAATGCTCCTGGAAATAGTAGGAGCTGGACCTGTATTTTAGTGCTTTTTATTAACATGGTTAGAGGCAAGATTACACAGCTGGGCCAGGGGATGGAAAAGAGTGGGAGCAGCATTAAATTAATGATTTTCCCAATTGTGAAAAGAGCTTCAGCTCCTTTCTCCCAGAAAAATAATGAAATATCCTAGGATCAGAAGAGATGCAGGACAACTATGAGGAGACAGTAATGTCACCAATGCCCACTGCTTCCCCAAGTTTCACTAGAGTTGCTGCAGTCCAGGGACTTGGATAAGTGAGACCCTGGCTTCCAGATTTTCTAGGAAGTGACATGAAGCTGTGCTGTTGCAGGCTCCAAGATGTTTCATTCACAGCTAGGAGGGTCAGGTGGCCAGAGCCTTTCTGATTTAAAAAACCAAGGCAGCAAGGGCTGAGAAGGGCAAACTTTGCTCCACAGAGCCCTCCTCTTTAATACTAAATGAGTGGAGGGAACTTTTGCCTGCAAAGTTCCCTCCGTGCCAGCCCGCTCCACGGCCATGCACATCCAGCCAAGGAAAAAGAGGCCATTTAGTTTTCCATGTTTAAAAGAATGAATGTGTTTTCTTTTGCTCTTTAAAAAGTAGTTAAGGTTTCCCTAGTGATGATTGTTTCCCTTGACTGGGAAAAACCTTGTCACTGCAGCCTTGGTGGGGAGGCCAGCTTTGTTCATTGTGCTGGAGGCCAGGCGTGCAGGGCAGAGCTGGCAGGTACCATGGAATGAATGCCTCCTCCTCCTCCTGCTGTGTCCTGCCTTGGGGGTGACCAAAATGCAGCATACACAGTGAAAAACCTGTGATGTGATGGTGCAGGGCTGGGTGTCTGCTTGGCTTTGCCATCTCTCAGCCCCTGGCTGCCTCTGTCCTTCAGGCTGTGACCACTGTCCCTGATGCTGGCAGCAATGACAGCCCATATTCTGAATTGTCTTCCTCCTACACAAACCCCTCTCATCCTTGCTGATGCTTCTGTACTGCACAGCAGATAAATAGCCTTGTTTTGGCCAGAGGAGCAGCTGGCAATGGAAGAGAGGGGCTTTGGATCAGTGGGCATTTCTTGATTTAGTCACAAAAGGCGTAACACAAAAGTTTCAGCAGCTCCCCAAAACCTGGCAGAAGCAATGCCAGTTCCATGTCCCACAGCTTCCACTGCACAAAGATAAAGTGAGGCCCAACATCAGGCTTCACTGAAGTTAATACAAGGAAATACATTGTGATGACTGACAGGCATTTCTGGTTGCCTAGAAATTCTAGTGTAAAGCCCCAAGTCTTATTAGATAAATTATTTTGATGACTGTGGTATAGACACTCCTGTTGGGGTGTAGTTACTTCTGTTGGGGTGTACCAGCTTCTGCTACTCTCCAAGGTCTCCATCTCATTTAGAGTGAGAAAAAATCCTAACACATGCACTCTTTTACTTCAACCATTTTGTTTTTCAGAATTGTCTTGTTTTAGCCAGGAATGATTTTGCCTTTCACAAGAGAGAAACCACTCCCCTCTGGTTTTGTGAGGAATGCCCTTTTCTCCAGTGGGATCAGGGAGTTGTCCCACCAAGACCAAAGATCTGGGGTAGAGGGTCACAGAGATAAAGCTACTGCTTCTCTGCTGTCTGCAGAGATCAGCATGTGTGATAGAGGAGCCTCAGTAAAAAACACATGAAAGCCAGGAACATCTGTTCAGATCATGGAAAAAATATTCCAGCGTATTGGAAAAAAAACAGGAGCCTGTTGCAGTCTCCCTCTTCCTGCTTGTGATGGAGGCAAGGAGAATCAGAAAGAGCAGAGGCAGATGAGTGAGCAGCAGCCCTCCAGCCTGACCTCCCTGCTGACAATGGAAGGAAGCAGAGGGGCTGGGAGCCGGGAGCACAGCAGTCCCCCACTGCCTGGAAGGACATCTGGAACCTCCTCACCACCCACAAACCCTGAGCAGAGTGGAGCAGCAGCCACGTCAACACCACACTCGGGGGAAATGGCTACAGAGAGGACAGTGCTGTTAGACCTCTCTGGCCAGTTTGGCAAAGAAGGGAAGAAGACAAAAAAGCCTAAGTGAGAGTGAAAGCAAAGCCTGCATTGGAGCCTCAGAGCTACTGTTGTCTCCATGAGGCATTTCTTCTGGTGGAGAGCCTTCACTGAAGCAAAGCTGAACACCTAATGCAGATCAGCCACAAATGACCCTCCCATAAAGCCAGTGGAATTATTAATTGCCAGCATCAGATATGTTCAGCCTGCTTTCCTGAGTGGGAACTGATCCAGATCTCTGCAAATGTATTTGTTACTCATTATGTACACACCAGTAAGATTTGTTAAGCAATTTTCAGCTTGGAAAAGGTGAGTGATTCAGAAACAGCTAATCACATTTGGTGGACTGCTACTTAAGCTGTACAGTGCTTCTTCCCCAGAAAGCAGCAAGCCTTTAAAAGTCAGCAGACTATAAAAATCCTTGCTGGTAGCCAAAAGTGGGCCTTGGTGAACTGATTTGTGAGAAGAGCCCCAGAGCAGTGCAGCTCATTGGGGCACAGAGCTGCAGGCAGCCAGATCAGGTTTCCAGCTGAGAAACGGGATGTGCTGCCCAGAGATCTGACCCTGCACCCCTCTATCAGGGAACTTGTCATCAGCTTTGATGGAAACGGCTCTGTTTCCATCTGGAGACTTGTGTTTGATCCCTTTCCCAGTTCCAGGGTATTCACCACCATCTTTCTAGTTCCAAACATCGTCTCAGCTTCTCAGCTCCTGCAGCAGCACAGCACATGCTGGGGACATGGGCTCCTGGGCCTGTGCTGGCTCTAGCACTTCTCACTCTCAATGCTGCTGGCAGGGAAGGATCCCTGCAGCCTTCCCAACCCTGCCACTGTGAATCCCAAACTGCTTCTAGCTGCCACATGCTGAGACCAGGAGCTGTGCCCTTCTTGACAGCAAACAACTGCATTGAACTCTGGTTACTTGATTTGAAGTCCAGCTCAGCTCCCTACAGACAGAGATGCAGTTTAGGATACAGAAGAGACTCAGGTCTTAAAAGTCACAACAGAGTGTCCCAGAGGGCAGTGGTTTGGTAAGGCACAGCCTTCCTGCAATAAAAAACCTGAATACAAAACCTGTGCTTGTACATGTCAGGGATCTGGGATGGGAGCTATAAACTTTGCCATATGCTCCCAAGGGATGAGCCAAACCCTGGAGTCCTTTGGGAAAGGGGGGGTGTCAGCACAGGGCATGTTGGGAACACAGGTAGTCAGGCCAGGAGGAGATCATAAAAGTGCCAGTTATCTCCAATCTGGCTGATTTAGATTGGTAGAGTTAATCATAGGACAGAAGCTGCCAAACACTCTGAACTACCTTCAATTTGAAGGTAAGTTTTTAGAGATTGAAACCAGGATTTAAACACATTTACAGCCTGCCTGGAGGCACCTGGGTCAGAGACACCAAACACAGGAGTAACCTCAATGACTGGAACAAAGCAACACTTTGTTCTTAATACCTGGGGTTTTTTTGAGACTGATTTCTTTCTGTCAGCTTCAGGAATGACTGAAATGCCCAGAGCTCATGTCCCCAGAGAAGGGGGGGTGGACAGGGATCTCCTCCCCGCAGAAGGCTCAGAGCAGGCACACGCTATGGTGTGATGATATCACATCACTCATCCTTTCATTCTGGCACTACCTAGCAGGGTGGACACGGGCCAGGCAGGGCTGCCACTGACTCCCAGTGCTGCTGTAGCCATGTGAAGCATTTCCTCTGGCATAGCACAGAGGGCATTGATACGGATGCTGTACATGCAACACCCTGGCAGCATAATGCCCATAAGCACTGATGATAAGCAAGCAAGGTTAGCCAAGCCAAGTCATGCCATGCCAATGAAGCAATCTGCAGGAGAAGCTGGGTGAGAAAGGCCTGGCTTGCAGACTTGAGTTTTGCTGTTGCTGAAACCCCCAGACTGGTTCACACTGGTTTTGGACACAGAAAACGTGTCCATTGTTGTTCCCTGGCCCTGTCCACTCATGGAGTTAGATCCCTGCTCTTCTGCTGTTTCACCATAACTGCACTTCATTTTGTGGAGTGTGTGCATGAGAAACACATCTCTCCCATGAGCACTTCCAAGGGAAATGTTCACATACTTTTGGAGTGCCTTCTGTGAAGTGGGAAGGCAGAGCTGGAAGGGAAGAAAAGAAAGGGCCAAGCTCTGGCTGTGGAAATTTGTTTAGAATAGAGAATTTTTAAAATTAGTCATTAGTGCTGAACATGCTCACATTTACTGGGTATAGGAAGTGTAAAAAAGGTGATTTAGAAGAGCAGTTATAAGTTTCACAAACATGACTAAACTCTAAAGCTAAATGTTCAACAGGCGTGACCTTTTAATTCCCCTTTAAATCAGTTTAGCACTTTCATTTGTGTTTGGAGTCCCTCGTGTTTAGATAGCACTTTGGTGATTTAAAGTACTATTTAGGAGTGTTATTGTCTCTCCTGCTTTGGAGCTGGGACCATGAATCCCCTGCTAAGTGGCTGGAGGAGTTTCTGCTTGCACAGGAGCTGCTGGAAGCACCAGCCTGCCTCGGCCGTGGCTCCCCAGCACTCCCAACACATCACCATGGCATGGTCCCCTTCTCCTAGGCAGCTCCTAAACATAATCAGCAACCAGCAGAAGCTCCTCCAGGAATGGGAGTGCAGTTTGAGCCTCCTTGGTCTCAGATCCTTACAGAAGGAGCACGGTAGAAACACGATGGCTTTGGGAAACCTCTTTGCCCAGAGAGAGGCATTGCAAGCAGCCAGGAAGCCACAGGCACACGCCACGCAGCACCCTCCTCACAGCTGCAGACCTGCTGTGTATGCCCCACACAGTGCCCAAAGCATCTCCCCACGAGACTTAGCACAGCATCTCAGAGGGTTTGGTCTCTAAAGAGCACTAAGAGCTATTAAAAAAGTGGCCTAAACCTGAAGGCAAAGCGAGATTTGTTACAGGCACTGAGCACGCACAGAGCAGTCTCCCCATGTGCTGCAGGTAAGGGCAGCTCAGCTCAGCTTTTCAGCTCTGCATTACTCCTGGAGGAACCAGGGCTTGTGGGCATACATGAGACTTCTCTCCCTCAGAATGAGAGAGACACAAGCTCGCTCACCATGGTGAACTCTGCTTCTGAGCCCACCCTGTGGGTGCCCTGAGACTTCCTCCCCCACCAGCTTTCCAGCCACACTGCCCTGAATGGATATGGGAAGCACAAACCATGCACTTTAGGAGCAGCTGCTTGTGGGAACTCCTTCCTCACCGGACACATCAACCACAGGCTGTGCTGGAGCCAGAGGCTCCCGAGAGCATGGCAAGACCAAGCCAATTACAGGGCTTCACACATGGACCATCTCATCAGCTGCTCATTCCCAATTCCCCACACAGCAGAGTCGGGCTGAGAACAGGGACTCTATCCACATTTACTTCAGCTAGATTACCCTATTCCCTATCCACACAGATCCAGCCCCAGCTGCACTCATGCTCTGCCAGGCAGGGAGCTCCTCACTGCCACACCCAGGAGCAGGCTCACCCAGCCTGGCGGGGACAGAGGGTGGCACTGGCTCAGCAGAGCCAGGGCTCCGGCTGTGAGCAGCCATGTGGGACCCTGGAGACCAGGATGGAGGGAGGAATTCTTATTAACAGCACATCTCAGCTGCCCCCCAGCCCACTGCAGCAGAAGGGCTGGCAGCAAGCAGACCTCACACAGAACCACCAGTCATTTTATCCTCGGCTTCATTTTCGGAGTCAGAGCCTTACACGCACCCCTTCACCATTTTAGTTATGAGTCATGGAAAAATGTCAGCTGCAGCTCCACAGCTCCACTCCTGCAGGGCCAGGTACCTACCTGTGCTCCCAAAGCCAACGTCCTGGCACGCCTGCCTGCTGGGAGGGCATCCGAGGGGCTGGCTGGGCAGCGCTGTGCCAGGGGAAGGCCGGCACGGCGCTGGGGGAAGAAGCTGTCACAGCAGCAGGCAAGGAGGTTTCATCCTCCACCGCTCCTTCCACGCTGCCTCTGAGACTGGTGAGCAGAGCTGGTGAGCCCTGCTGCACCCAGGCACTCCCCTGAGCCCTTAGGGAAGGGAATGGGATCCTCAGACACACAGAGGGTTACCCAACCCTACATCCTGGTGCGGCACGCAGCGCTGGATCTTCCAACCCAACCCTGCGCTGACACGCAGGGGTGGGGCGGGGGAAGAAAAAGAGGATTTCAGCTGTTAACTTCTAAGAAACTGAGGAAAAGCTTATCACTCCTGTGTGACTGGCCTCAGTCTCCTCAGAGCTGGTACATGCCATGCTGCAAAGGTGTCAGCTGGGGGAACACCGAGTTTTGGTGGAAAGGGGACTGCAGGGGCCAGCAAAGAAATTTGCTGCTTTGGTGCATGTTCACAGCTTTACACAGGGTGCTAGGGAGGAAAAGGTTTCTCTAACTTAAAAGGGAAATGTTCATCTGAAACAGGAAAATGGAACTTTCTTTTGAGCATTAATAGCAGAAAATCACCTCTGCAATGGCTGTGTGTTGAATCCCTGCAGCAGGGAGAGGATGCTTGGGGAAAAACACTCTGTCCCTGCCAAGTCAGCTCACTCAGGACCCCAGGAAAGCCCTGGGGGCTGCTGCTGGCCCAGGCACAAATGGGGACATGCTGAGGTTTTGGGGGGGAACACTGCTCAGTCAGGGTAATAGCAGAGTTGGTGAGTGCCCTGCGTGGGAGTCCCGGATGTGGGGAGAGAGGGTCTAAGTTCTACAGCAATGCTGACAACACGCTGACCACAAACAGCATCACCCAAGGATCACCCAGGCAATTCAGGTAAAGACAGATCCAGAGATCTGATTGCTTTTTTTGGGGAAAAAAAAAAAAAAGTGAAATTGCTTCTAAACTAAATATTTCTCTTGAAAGAGGCTATTTTAAGGCGGGTGGAGTGTGACATCCTTTAAAGAAGTAGAGATCGTGGGTTTCATATTAAAACTCAGATAGTCTTTCTTCGAACAGCATGTTATGGTTGAAGAGAATTGTAGTGAATTTTCTGGTCCAAAAAAGGAGACAAAGATGAAGGGTAGTTATCTCCAGCCCTAAAATAGTGAGGGCACTTGCAATACAATGAACAGAGGCAATACAATGAACACATTATAAACATGGGTGTAGCACAGGCAGAATTTAGCTCATTGTGTCCTAGAGTTTCTAAATATATTTTGGCTTGGGGGAAGAGCAAGGGAGAAGAGAAATGAACATAGGGAAGACGCCCAGTCTTCTGAACAACTGGGTTTTCCATCAAGGCACAAGCCCACGATCTCTGAGGCTGCATCTGTGGGTAGGAGCCGACTGCTGAACTCCTCCTGCTGCAGGCAACTATGTTTAGCTTCTCTTAGAAGGTGAAGGAAGCAGAATAGGAAGAAAAAAACTTAGTCATCTTCTCCCCTCAGACATTTTGCTGTTCATTTACTTCAGCAGCACATGAAGCACTTAGTCACTCCGTCCCCGATGGGCTTTTTTTCTATTTTTATTTTTCCAAATCAAAACAAAAGGAGAAAAAGGAGCTTCCTTCCCAAAGAAGCAGCTAGTGGAGGAGGCTAGTGAAGCAGCTAGTGGGAGTGTGAGCAGCGAGTGACCAGGACTTCACCCCACAGCTCAGTGGCTGCTGCAGACACCCAGGCGAGTGTTTGCATGCAGGAGGAGAGAGGGCAGGAGCTGCCACTTCCTCTCGCTCAGCGACAGCTCAATGAGCTGCTCCAGCAAGCCAAGGTGCCAAGCATCCTCTGGAGCTGAGATCTGCTTCGTGTACAGGCACTTGGCACCTGCCCACACAGTAAAATCAGTGTTCTAACACACCACTCATGCTCCAGGTGTTTTCCAGCAGCAAGGACTATCTTACAACCTAAGGCACATATCCAGCTTGGATGTCCTCCATTCTCCAACTCAGAAATACAGTGTCAGAGCAGCACTTCCTTTGGGGTTGATTTTAGTAAGCCAGCCACCACAGCTCCTGCATTACAGTCCTTAAGGACAGAAACTTTTGTCCAAAATGGCTTTGTCCAACGGTGTTGTAGAACACCGGAAAACTGCTGCCCTTCCTGACTTCTCTCATCCTCAGGAGAGCCCTTGACACTGTCCCTTCCCCCAGTGAGCCTTTTGACTGTGAAATGCAGGCACCAACACCAAGGTGCACACTGGTGCTGAGATGCAGCCTCAGAAGCGAGAGCTGGAACAAAAAAAAGGGAGAGCAAGGAACAAAGTGTCTCTGAATGCAAGCACAATCTAGAGCTGGGCATTTGGTTTCTCTCCTGTGCACAGTATCCTGAAGGGTCCGAGGACAGGAAGGCAACCCCCAAAACTCCCATCATTTCTCCCCCATCAGAAGCAAACCCACTGGCGTGGCAGTGACCCAGTGCTTTACTACTGACTCAGGATGGGGTTTTTGGAGGGCTCAGAAGGCACCCAGATGGCTCACAGCTTCCTGTTGCTTCAGCTTTACAATAAAGCAACATAAATAGATCTTCATTCTTTGTTGACATTTGATGCTGTACAGCAAAACAGGCATTGTTAACCTAAAAATAGGAAACGCTGTGGCAGCTTTGAAGAAATTCAGCGTTTTTCCTGTACTGATGCAAAGGCGGTGGCCGAGTGCCAGATGCCTCTGTCCTGCTTTGAAGCACGACGAAATTCTTCGCGGTGCTCGTAAATCAGCGCTTTGTTAGCACCGGGCAAGCTCCAGTGACACCAGCAAACCCTGGTATTTCCTCCTTCTGCCTCGTAAGGGAGGGGGGGATGCTCGACGCTGCATTTCATCCCCGCTGGAGATGGACAGCCCCGCGCGCCTATTGCCGAGCGCGGCACAGGCGGACGTTGCCACGGCAGCCGCTGACGCACAGCCGGGCCCCACTTCTACATTTTTCCATTACACGGTGTTGAAGCTTGCAGAGCAGGAGGTAGTGAGTGAGCCACTTTCCTGAGTGAGGCACTGAGAGACCAGCGAGGTGGCAGGGCTCTGCAGGGCAAGCCCTGTGCTACTTACAGCGCGTTTAAAAGGAGGAGAGCGCGATGCGGCCAAAAGCTGCCCTGTTCGGAACAAATGAGTGCACGTTTTCAGAGCTGGCTTGAAAAAAGGGCACACCTAGCACTACACCTCTCAGAGGGTTGGTATAGAAAAGTCAAGGCTCCAAGCAGAGTGAGGTGTGGGTGGAGAACCAAAAATTCCTGGTGGCTTTCCTTGTGGAGCACAGGGGGAGGATGGGCTGACACAGTCCTCACTCCTGGGCGTGCTGGGATCAGGGCAGCGTGGCTGTACCAGCACAGGCACTCCCTTCACTGGGTCCCACCCACAGGGGTGCCTCTTTCACTGCTCTGCCATCATCCCCAGAGTGATTTAAGGGGGCTGAGCCAGCCCTGCTCACTCTTGGGAAGGGCCTCTGCCTTGCAGCACGGATGGGGAGCAGCAGCACAGCCTACCCAGCCACAAAAGCAGCTCTTGCCACACACAGGGTGTCTCAGGTCCATGCTTTGGTGGCTCTCGGGGTCAGGTCTCTCCAGATGTTCCTCTTAGTTCATGGACTGATTTTAACCCTCCTCTCCCCCAGCTGGGTGCCAACAACCACAGGGATGGTCCTTTAATCAGCAGCTCGGGGCAGCAGGCTGCCCAGCTTCTGCACAAAGCCAGAGCTGCGTAACATCTCTGGTCACAGCTTATCTACCTCCCACGCAGCTGGAAGCTGCAGGCCACGCTTGTGAGGTATTAAATGCCACCAAACACAACAACTTATGCAGTTTTTAACCACCTCAGAGCCTCAGAGATAGGCAACTGGTGAACATCAAGCCATTTTTGGGCATACCTATTTCAAGTACAACTCAAACGTTTTGGGGGATGGAGTACACTTGCTGGAAGTTCAGCTAACTGTTATGGTGCAATTTCATCATGACAATTCAGGATCAACACTCTAGGGTCACTCTTTCCTCCTTGGTTCAGTCATTCTCCTGTGTTCACAAATCTCTTTGTCCTTCCCTGGTGTGGGCAGAAGTAGCAATCTCTGCATTCCTTGCAGGGATCTCCTGCCCTACAGGGTTAATTCCCCCAACCACTCTGGGGCACTGTGCAGGTACTGGGAGGCTGCAGCTGCCTCACAAATCCACTTCTCTTAGCAGTGTGCTGGCTCACAGTGTGGCAATCCCACCTGTGGAGTCAGGGACAAGCAGAAATGTGTAAAACTAAAGTATTAGTTCAGTAGTACTGGCATGGGAAACATCCCCTGTCTGAAGGAAAAAAAAAGAAGGGAAAAAACCCTGTGTGTTTCCAAGCTCTTGAATTGCTCCTGATGTTGATTAGGGATAGAAGGAAGCTACAGACAGGCAGTCTCACCTACAGGGTGATCACTAGAAATTCCCCATATCTCCCTTGCAGATTTTCTATATGAAAAACAAGTCCAGCTCTCTACAGAGAAGAACTGAGACCTTCACAGTCTCAGAACAAAGGGTGCCATGATCAACTCGAAATCAGAAGTTACCTTTTGGAACTTGCTGCTTTTTGGAGCCACTGTTTGGCTTGTGGAGAACAAAACCTTATTTTTTTCTCCTAAGTCACAACTCTGTGCAACAGCCTATAGCTGCCAGGGCCTCTCAGGGATGTAACTGGTCTTACTGGATCCCTGGCCTTACATGGAATGAGGAGGAGAGATTTGCAGAAAATGAGCTGTACTGCTTTGCAAATGTACTATCCCTGGCACATGGCAATCTCCTAATAAAAGCAGTATTTGCATTTTTTGCATAAAACCAATTTGGATTCACTGTTCCTTCACCTGCGCAGCACCAAGACTCCCTGCATGAAAAACAAGTCAGGAAGCTACTGATGAAAAAGTGGCATTTGTGGTACTAGCACTTCAGGAACTACTGAAAATGTTTCATGTGCTCCCTCTCAGAGCAGACAAAGTGTTTCAAACCATGGCCACCACAAGACATTTGAGTCCCACTCGTCACTGGGGGAGGCTCACACCTCCTCACCACCGTACACTGGGGTACTGCATGCCTAGGGTGGCACAGCTACCTAGGGACATGTCCCAGGACACCACCAGGGAGAAGGATCTATTTCTCCTGAGCTGGCATCTGTGAGATGTTCAAGGAAACTGCTGCCAGCACTCTTCCTGCACATGGGCCCTGGGCCAAGGGCAGGATTGCCACCCTAGGGTTCGGTATCGACCCTGTGCCAGCATTGCACAGCTCTGCACAGGAGCTGTGCAAACGTTGTGGCTAAATCCTCTCTGTTCCTAATCCCAAATGTAATTGTCTATGCAAAGCTGGTGCACCCAGGGAGTGACTGCCTGGGCCCCCTGCCTCAGCCTGCTCACCCCGCTCACCCCTGCACAGGGGCAAGGCAGGGACCCCCAACACCCATGCTCCAGCTCATGAGGGTAGATGTAAAAATCTCACAAGACCTAAATCTGTCAGTGCTGCTGTCCAGGCAGCAGTGGATGCAGAAGAAGAATAAAAAAATCCATAAGTAAAAGTATTTAGTCTTGGCTAACACTTGCCTATGGAGGCAGCAGCACAGGTTTGTCCCTCTTACGTAGTCACCAGCACAAGCAGAGGGAAGGTGTCCCATTTTACTTAGATTATAAACAGCTGTAAGCTTTTTAGGGCATTACAGTTAGTGGTTCTGTAATGGAAAAGTTTATATGCTGGAAACAGTGTCTTGTTAATGAGCTAAGGTATTTATAGTATTTTTAATAGCCACAGGGTGTTTGAGATATTAACAAAAAACGTGTTGATGAGGTGACTATTTGTGACACCCACTGATGTGCCAGACAAGAACAAGGTATTCTCAAGTCAATGACTGGCACATCCCAGAGAGTGGCTAGATGAGAGGAGGGTAGAATAGAAGATTTTTGTTTTCTGTATAGAGAGGTAGTTAAAAAAAGGATCATTGAAGGCATTTGGAAAGTTTTAGCTGTGGCAAGCAACTAACAGAGACTCTTTTGGAAGATGCAGGTCCCATTAAGATGTAGTTAATTTGAGTTTAAGCAGCTCCAAAGGAAAGGAGCAGAAACACTCACAGAACTGAGGATCTGGACAAAATCAGGAGGGGAGCTGCAGCTGTGTTTCAGCTGCACAGCAATGAGTGCTGGGATCTGGGACTGGCAGCAGAGCTCACTGTGAGGGCTCTTGGTTTCAGTGGAAAGTTTCAGATGCAGGGGGATGGGTAATGTTCATGTGGGGCACCATCCTTCGCCCCACAGCACCGCTGCTTCCTTGGATGAGAAAGGGGACAATATAAAAAATTACCCACTCCAAGAGTCTGGTCTCAAGGGCTGGATTTTGTGAGTCAGTCCCAGTCTGGTTGAGCCTCCCAGTCCCATTGGAAACTATGAAAGAAACCCACCCTCTCTCCAGACAAGCCTGTCCTTTGTGCACTGGAGATCCTGTTCCATGGGGCCCTTCACAACTCCTGTGCTGCTTTGGGCCACAATGGGAAGGCTGTGATTTGGGGGAACCACCCTGCCCTAGCTGGGCACAGGAGAGCAGCTCCTGAATTGAAGGCATGTGGTAAATTCACCCTGGATGAGTTTCCCTTTACAGAGCCTTGTTTGAGCAACTTTCTGGAGCCAACTTTTAAAGCCTGCAACTTTTTAAAGCACCCATGAGCATTGCCTGGCTGTAATTTAACCTTGTGATAATTTCAACCCATGCAAATGAAAGCCATAGGAGCAACTTGTGCCTTTCAGCCCTGCGAGAGAGCAGCCACGCCAGCCAAGCATCCCATGTCAGCTGAGCATCCCATGTCAGCTGAGCATCCCATGTTTAGGAGCCATTAACACCAGAGTCAGGGCAAGGAGGACATAAAGAAATGGGATATAAAGCCTGAACTCAGGGCTGGAGCTTTGCCCCTTGGGTAGCTGCATGCTTTGAGAAAGCTGAGAGCTGTACACAGAGATTAAGTTGATATCAGAGCTGTGATTACTCAGATTAAGATGGCATTTCAAACCCATGCACCATGCACGATGCTGCATCATCTGGGCATATGCAGCCAAAGATATTTTCCTTCCTGACCCATTCCCATCCCACATACACAGTGCTTGCTTCTCCCCTCCTCATTTTCTGCTGGACAGACAAAAGAAACTCGACCAGCACCTCACTGTGGCCATCTCTTGCCATGGAGAGAGCCAAGGAAGAGCCAGATGCTCCTGGAGCCCCATGCCCCAGGGCAGCCCTACACAGCCAGGGTGGCATGCTGATGCTGTGCCTGGCAGCCAGCTCCATCCCTGGCCCACCAGCAGCCAGAATTCACTGTACTATCACTTTGGCACACTCCTTCCTTCCTTGGCAAGACAGGCCAGGACTAAACTTTTCCATTGAGATGGATAAACAAAGACTTTGCTTTTCCCCCTGTAACAAAGTTTAGCCCAGGAAGTCACATGAGTGCAGCTGCATCCAGCATGTATATCCAAAATGGCTCGAGCTGCTGGCAGAGTATGGATGTACAAAACCTGATACAGGACAAAGCTCTGCCCTGGAAATGCCCTTCCACCAATGTGTGGAATTGCAGCAGAAACATCCTGTCCTTCCGCACGAAGGCCAAATCTGACCCTTGGCCAGAGTGGACTCCCCTGCCTCACACCATGTGTCAGAGAGGACACATTGTCACTGAGACTGTCAGAGCCAGCTCTGTGTCCTGGCTCTCCCCCTAACTCCCCACAGCTCCCAAAGCCTCCCCCTGAACTGCTGTCATGCATTGTCCCAGTGCACAAACGGCACCCTTGGCAGGACACTGAAATGCAGGTACAGGAATTCTGCTGCTGGAGGAGCCGGGCTGCCCCAGCCAGCCTGGGGACAGAGGCTGGAAAACTACCCTGACAAATATCTGTGCTCTGGAGGATGGAGAAACTATGAACAGTTTGCCTTAGGGGCAGCAAAAACACAGGGATTTGGTGATGGTCATTTTCTGCTATTAGAGCAATAAATCCATTCAACTGTCAGCCAAAACGCCAGGGAAAAAGAATGTGAGCGTAGGGAAAACAGGCAAAAAAAAAAAAGTGTTATTAGTTGAAAATATTTCATATTTTCCTGCAACTTTTAGAGGCAGTTCTGAGCCCAGCACCAATCAGTCAGAAAACCTGCTACCCCTGAATACCCCTGAACCCATGCCAGGCCACCCCTGTGGCTATTATGCTTCCCCTGGACTCCCTCACCCTGCACAGAGGTTCACAAACTCCAAAACACTGGGAATTTCATCTGAAGCCCCTGCAGAAGATAGCAAAAGCACACTGTGCCCTTTCCCCTTCCCAGGGAGGAAGGCAGGCTAGGAGGTTCAAGGGCAGTGTTGACAGTCTGAGGAATTGGAGTTGTTCCAAGCCTGCATTTTTCTTGCTGAAAAATCATTTCTATTGATGTCATTTTACTGCATCCCCCCCTTGCGCCCCTCCTCTTACCTCTTTTCCCTCTTTGGTGAGCTTTTCTGGATGTTTTCTGATGGAGGACATTGTCCTAGTAACCTCAAACTGACTGGTGGGGAAAATGCAAGGCAAACAGGCCAGGTGAGCAGATGTGTGGTGGCTCAGCCTATCTTAAAGCTGAATCCCTGCTGCTGCCTCCAAAGGTGCCTTCAGCATGGGCTGCTGACTACAGACAGGATCCAACATCTCGTGATCCTTTTGCTGCTCAGCTGGACATTTCCAGCCCCTACACTGGGGCTGCCCATCTGCAGGCAAGAAGCTCTGCCCCGTCTTGTTCCCAGTAAAAGCACAGACACGGAGGTGTTTGGCTGGAAAACTGTTAGTAACCCCATTTCCCAGGAATCTGGGGGCTGTTGCCTCAGCTGGAATCCCCTGCCTCGTGTTGCAATATGCCATGGCTGCCTGGTGGGAGCCAGTGACAGCCAATTCCAGCATTCCCACTCAACGGCTTGATCCCCACGGAAATGAGCTGTCAGGCCTGCACAACTGGGATGACAGCTTCCAGTTGTGCTGTGGTCTCAGCTTGCAGCCCATTCCCAGTGGATGGGCAGGATCCTCAGCCCAGGTACTTTGCCCTGTTGTGTTCTGCTCCTTCAAGCTGATTTTGGCAGCTGTGAACGGAGCAGGTCGCTCAGTGGGTCAGTGCTTGCTCTCAGTGACCAGGAAAGATGGATCAGCACAGAGCAGGGCTAGCCAACTGCTCCTTCATGCCAAGCACTCCCAGCTCATGCTCAGAGACATAGAGGTGCCACGCTGAAGCGCTGACAGACCAGCAGAGTATCACTAGAAGGGCAGTGGCCCCTCTCCCTGCGGATGAGAGCGACTTTCCAGGACCAGCGGGATGTCCCTGACTGGGGCTGAGCAGAAGCTCAGCTGCAGCAGTGAGGCTGAGAGGCAGGAGGAGGGCAGGAGCAGGGGCCTTGGAACTGGTGTCCAGAACATGGGGTTGCTGTGGGACAGACAGTCCCACAGTAACAGGACAGTTCCTGGAGCACAGGGCTCACCCCAGGGCTCACCTTCAAGAAGATGATGCCGACCCAAATGTTTTGCAGGACAGATCGATGATGAGTTTCTTGGCATGGGACTGGGTTGGACTACCATGATCCATCACCACTTTCTGAATTGAAGGCCAGGCTGTGCTATCTGACCACATTCATACTGGGGCAGGGTGGAAACTGATGACCCAGCTGAGGGGGAAGGAGGAATCAGCTCGACGCGCTGCGATTTCCGCTCAGCCCTGTTGATTCCTGCACTCACTGAAGTGGCTCTGCTTGTTGATGTAACAGGGACTGACTCAGTGGGAATAAACCCCGAGGGAAAGGTCCTTCTGAAATATTTGTTCCTATTATTTATTCTGTGGCTTAATCAGACATCTCTACAGAGAAATCAGCAATAACCTCGCCTTGTAATTTACTGAAAATGAGGTCACTGGCCCTGATTCACTTACAAGGGGCTTCCTAAGAACAAAAATGCTACAACAGAAGGAAGTGAGCCCACATCTTCCACATCCCAGGACTGCTAGCACCTAAAGCACATGTTTTGAACACCTGAGTCTGAAAACACCTTTGTTTTCTTGTCCTGGGATACACCTTCCCCAATTGTGTATGGCAAACAGGGAGATATGAGAACGTGCATTTTTGCTACAGCTGCATGAAAAGCCAGGTGCTGATGAATTGCATATCCATGTTCTGTCAAACACAAAGCTCTGACAAGGAAATGACAAGATTTGGCTTCATCCTTCCACTTTGATGCAAAGCTTCATTTGAACTTCAAGCTTATCTTTGCAATGTTGAGCATGAACATCTGCAATTTCTATGGGATCTAGAGGAAATCTCACAAGAGAAATCTAGCAGACAGCCATTTAGCATAACCACATTTCTAAACTGCAGGGCGACCATATTAAATTAGGTTCCTTTCAACACACACAGAGAAGAAGAACAGGAAAGGCAGAGGCCCCAACAGCTCTAGTCTGAGACTCATGTTTCATGCAAGTGACATTATTCCAAAACATAAGCAGTAGGTAAAAAGCCTACCCCTAGACTGATTCAACTCTACCACTACTTTAAAAAAGCAGTACAAAATAACCCACCCTCAAATTGGTCATGAGCCAGTAGAAGTCACTGGTTTGCTTGGAAAGTCCTTGTCTGGCACCCCCAGTGCCTCAGTGCCACCCAGCCAGTTACTGACTGCAGGCTTGTAGTGCCCAGGGTCTGGCAATAAAGAATGTTTTCAATGGTTGGGATGGCAGCTGAGATACTAGCAGATAAATGCACAAAAAATAAAGTTACAGCTTCCCAGAGGAGCAGCTCTTTAATGCCATTCCCACCTGATGAGTTTCTCCTATTACACAGCTTCCTTGAGGTTTGTCTTAGATTTTTTGATAAGTGTGTATAACCTTTGATAAGTGTGTAAACTGGGAGTTTACACACTGAGGAATTGTCAGCCTCGAGAAGAGTAATACATGAGCATTAAAGACTTTGAATCAGCTTTTTCAGATGCACACAAGTACTTCTCTCCACAGTTCCTCGCACAAAGTGAGTAGCTCCACAAGTTTAGGTATCTACACAGTGCCTTCATGCTGCTACAATGGCACTGTGTACATTCCTAAACTCATTGAGGGTCCACAGCCTCACAAACAAGGCTGTGGGGACCTACAGGAACCCAAACCTCCTCCCCTGCCCCTAGGTGTAGGGAGGGGCACAGGCATAAGACTGTGAGCCTGCCACAAGTGCTGCAGCCCATGTGGAAGGAGGCAATCCTGATTTGCCAGGTGCCTGCTGATCCCTGCCACCTCCCTCTGCCCCATTTTGCCCTGGCAGGATTCCTTCAGAGCTGAGACAGCTGCTCCAGCTGGCACAGAGACTCAGGACCTAAGGGGTGGAGATGTGCAGGGCCACTCATCCAACGAAACCCAGAGGTGGATTTTCCATCTGTGTTTCTGGGTGGTGCCCCACAAGAAACAGGGAAGGTGTTGCAAAGTCATTTTAACCTGGTAAGCCTTGCCCCTACCTGATCTCATTAATCAATTCCTCTCAGACAGAGGCAGTAATTTCAATGGTATGCAGCCAAACTCCCTCCTCCTCCTCCACTCCTCGAGTGATCCAAAGGTGCTTTACATACCACAGCACCTGTGCCCGGATCAACAGGCAGAGCATCTGCCTTCTGCTCTCCACTCTCCTCCACCAGTAAATCCTGTATTTCACACCCTACACACTCACACTTGTAGGTCCAAGCAGCAAACTTTTCCATTTTAGCTTGATTCATCCTTTCTGCATCATTTCTCCCCAGATTTGCCCATTCAAGCTGAGGCCCCTTGTGCAACAGGACTCAGAGCTGCATGTCCAGCAGCAGCCCCTCCATTTCACAGGCTGTGGCAGCTGTCCCTGCCAGCAGGTTACTCTGTGTCTTCCAAGGAAATGTGGCAAGCACTTAATCCCTTTGTTTTCCTATTACTTCTGAAGATTGCACCAAGCATTTGTCACCCCCAGATCTCCCTGATGACGTGGGACATTCATTTCTTCATCCCCATGGGATGCAGTTCCACGGATTCTGGAGGGGTGGGCAGGGAGAACACAGCCCTTCCCAGACAGCAGCGGCATCAGCTTGTGAAACACATGCCAGGTTTCTGATGGGCTGCCCTGCACAGCAGACACTGAGAGCCTTGGGAATTGAGTGGTGACTGAGAGGAGCCAAATTCCCCTTGTCACTGCCAGGGCTTGTGGGGGTGGCCATGGCATGCCAAACAGGTACCAGGAAAGCACAAGCAACAAAGAGACTGTGTGAGGCTCTTTTCCCTCATCCCTCACAGAGTGGTGAGGGATGAGGGAAAAGGGTGGGATGTGAGGAAGAGGAAGAGGGAAAGCAGAGTAACCCTTGCCTGCTGGGCTGCAGAGCTGAGCACTGCCCTGCTTCTTCCCCACCACTTAACCCCAAAAATCCTCGCACTGCCAAAACAGCTTCTTACAACACTGCTTCAGTCAATCTCAGCTGGCCTTGAGAACAAAAAATCTCTGCAGCTCAAGCCAGTAAAATCTAAGTTGTGGGGTGGTGGGGCTGTGGGACACCATTCTGAAGATGGAAGTGGGTAAGGCAAAAAGAACCCCAAATCTAAACTCTAATAGCATTTCACAGAGACACCACAGCTGGCATTCAGAGACTGCTCATATATTCCCTGTTGTGATGGAAGGCCTTTTATCATAAGTCAAATCAAGTAAATGACTTTTCCTCCTTATTCATTAAAACATTCCCTGCACCACCTATAGCCAGGGGCCTGACACAAAACACTGCACTGCCACAGGAATAAGCATTCTCAAGTCCCTCATTTCCAGAGACTGTAGGCACCAGACCTATGTCCTCCCCCATCACCCTGCTATGCAGCCACTTCATCCACACCAACCTCCCCTGTTCCCATCTCTCTGCCACAGAAAATCAAACTTTCCAAGCACCTGTCCCTCCTCCCTGTGTGCCCCCAGAGCCCTACCTGGGACAGGAATTCCCACAGCAGCCCATCATCGCTGGCTTGCCGCGGGCAGCCCTGCATGGCAATCCCACGGGAAAGGCTCCCCCACACACACTGAGAGCTCCAGGAGAGGAGTGCCCAAAGCACTAAGTGCTCTCCTGCCTCATGTTTCTCTCCTGAGGCTCTGACGACAGGTCTCTGCTGCACCCAGGAGCCTTTATAATTCCCACATGGTGATTCCTTGAGCTGGAGGCACTTTTCCCAGAGGTTTCCCGGATCTCCTGAGCAAGGCTGTTGCTATAAATCAGTTGGATTGCTTAGTCACCCCTGTTTGTCCAGTCGGTGCCAAGGCAGACCTGCTCTTTCACAGCATGTACTGTACTGCAAGGAGCCAGTTCCTGTAAATTAGATGCACCACTGCAAACTGAATCGCATATTGTTTTCTGCTGGCCTGGAAGAAACATACTTTACAGCCATAAATAAGAGAGAGAACAAAAAAGAGTCACAGAGTCATGTTAAAGGCTGCCTGACAGAGGGCCATGTGTGCCTGGGAGACTGTGGTGTGACTCCAAGGGCTGAGTGGTGGGAAAGGGGAGCTCTCAGAAGTGCTCTGTGCTCCAGCATGAGAGGAATGGCAGATTTGTCTTTACAAATAAGCTTTGGGTCTGCTGGTAGATGAAACCAGCACTGGGAGATAAAAGAAACAATGGGAAGGATTCCACTGATTGATGAATGGAAAAAGATATTTGCTTTTACAAATAAACTTTAAGTTTGCTGATAATGAAATTAGACATTGAAAGATGAAAGAAACAATGGGGAAGAAAAAACCCTAAATTCCATAAGAATTAAAAATTAAAAGGGAGGGTTATATATTAGAGGGAAATATCTTTGGTATCAGGTGTTCTGGGAAGTCTGTACCTCTCAAGGACCTCAGCCAATGGGGAAAGGGAGAAGGGAAATGCGGCCAGGAAATTGGGATAAAAAGGGAGGCTGTGTCCTCCAAAAATTTGAAAGAACCCAGGGGAATCCCCCATGGCCTCTCCCTTTATTCAAATAAAGTAAAAAAAAAACTCCTCTGTCTCCTTTTTGGACATAAACCTGGGGTGTTTGTGGATTAATTTTCCTGACAAGCAGGCACTGGATGTGCTCACTGAAGCCAGAGTTTTTTCCCTGAGGGCCACTGAAGTGTGGAGGGCCAGGACCCTTCCTGCAGTGTTTATGAGCATGAAGCACTGTCTGAACCAAAAGCTGCACTTCAGCTTCAGCCTTGCCAGCCTCAAAATGGGCTACAAACCAGGGGTACCCAGGTAAGTGGGTGCTTAAGGCTGACCTCTCTGCCAGGCCTTCCTCATTTCTAAAACTGGGCACTCAGGGATGCCTGTGACATGATTATTCCCACCTAGATGTGAGCCCTGGAAGCAAGAGAATATTTGCTGTCCCCAGCCAGGGGGCTGCACCCCACAACTCCCAACAAAGAGCTCCCATGCCTGCCCCTGGCACAGCCACAAATGTGCTCACAAAACCAAGGGCAGAAAGCCTGGTGGGTGACATTTCAACAAAAGTACAGAGAGTCCCAAATCAGCTGGCAGAAGCTGCTGGAAAGCTCCACTTTCATTGCCCCTCACTCTGTTCCTCCACAGGGGCTCCCAAAAAGGAGGGGAGCTTCTCCAGTGCTTGCAGTCACTGTGGGGCCATACCCACTTCTTCACTTACCTGGACAAAAAAAAAAAACTGTGTCCAGCTCTTTTCTGTTGGAAAGGTTTGTATATCAGTTTTATTGATTATAAAATCCAACTTTTGACTTGTGTGGTGTATTAAATACAAAAGATTTAAAAATCTGGAAAGGCTGTGACAGAGGAGGAGATATAATCAGGAAAGCCTGTGTAGTAATGCTGAGATAATGCTTAAAGTAAACAGGAATCAGGGCCTATTTGTGGTACATCCTGTGCAATAAAAGAGATTAAAAGATGATGCACGTTACTACCAAGACCTTATAGTATAATGTGCAACTTCTAATAAAACTTTCTGCATTTCAGAGGCAGATTGTCTAAATCCTGAGAGAGGCAAGTCACTGGTGATGGCTGCAGGCAGAAGTGACTGACAAAAGCAGCCAAATTGCTTCCACCAAAGGAGTTTCATAAAAAGGTTGCAGAGTCCTCAGGAGCCTGCCCAGAAAGTCAATGCTGCCAGTCTCCCTCTGGATTTGGTGCCTGGATTTAATGGCATTCATTTGCCAGGAAAATAGGGCAGTGAGAGTAATTAAGGAAAAACAGAGAAGGGAAAAGCACAACAAGAATTAGTACAATGCTCAGGGAAAAAAATCCAGCTCCGGGGAAGAAATGCTAGGGCCCTGGTACTAGCAACCACACTCAGCAGCCAAGACCCAGCACATTTGTCCCTGGGGCAATTTCTTTTTCTTTGGCATCCTGATGGAGTAGGGGCACTGGAAGGCTGGGATGCCCATCCCTCCTGGTGACAGGCCAGCAGGTGAAGCTGGGCCAGATCAGATTCATGCTGTGGTTCTGCTTAGCAGAGCCCCAGCAGGGCCCAAAGGTCACAGCCAGGCTGCCACAGGACCAGGGACAAGGCTATGGAAATTCAGACCTGCCATATCCTCCAAAGGATGAAGCTGTTCCCACCCCAGGCTGTTCCCACCTCAATGCACAGCACATTTGTAGACACCTGGCTTCTCCTACCCAGATGCTTGGTGAAAACTTGATGAAAACCTCATCAGGTTGTAATGCCAGCTTCGGGAACAAAGTGTCCAGAAAACCCAGGCAGAGAGTTCTTGCTGATAACAGAGAAAGCCAAGGGCAGATGCTCACAGTGCAGGATGTCCCTTGCTAAGGGAGGTGCTGTAGGTCCAGCCTAGCAGCCTGAACTTCCCCAGAGAGATTCCTGCAACAGAGCATCCCTGTGGGCCCAGCATGCCATCCTTCCCCAGGCTGTGGTGGGACATGAAGCAGGAGTGGGCACTGTTCTGATGTGAGGTGATAGTGCAGGACAAACTGCCTCACTCCAGGGTTTGCAACAATCCAGATCTTCTCTGGATCTGGATTTTTCTTCCTGAGCATTGTACTAATTCTTGTTGTGCTTTTCCCTTTTCTGTTTTTCCTTTAATTACTGTCATTGCCCTATTTTCCTGGCAAATGAATGCCATTAAATCCAGGCACCAAATTCAGAGGGAGACTGGCAGCACTGACTTTCTGGGCAGGCCTCTGCTTGTGAGCGCCCCTCTTAATGAGAAGGCTCTTTGGGACAGGTTTTATTGGTGAGAGTCACAGAGGGGCCTTGGTTTTAAAGATTCACCAGCTCTTTCTCATTCCCCACATAAACAGCATGTTTCTATTCTGACTTCTATTATTACAGCAACTAGGGATGTTTGTGATTTCTGTGAAACTTAAAGTAAAAGCTACCTTAATATTGGACAAAATCATGAAGGACTTCTTTTTAATAGTCTTTTTATTGAAAAAACTCAAATTTCACTGAGAGCATTGCTTTCCAGTAAGAATGGAGGCAAAATTGAAAGAAGTTTTGGAGTTGGTCCACAGGGTGTAAATACAACTGAGGCACTTGTCAGTGCATGGGTGGAAGCACTCACATCCCAGAGCAGGAGCAGAGAGGGAGGATGTCACTTCTGATCAGTGAGATCCAAGAGCTCCTGTCCCCATCCACACCCTGCACCACAGCACAAGGACATGTAAACCCCTCCTCAAATCGTGTTCTTCTCCCCAGACAAAAAGCTCACATCTGTAGCTCTGAAGGTCCAAGCACTGGCAGTGACAGTGGCTACTCCATGTGCAGATGTGCTGCCTGTGGTGTGTGCATGTGTGCTGTGGCATCTGTGTTGGCAAGTTATTCCTGTCATCCCTGTGGCCAGAGCACACTGAGCAGGTGCATGGCAAAAGCAACACCATGCCAAGAAACACCGTAGCAGAACAGGAGGTCTCTGGGTGTGTATCCCTGGGTTCTGGGTGTGTATCCCTGAGTGTGCACCCTGGTGCCCCTGCTCCTCCTCAAGCCACTCACAAGTACCCTCCCAAGGTCTCTTCCACCTGGCATGTCACTTACTGCACCTCAGGCCAGCTGAAAGGGTTTGCAAGAGAAGTGCAATCTGAAGAGGAAACCCATAAGGCCTCGTTTGAGGGTAGAAAAGAGAGATGTTTTTATCAGTGCTAACCTGCTCACCTTGGCAACCTGCCACCAGCAGAAGGAAACACACTGCTTCTCTCTTCTTTTAGGAGAGGTTAAGGGCTCCCCTCAGCATGAGGCTGTGTACATCTCTGTGGTCATGCACCCCTGTAGGATCTGCTTTTATGTCTGACCTCACCTGTCTAGCCCTTCAGCAGTTACTTTGGGAGGTGGCCTGTGAAAAAGACCCACACAAACCAAATTGTGGATTATTAACATTCAGAGAGCTAATCATTGAAAGGAGTTGTTGACAGAAAGGGATGAAACTCCCACAGGATTAGATATGCTGTGCTTTGCCTAACCCAGCAGCACACAGCCAGGCACTGCAGGCAATCTCTGTTGTCCTGTGCTGCCTGTGTGCAGGCACTGGAGCCTGGCTGGCAGCTGGCAGAGCTCCCAGCTTGATGGCATGGTAAAAAGAGCCAGTCTCACCACTTGGAGGAGAAAAACCCAGTGCAGCAGGAGTGGGGAATTTCTGTGGGAATTCTGCCACAGACTGAAACTGCAAGGCTGTCAGCTGGCAGAGTCAGAGGGTCCACATGTAGGAAGATGTTTTGCTGGACCAAGGAAGAAAAAGACAACCACCACAGAGAAGAGGCAGAGAAGAGCTCAAGAACTGGAAGAGCATCCCTTCCCATGGGGCCATGCAGCCTAATGTCACACAACACATTGCAGCATCCAACAGAACTGCCTGGACTACCCAGATCCACAAAACAAGGTAAGGAACAGCAGTGAGCACAGAGGAAGCAGGGGCTGCAGTCCCAGTAAAGCCTTCCCCTGGTAAATAATGATGCATGTTGGTCCCCCAGATGCCTTGGGACTGCAAGCTGGCTGCTCTCTCCAGCCCATCAGCTCCTTGTTGTGGTGCTGGTGCAGCAGTTTCTCCCTTCACAGTGTCTCATGCACCAATCACCCAGATGTACCTGCAAATCCTGCTTTTTCCAGGCCCACCACACGAACCACACAGGCTGTGGATGGGAAGCTGGGGAACAACTCCAACATTTAAACTGCACAGCTCCTGTATGAGGGAATATGAAGGACCAGCTACTGCCTGAAAACCCTGATGATGTGCCTCAAATCCCAAACAACATCCTTCTTCTCACTCCTGAGACCTTCCTGGCAGTCAGGTCCAGCTGAATTTCATAAGGACACCCACCCAGCAATCCCTGGGTCTGCTGGTGATGCTCCAGCAGAGTTTCCCTCCTGGCACAGAGCAGGATTGAATTCCCTGTGCTGAAAGGACAAACACAGCCATACACAAACCCCTTGTGGGCCAGAGCTGCCCACTCTCTAAGCAGTGCTCATGTAGCATGCAGAAAGCTGGAGGAGCCCTATGGGCCTAAACACTTCACTCTTTGCTTAAACAAATATAACCTAAAACCACCTCCTGAAGAAAGGGTACCTTCTTCCCCTCCCTAGCTGAAAAATTCAGCAGCATGCCTTAACCCAAGTATCTTACTGCCTCCTTTTTCCACATTTCTCTTTATTTTCTGTTACAATAACGCATCTCAAGCAGCACTACCCCTCAGACTAAAGCTGCAGGAAAAGGGTGGGGCTCTGTAACAGAGCTCAGACTGTGTGTAACCTTTTGAGGTGGCAGCCAGATCCTCAGCTGGTGTAAAAGTGAGAGCTGGGCTGAAGCTGAGGCAGCTTGGAGACTTCACAGCAGGAGAAGATGTTGCCTACCAAGTCCATCAGTGCAAGATGCTCAGGGACACCCTGCTGATGTCACCCTTCCAGGAACAGCCAATTGGGATCACTGCAAGCTTTGCATGGCATATGCTGGGAGTTCACACCAACTTTGGAGAAAAAACATGCCCTTTTGGGTCCTGCTCCTGAGGTGCCTGAGACTGACACTGGGCTAGTGCAGTTCTGTGTGATGGACCTGGGGCTCATCATTTGTGATGTGAGGTCTAAGGAGCTACAAAACCTAAGGCTTTCACTGTCTCAGGTGCTGCATTTAATAGGAAACTGGGCAAATGCTGTCACTGAGAGTTCCAGCTATAAGGGCAGCAGAGCCTCCACGGCCCAGATCACAGCAAGTGCATTCCAGGTGTTTGCTCCCATCTGTGCTCCTGTCTCACAGGAAGATGAACCCACTTGACGAGCTGCCCTCTCATTCAGAGCACAGCCTTACACCACCTCAGAAAGCTGTGGGCCTTTGCCAAGGGCCAGGCAGTGCCTCTGCAGCCCTCTCTCCATCACAGACAGCCCCACCCATGGAGGCTGCAGGGCAAAAATTCCATCTTGTTCCTTCCAGTGTCCAGCTCATGGTCCCTGCTGAATCCCACATGTGGCTGCCCATCCAAAGCTGCAAGCAGATGGCTGGGCTGCTCCCCAGCCCTTTCTCCCCTTGGCACAGGTGGGCTCAGAGCATCCCACAGCAGGGAGTTCCCCAGAGTGGCTCTGCATGGCACCCACTAATTTCTTCTCCAAGTCTGTGTGCACATCCTCACAATTCCATCTCACAAAGTGTATGTTGATTTACCAGGCAGGGTAGAGTAGAAAGCAATGAATGGAAGAGTTTTTGCAATGATCCTAAGATATTCCACTCGAAACTCATTAGTTTGCAGGCTAAATAATTCCATATATAAACTTTGTTGATCTCCTTACTCGGTTTTCTTCACCAAGACCTTTTCACTTTCAGCCTGAGGGGTGACAGAGGAAGGCAAGAAGCAATGTTTCGCACAGGCTTCTAAACAAAATAATCTGGAAATTATTACAGTAATGTGAAACTGGCTTACTGGGTTTCTACTGATCCCCTCTGAACAGGTTTAAAGAATTACTGGGGTGAGACAACATGTTTCAACAGCGAACATGAATGTGGAAATAGAAATGTGCTGCTCCTCTGGGCATTACCAGCAAGTGATCTCAAGGCACACACCTACTCTTAGAAACCTTTGTGTTCTGAGACCCCAGGACACAAAAGAAAATGAAAGCATGGAGAAGGGGGGAGGGAGCTTTTACAAAATTAATTGCACAAAAATAAGACTTTCTAACCCACCTGCTGCCTAGGAGTGAACTCTGCACCTTGCTAGAATTGGTTCTAACAAATACATGTCTTTTCTTGACTTGTAAGATTAAGAGCTTCCCTGGAAAACCACTCAAGGGGCATAAATATTGAGAATATGTGACCTGGGGATCCAAGCTGCTCTAAGTGCTTTTGCAGGCAGAGGAAATGCGCAGCATGAGAATGAGCAGCCTCCAGTAAAGGACTAAGGGAAACAGGAGCTCAATTACGACTAATCAGACCCAAGCACTAAAAGCATTTGCCCAACATCACCCTCATTAAATTAAAACTCTCTTCTCTTCCACAGTGGAGACTGTTAAATGAGCTCAGGCCATAGCAGAGACCCACAAACTCCATGAGCATGCTGCCACTTCTTGGTGCAGAGAGAGACATTCCCAGCTTTTCCTACAAACAACCTTGAGCTGCTCAGTCAAACTGTGCCATCCTCTTGTTGCCCAGCCTTTGGGGACATTTTCTGCCATTTTCTGCATGTAAATTGCACAGAGAGTTTGAAAGATGAGCCAGGGGACCTGCAGACCTAATTTTGGAGATGAGGACATGCACAGGGACTGGAACAAGGAAGGAGAGCAGGGCTCCAGGGAGCTGGCTGGGGCAGCCAGAGGATGCCTCCAACACAGACAGGCTCCAGATCCATCCCTGAGGGATCCCATTAAATGACTGCATCTGCCTGGGCTTCTCTTGGCACATCCCAAGAGTGTTCACACAGAGATGTGGTTGTTCTTTTCCAGCCAGTCCTCTCATCACCAGGGGAAAGAAGTTGGGTCTCCTTCAGAACAGTTGGCAAGGTGGCATGGGGCAAATGGCACCACTGGGGACGGGGACTGTTCTTCCCTGTCACACTGGTGCCTCCCTGTGTGAGTTAAAGCAAAGTAACCCCCACACCTGTGGCAGAGGCAGCCAGGAGAGCTGAGACACAACCAGGCAGTCCCACAGTGCAGCTGAGAGTGCTGGGGTCAGCAGCAGCACTCCCTGAAAATGCAGCACACATCTTGCTGCTCTTCCTTGAGGCTCTCAGGAATGATTTGCAATAAAAACTGCAGACACCTGAGGAACTACAGCCTGCTCCAGCATCACAGCTCCATTTTTCAGCATCTGAGGTGCAGAGGACTTTTGCACAGAAGATGTGAGACACGAACATTGCAGCCAGGTTTGTGCTGGTGCCCACACATGCACAAGCCCTGAAACTGGGCACACACCTCCTGCATGCACATGCATGGAGGAGACATGAAAGAACCCAGCTAGATACCATGAGATTGTTTGTACTCATTTACTGTAACATTTTGTCCTCTGGACTGAAATTCATCTCACCTATTTTTAGACATGTTCAATGTAGATGACTGCATCTATCCTAGTTAACTCCTTTTACAGTCACAGGGCAGCCCAGCCTCAGCTCCTCTCATGCTGTGCAGACAGGTCACATACACTGTGTTCTGCAGGGGCCTGTTTCTCCCCACAAAGGGAGGCTGGCTCAGATCTAGCTATCTGCCACAAATCCCATCCCAGCCATCCATCATTAAGTACTTTTAAAGTCTTGTTATCCAAGCTCTCCTCTCTTCCCCCTGCCTTTCCATGTCAGCCTTGCACAACGCTTGCATGCTTTCTCCCACTACTTTTTCACAATGCAACTTCTCACATTATTTTCCCCCTCCACTTTGCTCCTTTTCCATCTCCTGATGAGATTCTGCACTCAGTTTCTCCCAAACTTTCCATTCTGCCTCCACCGCATAGCACCCTCCTCTCCACCTGATCTCTGGCCGTCACCCAGCACCCCGACACAGCTGGACACAACTCCAAATAAAAGCGGCTCCATCAACCTCTGCCCTCATCCTCATGGGACACTGCTCCACAATAATCCATGCTCCATCATCACCTCCACCTAAAGGCAGCCCTCATCACCCCCAAAACTCAGTATTTTTTGCTGGGGCAAAGCAAATAAGTCCATTTCAAGGTAACCTTAGTGTTGTTAAGAACAGCAACGAGCGGCAATAGGCAGGCAAGTCCCTGCAGAGCCGTGTCACCTCTGCCACCCCTGCACCCCACCTTGGAGCACCCACACAGTTCCCCTCGCCCCCACAGCCACCACCGCACGTCCCCACGTGTCCCCACTCACCCCAGGGGCTCACCCCACACAGCTCCACGCCGCCATCCCAGCCGTGCCCGGCCTCGCTCTGCGCGCACTGCGACGCCCCAAGGACGCGTGGGATTTACACGTGCCTAGAGCAGATTCCCAGATGGCTTCACAGCTTCCCTTGTATTCTCTTTAGTCTTCCTGGCCCCCGTGGTCATTTCCCTTTTCCACCTGCCTTTCCCCTTCCTGCCTGCCTTATCTCTCTCTCTCCCGGCCCTGCTCTCCCACGCCGCACATTCCCGCCCCATCCCGCTGGGCACCCCTTGCTCCTGCACTCACGGCATGGTCTCCTCTCTGCAGCTCGCCCCGGCCTCTGCCTCGCTGCCACGGGAGTGTTGCAAGAGGAGGACAGCTGAAAAGACAATCAGCGAAAAAGCAGGGAGGGTCTGAGGCTCAGCTTGACAGAATCCTGGAGAAAATAGTGTCAGAAAGGAATCGTGCTCTAGTTCCAGCTGGAGCATGTGACGGGACCGAAAACCCTTTGTATGCCTCTGTGAGATCAACTAAAGGCAAAAAAAAGTGATGGCAGAGGAGAGGTGAAATGTAGGACATCACAGGTGACCTGTGATGGCAGAGGAGAGGTGAAATGTAGGACTAAGGGAAGGAAAGAGAAAAAAGAAAAAAAGTAAACAGGAAAAAACAGGTAGATTCTTAGAGCCATTTCACATGGGTTTTTTTTGAAAGTTGCACTTCCTTTGAATTATCTGTGCTGGAGATATTTTCAACCCAGCTCCACTTCCCTTGAAAGATTCATTTGGCATGCATTCAGTTCTCAGCTGAACTTGCAAAACATGAAAGAAGCTCCAAGCGTCATTAAAATGTAGGATCAGCCTCAATTCCGAGATTGACAATTGTACATCTTCCTCCTTGACTGCAAAATGTTGTCTCTTAACCTCTCCCTTGCTCCTCACCTACTCTGACCTCTGCATGCCCAACTCCCAATAAATGCAAGTTTACTTTTCCTCCAAATAGCATGGTAGACATCTCAAAATTACATAGGATCTTGATCAAATTATCTCCTAACTCATCTGGAATCTGATCCAAGGACACCAAGGGAAAGCTTTCTGCTTCACCCCTGGGTGCACATTATGTACATCATCAAAACAAAATGTTCTGTTTGCTTACAGAAAGAGCAGTAGTAACTTAAGTCCCTTTGGCATGAACAAGAGCCCTGACCTAGGAAGAGAAGCTGCAGTAATTTCAAAATTGTTGACTGCACTTTCACAGAGTGTACTCAAACCGCTTTTTCCATTGATCTGACTGACGACCCTGGTTACTCAAACAGCTCCTCAGCCTACTTCCTGTTCTGCTGGAGAGCTCAGCAGCCCTGCTAAGAAACAGAGGGAAAAAAACTCCAAAATCTAACTTTATTCTTAGGTCATTACAAATAGCTGTGGCGGATGGTTCCTATTTTTGCTCCAAAAATGTATTTATAACTTTACTGCCATCAGAGGGCACAGCAATGTGACCTCTCCTGCTCCCTGGGATGCCAGCTCAGCACAGCTGGTGAGCTGAGCCCATGCACCACTGCCAACAGGTCCACATCTCTGAGCACAGGGGAAACTCAGTCTTTGTGCCACATTTTGTTGCTGGTCTCCCCTTGCTGTGATTTCAGATGCCTTGAAGGAGCCAGATGGGAGGGGGATTTTGCAACGCAGGCAGCTCTCCATGGTCTATCCATGAATACAAACAATACACTTAACCCAGCCATCTGTGGTTGGTGTTATTCTTACTCTGGGTCACATTTATCCATTGTGCAAGCCCACCAGACTCAATAGAGATACAACAGAATTGATTTGGCTCAATCTGATTCCAGTCTTGCAGCTAAACTGAAGTTCTAGAGTGCTGAACCTTCTCCATAAAGGTGACAGGGACGTGTAGTTCAAATTCGCCGACCCTGGTTCCTGCAGTAGCAAAAGAAGACAGCAAGGGACCAGCAGACAGCAGCAAATAAAGTCTTTCCAGTGAGATCAGCTGGAGCTGCCACTGCAAAATCTGCCATTGAACCTGCACCTGGAGCTTCCCGTGCTTTTCCAAAAACCACAGGGTATTTTTTTAGATTAGTGGTGAAATCTGTGGCTTATCATCACCCAATACGAAAATTAAAGTGTCTTAGGGGTTTTAAAGGGATTAGCATGTATTTTCTAAAGTATTCTGTCTTTGGAGAATTTATTCCCCAAAGTTCTTACACTCTCTGAGACATTAAGTGCCATCACATTGTTAGTGTTTCCCGTGCCAGAGCTGGTTTCTCAAATCCCCGCTAGCTTCAATAAACACTGACACCAAGTAATAACATTCAGCATGTGTGTTGCAATGTGTGCTACGTTACAGCTGGCCACGCTGTCTAAAACTGACTTGCAATTTCATTCCCAAGCAAGGAACTTCATTGCGCCAGTATATGGAAAATGTTGCTGTTATGCAAACCTCTGTTTTCTGACAATAGCCAGTAAAGCCACTTCCCTCCCTCAATTTTATATCCTGGAAATATTCTAATTCTGTTTGTTACGCCATCAGGAGTTCTAGCTAGCTTTCCAAAGGCATCCGCTCTCCAGAAGACCAGCTGCAGGTTGTAGGCAGCCTTCAGAACTGCCCTCTTGGTGTGATTTCACTGCAGTGCTCCCTGCAGATGGAGCACCTGGGAACAGCCCACCAGCTGGAATGCCACACACACAACCATATTTCAGTTCGAATAAACAAACTGAAAGCTTTCCATAGGTGTCCTGGCCTTTGCTCTGAGGATTAATTCCCTTTAAACATGTAATAGCTCTAAGGGCATGCTAAAAAGAAGAGTATTCTTGCTTTCCTCCCCATGGAGGAGCAAGGACACATTCCTGTCAGCTGGAAGGGGGAAAAATGAACACTGCAGCATCTTAACTCAAGGGCAAACTGGGGAACATGTCAGCATATCTGATGAGAGTAAATTGAAATCCAAACACCACTAGAGCTGCTAGAGAATGCTTGGCATCACTTCACACAGCACCTCTGCACCATTCAATGACAAGGTGGTTTGGGATGGTTCAGCAACCCTGCCTGGTATTTTCTGGGACCTATCACAGCCTAAGATTCCTTGCTGACGGATGTATACAACCTTCCACACACTGTCCAAATGCAGTTGCTCACTCCGAAAGTCGCTGCCTCCTCTAACATAATCAAAGCTGTACTCCCATCTCCTGGCAGCTGCTTGTGTCAAAAACCTGTGAATCACTTCTACAAGTAGAAAAAGTAATTAGCTCTCAAATTGTGTTTTATATGAACTATCAGCAGGGAAGGAGTGTGAGCCCTCTTGTGCAGTTTGTACAGTCCTCGCTCTTCAGTGACCACCTGTATCTCCTCCTGCACCCCTGCCTCTGCATTCAGCTGGGAGAGAGAGGACTTTGGGTTTTGGTGGGGATGCAGGAGTCAAACACCACCTGCCCTCCCAGGCCTCACGACAGGCATACAAACAGGAAGGCAGATTTTGCTTTAGTTGTGTATGGGCTTTTTGTTTCAGCTGGGGCGGGGAGGGAGCGCTGGCATTCTCCGATTGTTCCAGGCAGGCAGAATCGGCTTACACGCTCTGCCCTCCTGGCCTTTCTTTCCACTCAGCCCTACTCTCAACCCAGGGAAGCAGCTCTTTCAACAGGCCCTTTGCCCACTCCTGCAGCTCTGACATGAGCTCTGCCTTGTTCTCACAGCCCCCAGCTCCTGCATCATCAGGTAGCTGAGACTCTTGAGTTTTCAGGTTTTTTTAAAAAGTACATTTCTCGGCTTCTGCCTCACAGAGAACAGATTGAAAAATTGTCCTGAGTGCGACTTAATAGGCATGGAAACCAGGAAAACAATCAAACAAGACCAGCACTTCAAAGAACCTTGAAACTTTTGGTAGTTTTTAAGGTAATCCTCATTGTTTTCTGGGAGAGCTTGAGTTGGCAGTGTTTGAACAGTAAATGATCGAGGGAATTGCATCGCTGATGCACTCATTGGCCTTGACTCCTCATCCTGCTACAGGCACTGATCCCTGCCCTCTCCACTGCTGGGGGACCCTGAGCCACCACAGAAAGTATCAGAGCTATCCCAGCAGGGAGCACAGCCTGCTCTGATGCTCAGCCACTGCCAGCCCCTCTCCTCTATCACAAAAATATCCGTATCCTGTCCACATTATGAGATCCATCTTCCAGTAACGCTCATATTACAGCAGGGCAGAAAAATGCTTAAAAATCTGCCCATTTCAGGTGAAACTCAGGATTTTCCCATGAATGGAAAAGATCTTTCCTATAGCCCCTGCCCCAAAGGGGCTGATGTTAAGAAGTTTGCCATCCCACACTGTAGCATCTATGCTCCCCCTCTTTTGTGCCCAAACCCTCCCAAGGCACAGAGAGGAAGGGCTCAGGAGACAATGCAGGTAAATCTCAGGCAAGGAGGCTCCACTCAGTCACCAAGGGATGAGGAAATGGCACAATGTGTCTCAGCCAGGCAGAAAACACAGCAGGGAACAGTAAACTCAGCTATGGCTCATGGTACAGCAAACATGTGTGCTCCTTCCCCTCTGCCTGGGGAACTCTGTGGCACAGCACGTTTTGGCTACAGCAAAGTGATTACCAGCTATTTGCTCATTTTCCTTTAATGAATCACTTGAATGAGACCAGTGTGAGTGTCAGGGGAGTGAAAGTCTGTCATTCAGCTGTCTGCAAACTCTGGCTTCTCTGAAGATTTCTAGATCAGATCTCAGGGCCTCAGGAGTTTGGGTTATTTTTCTAAATGAGGTTCAACACTGCATCTTCTGGGGAAGATGCCAGTTATCTACAAAACCTACAGCTCTTATTAATTTGATACCACAGGTTTCAGTCTGAATCACAGCAATGTGTGGTTGACCTCAGAATAAACTAAAGTACTTGCTCCATGGCATTAGACTTAAGGATTGGCCAGTGTGGGAGCTGGATTTATTTTTTAACACCAGAGCTCAATCAAAAAACTAGGGGAGAGGAAATGTTCAGGTTGGGCTGGACACAGCTAAGATCATGGGGCTGCAAAAGGAAAACTCCACAATGTCTCATCTGGAGCCAAAGCAAAAGGAGGTGTTTCATTTTGGGTTATGAAAGTCCTAAAAAACCTTTTCTCTTCTCTTCTTTCAATGTGTTTTAGTGGTGAGGTCAAGTTTTAAGTGAAAAATGCCCTTTTGAATCAAATCTACATTTCAAATACTTGCAAAACATAAACAAACCATCCCCAAAATGAAACAGTTCATTCTGAAAGTGTCAGAATGACATGCACTGCTATTTTTAACATCCCTCCTTCTTCCCCCACCTCTGTATTTTTTTTTTCTAGGCCAGAACTATTCAGAAAATGTGTTTGAATTTGTGAATCATTTTGACTCCCCCTCTCCCCTGACATTTGCTGGAAAATCTATTCTCTGCCAAAAAACTGTTCTTCCAGATCCAGCCAGCTCCTACAATCTCCTGTCCTGCCAGGGTTTGTCTGGCTCTGAGGCTCTGACTGCCCTGGGGACACAGAAGAGGAAGAGGAGGCCAGGAGGGCAAACCCCAGCCTCTGTCCAGGCAGTGATGGGCTCTGAAAAAGCTCTGAGCCACCCTCTCTTGAGGCAGAACAGGGAGCTGGGCTCCAACAGAGGCCACCACACAGAAGGAGTACCTCATCAGGCTGTGGCTTCCAGGTATGAGGAGAGTGCTTAGAGTTTTGGTTCTCTTGGAAAAATCCTGCATTCAAAGCCAGGCCCCTGAAGGTGAAGTGGATGTACCACAGAGGCTTGGAGCTGTCTCCTGTCAAGGTGACAGAAAATTTAGATTTGGATTCAGTCAAGACATGAAAGCTCTGAGGCTTGCAATGCAATGTAGAGGCTTGATTCTTTGTAGCCAGGCGATTCACAGAACAATTTATGCCTTTGCAGTGCAAGTGTAAATGTTACTGCTCCCATTTGTGCATGTTTTGCTACTACCCTGAAACTTTTAGTAAGTGGAAAACTTGGATCTCTTTCAGTCCTCACATCCAACCTATCTGTAGGTCTTGCAGATTTTTTTCAGGATAGCATCCCTAAAAGAGTCTTTCCAGCCTATCCACCCAAACAAAATTCACTTTTTGGGCTCATCACATCATATCCCCACTTCTCATCTCAACAGCCTTTGCTCTGCAAAGATCCATCAAACTCACTGCTGAAAGATTGCTTTTTTGAATCTGTCATTTGGCCCTTCTGTGGCTCTCAGCCTCCCTACCTTGATTCCTTCTCCTGAGGAGCATCTCTGAGCTCCTTGGCTTTTCTTTCAACACTGTGATTTATTCTATTCCCATCACTTCTTATTTCAGCACTGAAAGGTCAACTCCTGCATATGCTCAAGCATGAGATCAGCCTATATTAAACAGGCTCCTCTGAGCTTTCTCCCTTCTGGGAAGGGTTCCCATCCACAGGAACAAACCTGGAATCTGGAACTGCCTCCTGAGCTGCTCAAATGCTCAAAAACCAAATACCAGAGTTGGTTGGGATGTATGACATGGGGAGGACAATAACAGACTAGGTGGCATCGTGCTACCTCTGCTTTTCCCTCTCATTACCAGCCCAGCCTCTGGTCAATGCTTTGGTCACTTGTGACCACCTGGACTCCTCTGCTGCTTCCCTTGGCTCAGAAAAGCCAATCCAGCAACACAGGGCAACATGAGGAAACAGAGACCTGAGGAGAGAGGCCAAGTCTTTTCTCCTCAAGATGAGACATAGATGAGGGGCTGCTAATGGAGGAGCTGAGCTACAGTCCTGGCTTCAGACCATTTGTTTTAACCTGCTGAGCAAGGTGGCTTCCACGAGAGCCAGACAACACCAATTGCTCCCTCCTCTGAGAGCCTGGTTCAATTTGGAGCTGCTTTTCTAAAAGCTCATCTTGAATATGAACTTTACACAATTTTTTGTCGGTGACTGTACATCTTGCTCAAAAGCTGTGACACGCACTGTTTGTGTGTGAAAGTGGGAATGTGACATCCAGCTTCTGTTTGCTTTGCAAAAAGATCAAGGTTAGTTCCCACTCCACTAAAAGCACGGAAGGGAAACACAGGATTTGTCAAGCAGAGATAAACTGAATTGAGAACATTTTATACACAAATTCCTAGGAGATGGTTAAAACAATGGAGCTGGGAGAGTACACTTGTCAAGGCTTTTTCAAACAATCCTTTTTCCCATATTCTTTTAAAATACAACAGTAATTCAGGTGGATAGAGATAAGCCACCGTTTTAAAATCTCTTTCCTTTGTTTCCTTTCTGGCAGCCCTGGTCTCCACCCCAGCAAGACATTCCTCCCAGGAACCCCAGGGTGGAGGGCTGTCAGCTCTAAGTAAATATGGCTCCAAGGAGAGATAATAACTTACACCCTCTTTCTGAAGCTGCTCTGGCAATTACAATTCCAAGTGCCTCCTACTCCTGTGACCACATGCCTTGCTTTCAAGGTCTATCTATTAATGGCAGCCCAAGACTATTTACAGTTTAGGGGTCCCTGGCAAGGTGAGATGCTGGGACTGAAAGGTCAATGCAGGAATGCTCATCTCTTCTCCTCCCACTTGGAGGCACTGCCCATCCCTTCTTTGCACACCAGCTGTTATCCCACACTCCATCTGCAACAGCACCTAGAGGTGGGAATACCACCCTGGGGTGGCTCATGGTCATTTGGTGTGGGTTCCCAGGGCAGTACAAGGTATGAGATGATGCTGAACTGGCCTCAGTGCAGCTAAGATGATGCTGTACAGGCATGGATTTCAAAAAAAAAAAAAAAAAAAAAAGAATTTGGCTCCATTTCAGAGTTCAAAGAAATATTTGAGCCTATGGGCACTGATTCAGGCTCATCTCTAATTATGTCCCAAGTTCAGCCTTTAAAACCCGTTCTTTAGTCCTCAGTAAGGGTCACTTAGCAGTTGTTATTACAGTTTCTTGCCAATCTGTTGTTGGATTTTCCACTTGACATTATTAAGGGATTAAGTTGTTTGTCTCATCATCTTTTATCTGTCCTGTTCAGTTTCCTAAAAACAGACTTTAGCCAGACCAGAAAAGATATGAGGAAAAAAAAAAGCCCAGCATTTTCAAGACATAACCATGGTTTTGGATTTGCCATTATTATTGTTTAAATTTATTACTTTGGATCTGTAAACTTTGCTGACTCCTTTAATCTGGAATGTATTAAAGAAAGCATTAGGCATTACAACAAGTCATTGGATTACACTGCACCGATTCAGCTACAGCTGGGGAAGAAATATATAACAGGAGATCCCGTGGAGTTATACATTTCAGACTGAGCTCATCAATTGCCATAGAGAAGACAAAAACAAATGTAGCTGAGCCTGGAAAGAATGTTGCTAAAATTGGAGAAGCATTTAATGTGAGTAGCCTAGGGGTGCAATAACTTTGCCTGTAATTTAACAAAACCCACCCACATAAAACATACCAAGAGAGATTATAGATTGGACTCTCTCATCTGCAGTCTGCCAAGAAAGCAAACCTGACTTTTTTCCCCTTCCTGCAGATGCAGGTTTAAACGGTCCCTGCAGAGTGTTAAATATATATTACCCATAATAGCAACCATATTACATTTGGACACGTTGCTAATTCTCCAACTGGCTGCTCTGTACCTTGCCTGCAGTGGGAGGATACCCCTGGATAACTAATGGAGCTTGCAGCTGCCAGCAAAGCAAGTCCTATGGTCCACATGGTGAGAAGGAGGCTGCTCACCTCCTCCTTCCTCCCACCTCTTCTTGGAGCCTTGGTCTCCCCTCTTTTGAGAGGTACCCCTGGGCTTGTACTTAAGTCCCCCTTTAATGAAAATGTTTTGAACGCATTTAACTCAATGGGGTAAAAACTAATCCTACGCCTTCCTTCCCAAAATGCAGGTTTGCAACCAACAAGGCTCAGTGGTGAGCTGAAGGCCAGCCTTGGCTCCTACCCTTCTCCTGAGTGGCAGGGATCAGAAATTGTTGAGCAAGAAATGAGAGAAAAGCACCCAACCCTGAAATGCAGCTTCCAAAAAGCCTCCCTGCAGAACTTTCCATTTACAAACCTCCTGTCTCCAAAGGCTCTGAGGCACTGTACCTGTGAACCCTCCCCAGAGGGACTGCACCTCTGGTTCATTAATTCAGCTTAAGGTTGGATTTACCACAAGATGTAACTGGATACATGCAGGAGTGAGCACAGCAAAGAAAAACGATCAAGGGCCAAACCTGCAGCACGCTCCTGCTGGCTTCAGCGGAGCTACAACAGCTTTTATCAGCGTTTTATCTGACCCTAACAAAAGGAGCAAATTGTTTAGCAAAGGAAGAGGGTTCTTTGATTCTATCTTGCTGCAGATGAATTGCCCAAGCAAGGGCAAAGGGACAGGAAGCGAAGGGGGAGGAGAAGGAGCTGATGCTGAAGGTAGGTGCTGCCATTGCTTAGCCCTTGCTAAACAGCCCCTTCTGCAAATGCTGATGGGGTGGGAGGAAAGAGTTGTGTCATGTCCTTATCACAGCCATTCGACCAAAATGTTGTGCTGGTCACTCCTGGTGTAGATATACTGGTCCTCATTGTGGCTGCAGGGAGCTTTGTGACAGCAAAGACTGTGTGCCCCATGAGTCCTTCCTCTGCTTTGCACAGTACAGGAACCCTATTGTCCAAAATGCCAAGTACAAGATTTAAAGTCAAGGATGAAACCCTGGGAAAAACTCACATCAGTTCAGCGAGGTCCACGCCACAGCAGCCCCAGGTGCCAACATCTCTGCAAATCAAGTGTGTGAAGCAAACAGTGAAGAGACAACCTGATTCTGTCCTTAGAATCTAACTCATTAAAATGTCTGCAGGCATGTCCCTCCTGAGCACATCTCTGTCTTTCACAGAGACGAGGGATGCTTTACTATTACTTAAAACCACAACAGTGCAGAATGCTAATGAAGTTCCTGTTGTGTAGCACTGATCAGATACTACACTGTACTGCTTACAAGAAGTAGTTGTAAGTGCTAAGCACTTGTTGTTTTACCCCCTAATTTCTCCTTCCAAAAGCAATCCTTGTGTTTTGACCAGCAACAAATCTTACATCTAAAAGAAGAATTGAATTCCTTCTACTGGCTTGTCCCTTTTCCCATGTCATTAATGAAAAGAACTTTCTTTACTACAAAAAAAAAAAAAAAAAGAAAAATCACCTCTTTCTTTTCATGGCTGAAATGTATGAAAAGGCTGAAATAAATATTGAGAGAGGGAAGAGTCTAACATGGGTTTTAGTAGCCTGCAGCAGCTCCTGACTCCAGTATTACCCATCTCTGGGAAATTAAGGTCAGAAACCACTCTGTAAATGCATCCATGGCTGACAGCAGCGATGAGGATCTCCACAGGCACACAGCTGTGACAGCAGCTCTGGGCTGAGCTGTGCCTGGGAAAGAAGGAGCTGCAGCCTGCATTTTCCAAAGGCTTCCACCAATTCCCAGTGCATTCACAGTGCATGCACCCAGACTGAAACTTACAGCTGGAGACCCACAACTTCTGAATGTACCTGCACCAATTCATGCTGAAAGGCACTGCTGGATGAGCATCCTGTTGCAGAGCAAGTTGAATTTTGCTGCCCAAACACTGATTTAAAAGCCAATCACAGGCACTTGCTTGTGAGGCTGGTAGACCTCATACTGAATCAGCTTTCTGAACTACTTGGAGCCGTTGTGCAGGCTATGCATGACCTGGGCTTTTATGTGTAGGAAAAAAAATGAAATTCCAATAAATTTTATAGAAGACATTCAGAAACAGATTCCTCTGTCTTAAAGCAAACTCTTGGGCTGGTTGTCAAAATCCCATTAGAGTGAGAGAGAAGAAAGCTACATTAGGAGAACCTTAGGATGCCTGAGGAGACACCCAGCAAGGCTAAGCAAAATGAATGCCATAAAAGGGCCATTTCAAGTGACACAGCAAGTGTAGGAGCCAGCAATCCCCAAAAAGTCCCATTTAAGAAAAGGGATTAGCTGCAAAGTTACTCAGTGATTTGAAAATGTTAACATTTAGTTTTCACTGTCTGTTAAATGTTAACATATCTTTCTTAGAAAGCTTGGCTGGGCTTCATTGGAAGAAAGCAGGTCAAATTTACTGCACAAATTTACCTACTGGTATAAACAAAATAATCTCCAACCATTACAGAAGACTAATCTTAGCTGAAGCAACATTTAGTGTCATCCATAGATGCCGTTATTTCTGTAGTGAGCTAGAACAGAATTACATGTAAAGAAAATATTAGCTCAGCAGTGGCTTTCAGCCATCACATGGCACATGAGAACTCAGTGCTGCACTAATGTTTTCTTCACATGCAAATCTGTCCTAACACATTACAGAAATAATATGGAAAACATGAGACAGGTGCTGACTACAGTTTGGGTTTTGTCATTGCAAGCCTCTAAAAAGATGAAGACAAAACTCTGAAGTTTCCACTGATCCATGAAATTCGCTCTGCGGACGTTCAGTTTTCCATCCAAAGGATCCAAACACGCAAGCTCCTGACATCCTGCAATTCCCACCAGAAGAGGAGGAAATCTGGCTCTTTCCAGAGCTGGGGACCCTAAGGATGATGGGCCTAATGTTTGTGCTTCCTGCACCTCAGAAGTATGGGGGGAGGTTTATTTTGCTACTTTCATGGATGCTTTCAGCATGAAGTTTTTTTTGAGAAACAAAATATGCAAGAGACAGCAGCTGTGCTAGCAAGTGAGTCCCTCTATGAAAAGGATCTGCTATGTGCCATGTAATTCCTGCCCTGTCAATCATGGAGAATGTGCACAGAGAAGAAACCCTTCCCAATGAGCTTAAAAGTGCTGATGAAAACAGACTTGAAGTAGCACCATATGTCTCTCGTTGGGTTATGGCAGCATCTTCACTTGGCCTCCGTGGGTGGGAGCCCATAAAAAAGCTTCTTATTCCCTGAGAAGGTGACGTGAGTAGGTAGAGGATTAGCTATGGAATAGGGAGTGGTGCTTTGTGAAGTCCCTGGAGTGCACAGCCTCCATCCACAAAGAGCCTGAAGCTCTGCCCAGTCCCTGTGAGCACCGGGGTGTCCCCATCCCATCCTGGCAGGCAGAACACGCCGTGCTGCCAGGCCTGCTGAGCCTGCTGCTCTGAAAGGGGAAACACACAGGTGCCCACCTCATTCCCCTCTCCCCCTGGTCTTCCTGCAGCGAGGAGACTCCATCCTTTGGCAGCTTACCAGGTGTGCTAAGCATCTTCCCTGTCAATGATGTGCACTGCTAAAAGAACAGTCGCTCTTCTGAGTAAGCCAGCAGGGCCCTAACACACCAAGCATTATATTGATAGTAAATCAGAGATACCACTCACTAGCTCATAAGCTTAGGAGCTTTTAAGACAAACACAGTGGGAGTAAGGAGTAAAACACATAAACACACTTGGCATAAAGATATATATTCACAGGGCTTGCATGTATCACCACAGCCATGTGGTCATGGTTTCTGTAACAGGGAGACTTCCTGATCACAGCGACAGCTTGGAAAGGGAATGAAAGCATATTTAATTTGATTGATTTTTATAGGAACAAATCAGGACTCCTGTTGTCAGCTTATGCCTTGGAACATCTCAAAGAGAAATAAGCAAAGGTCCCAGAGGCCCTTGGCTGACACTAGCCCTATCTAAACTTGGCTCCTTTCAGGACTGCATTAACAGCCATTGTGAGTCAAACAAATAAATCAATTAAAAGAATGCCTGTCATCAGCACTGCCGTTAGCTTTTTCCAAAAGTCCTTGCCATTTCGCACAGGTTAATGGAAGTCTCTTATTCTGAGAAATCTATTCAGCCTGCCGAAAGGAGCAGAAGTTTCACAGAGTACCAAGTCCCTTGATTACTATTCTGCTGTACATCCTTGTGTTTCCACAGCAGCTGTGGGAAAGCCAGGAAGAGGAACACTGCAGTGTCTTGCACTGTTTTTCCAGGAAGGGGTTCCTTTCCCCCCCAACATGTCATTTTTCTATAGTACGTGCTTACTTGCACAGTTCCTGCCTTTGCCCCCACTTGTCTGTTGCTTTGTCTCCAGTTTTGGAGAAGCTGACAAACTAGGGAATTTAGGTCAATGACAAGGACTCACTAATGACCAGCTTTGGAATATCTTTTGCTTAAGGGGCGCAGCCAGTTTCCAAGAGTGGGACAAGTCTCCTGCTGCAGAGTACATCCTGGTTATCAGCTCTTCCTTGGGAAGAGCCAACAGAGCCCCCAGAATGGCAAAGCTCGTACTCTGCTATTTTTCCAGTCGAGAAGCCAGTGGGAGTCACAGCTAGAAGGTATCTTGTCTTAGGTGTGAAATCTCCTCAAGAGACTGGGCTGCCATTTCAGGCTACCTGCGCCACTCAGAACCTGGGACAAAGGAGCACCTTCTCCCTTCCCTACACACCCCAACCTATGTGATCAGCCAGGAGGGGAGAAATTCTCCCCATCAGCATGAGACAGCAAGGGAGGCAGGTGCCTTCCAGCAGTCTCTGCATCCTCCTGCCTCAGGTGGTTGGTGAGCAGAGGCCTCAGGTCATCTCCTTCCCCAAACTGCCCGTGCTGGTCACAGGGGGTGTGCACAGAGTGCTCCCCTGTGGCATTTCCAAACCACAGTGTCCCATCCCAAGGTGCTGCCCGGACAGCCCGTCCCTCCCACACAGCCCCAGAAGTGCAATCGCTCGAGTGTCTCTGAAACCATCAACAAACAAGCGTGGGGTTTCTCCGGCAGCAGCCCACAGCCCGGGGAAAGCCACAGCTGCAGAAGCCCTTACAGGGAAGTTTACTCAGACCTTAAGTGGATTTGCAATTAAACAGCAAAACGTCACCGTGCTCTTACTGTCACTGCACTTCACACGTCTGCAACCACCGTGGCAGGGTCACTGTCCCCTGGTGCTATCCAGGGACAGGGACAGGGACAGCACTGAGCAAACTGTTTCAACAAACAGACACAGAGCCCGTTTCACTCAAGAGAGCTGCTCTGGGTCACAGCGTCCAAAACTGTGGCCACAATACCTCCTTCCCTTGCACTTGGCAACATGATTTTCTTACTGGCCAATTTTCAGGCCTGAACACAAAGAAAGTTTCCTACCTGCAGGACAAATGGAGGACGAGTCCATGCCAGCCGGAGGGATGTGCCTGTTTCCCCGGGATGTCAGGAGGAACTACAATAGGCCGCCGGACATCCCTAACAGATTTGCTAAACCAGACAGCCTCCAAAAAGGAAGGGCAGGAGCAGGCCTGCTGTTTATCAAATCTGTAAACATTCTATGTGAGATGTGCAGCACAGACCGTATCTGCAGCAGGAACTGCTTTCCTGCCGCTCCTCATTACCTCTCCTGCAGGTACAAGAGCCTCCCCTGTGCCAGCAGTGCCCAGTGCAGACAGGCAGGGCTCTCTGCCTGCCCTATGTTCATCTACTCAACCCACGGGCACCCAGAGGCACCTTGGTTTCTCTGGGCTGAGATCTCCCAGGATTTGACTAAAAGCATGAGTTGTGGAGAGAGCTTCTCACACATTCTCCCTCATTACACAACTCATTTCCAGACTGTGTGCGTTGTTGAAAGGAAACAGTGAGTTCATGAAAACAAATGAGTGTGCAACCTGACACTGCTTCAGTAGCTGCCTTCTGCTGTCATTATGGATTTACAAGATACTGCCAACCAGTACACAAAGCTGGGTGTTATTTATACAAAATCAGTTTTGAATTACTGGGCATTTGCACATGATCCTGCTGAGAAATTGACTATAACCTGCCAAAGTCAGTGATCAGCCCTGCATGGGACCTGTGGAGCCCAGTGGAAAGTATCATTGTAAATTAGCCTTGCTGCCCCTGCTGAGACTCCAGCACTGAAACACAAAATCAAGTGCACCTCCTTAGGCTGCCTGACACATTTTGGACCACATCTTCATCTCGTTTAGCCTGAGTAGTCCCATGGAGCCCAGCAGTTACTCTGATCTTAGACCTGATCTGAGCTCGCTCTCATCCAGAGCTTTTAGCAATACAAATGAGCCTTGCCTGTTCACTGCTGAGCCACTGCCGGCCTGGCTGAGCTCACTGGAGGCCACGGGAGGTTGTGCAGAGTCAGCCTGAGGCTCCAGGAAGCTTTCCACAGGAGCATCAGGGATGCTTCTGCCCATCAATGAACTGTTTTCAGCAGCAAATCAGTGGGATCTGGCACTAGGAACAGTCATTAGCGCAGAGAATGGAGCAGAGATTACTACAGCTCATGCACATAAAACCAGCAGAATTTAATCAGCAGAGGGATTGTAGCAGCTCCCAAAGGGAACAAGCTGATTCATCAGCTGAGAGCCCCAAAATACAAAACTGTCTGCAAACACGATGAACTACAGGCTCATAACTTTCTTAACTGCTTTTACTCAGCTGCTGCTCCATCTTGAGCAGAACGAAGCCTGGTTCTTGGAATAGGACAAAAGGAGTACAAAAGAAAAGATACTTATTTCAGTCTGCTGAGTGTTTTACAAACCACAGTCTCAGTTCTTCCAAGTTTGATGCCTTCACTTAGATGTTTCCCTGCACTAGTTTTCCTTGTGTCATTACATTTAGCAGGAGTTTCACTACCATGTGTCTACAGGAAATTAAACATAGTGAAATACATCATTGAAAGTTCATGAGCCTTTGTTAAATTCTTTAAACTAAGGAGCCACTGTGTTGTCCAGTATGTTTCAAGGTTTGTCAGTGGAATGCTCCAGTGCTGGGCTCAAATCAATGGAATGTCTCAGAGCTGGATGAGAGCAGAGACCATGTGCTGGTTGGAGAACCTCGTGATGGGTGCCCTGCACTGGGTTAAAGTGGTTCAAAGCCCTCTAGACAACTGGTGTGACAGCTCAGAGCAAAGCAGGCTCTGTGTGATGCACTCACACATGCAATGAACTCCTCTAGTGACACAACAAATCCCATGACTGTCTCATGCCTTTGGAGAATGCCTCAGAGCTCTCCTCTCTGAGGAGACCTTTCTTCTCTAAGAGTAACACAAATCAACTAAGGCGATGATTTCTCTTGCCTTAAGCCTCACAACCAGCTCCACAACAAAGATCCTGAAACAAAATGAACTTAATATAAATACCTAATAAAAATACGCTTACCTAAAATATAAGATACCCCACAACCAAGAAGTATTATTCAAAAGGGGAATTACCAGAAATTCTAGAGCATTTTGCTTCTGTGTGAAAGACACAGAGACATTGTGGTGATGGGCATCACTGTAAACCTGAACAGACAGTTGGCCCACACAGTTTCAACTCCAGGGAGGAAACAAATTCTCCCTCAGGCTCATGTAAACCATGGGAAACCTCCAGCACCCAGGGAAGCTGGGCTGAGGAAAAACTGAGGCTGGTAACCACATGTCAGCAGAAGGCTGCAGTCCATGGATGTATTTTAAGCATGCTGGCAGGCAGCTTTGCAGCACCAGGGAAGCTCTGCAAGGACTGTGCACAATGAAACAGGTACCACTACTCTCTCGTGAGAGGATTTTCCGGCTAGGAACCCCTCTTCCAAGTCTGAAAGCTTTATGTGTGAGGGAAAGCAAGCACCACTGAGCAAGTGTAAAGTTTCTCTGCAGAACTCTGCTGCAACAGACCTGTGCCCTGCTGCTGCAGCCATGCCTTGGAGCAGGGATGCCACCACCCTTCAGCCCACCTCCCCAGGGCTGCTGCAAGACTCACCACTCGGGGTTTCTGCTGGTCCAGGGTCTGCAGGAAGGCGGGGGTCTGGTCCAGGGTGCGCTCGGGGTCACTGGAGATGTCCTCCTCGGACTCCTCCCAGGACGAGGAGAAGCCAGTGGAAGATGCAGAGGACGATGAGAGCTTCCGGACGGGCAGGCTGCCAGGGGGCACGGCGCCCGCCTCCTCCTCCGGGCCCCCCAGGTCTGTGACAATGACGGCAGGGATGCTCCCACCGATGGCCGGGTGCTGGCCCTTCAGTCCTGTGGGAACCACCACCACCTCCTCCGGCCGTGCTGCAGGCCCGGACTGCTCCAGGGGGCTGCTGCTCTCTGCCAGCTCCACCGTCATCCCTGACCTCCTGGGGGGCTCTGCAGTGCTCAGACAAAGCTGCCCCCCACCAGCATCGGGGGCCTCGCTCTCTCCGAGGGCTCGGGGCCGGGGTCCAGTCCCGAGTGCCACCGCCGGTGCCGTGGGGCTGGCCGGACGGGGCCGGCCCAGCCGGGGGCTGCGGGGCGGCTGGGCAGCAGAGCTGTGCGCCTGGATGTGTGCCTCGAAGAGCCCCACTTTCTGGTTCACCTGCACGTTGTGCAGCTCCCGCTGGAGCTGCCGTGCCATGGGAGGCCCTGGCTGTCCCTCCTCGCCCCGGCTGCCCCGCCGTCCCACGGGGCTGCCCGGCTGCCTCAGGGGCTCCTCAGGCAGGGGGAAGAGGAAAGCGGGGCCACAGTGCGGGGAGCGGGGCGGCACCGGGGCCGGGCTGAAGACGGGGAGCGAGCGGCAGCTGCCGGGCGTCTCCGGACCCCTGGGCAGCACTTGTCCGGGAGGAGGCGGCGTCTTGCTCCCGCCGCTTGTCACCTCGCTGTTGCTATTCATCATCACCAAGCTATTGAGCGCATAGCAGTACACGGCCATAGTAGTCAGCCGGGGAGCACAGGGGGGCCGTCGCCACTGCCGCCTCGGCGCTCAGGCTCTGCGGGGCCGCCCGGGTTCTCTGCACGACGGGAGCAGCAGCATCGCCAGCAGGAGAACGGGGAGCTGGGCTGGCCCTGCTAGCCCGCAGCTCCATAAAACGGGACAGCTGAGGAGAGAGAAGCAGTGAGAGTAGTTCTGTGCCCTCCCTCAGCTCACCATGCAGCTGGGCACACAGCGTGCCAGACTCTTCCCTTCCTGCGCGCCCCTCCCACCTGCCCAGTGTGCCACCCGTGGGGACACAGGCCAGCCATCCGAAAGATCTGAGGGAAAGGGAAGTCAGGTTTGCGGCTGTTTCCCCTCTTCCCTGCCTTCCCTGCCCCCTCTCCAGGTTGCCTGTCGACACGGCTGCAGCAGCAGTGTCCGAGAGGACACACAGCCAGCAGCCATTCCCACAACAGAATAAGAGAATTACAGTGAACTGGTGTGAACTCAAAGTTGGCAGCTTTCAAGTGCTCACCCCAAAACCTGGCATTTTCTAAAGGAAGATAAAAAACTCCAAACAACTTATATTTGCCACCCTACAGTCTGTCATCTATAGCAAGACCAACTCTCAGGAATGGATTTATGTTATGTGATACATGGGACGACTCCCTGCTTGCACTGTTGTGTATGGTACAGGGTCACATCTCCAGTTAGTCCTTTAAGTTCCCATGTGCAACAACACGGCTTTGCACATCTTCATGAATGTCCTGGCTAAATCTGCCTTCCCTGTGCACATCTGCTGTCCGGGACAATGCAGGCTGCAAATGCCTCCAAGTCACAGCCTGGAACCCCACATGCAGAGATGTGCAGTGCTGTTTGTTGTGGCGAGTGTGTGACTGTGTACACACGTGAGAGAGGCTCTGCTTTCGGAGGTGGCTCTCTGTTCCCCTGTGCATGTCAGTGTGCTTTCTGTCATCTCCTGTTTGCTCCATGTGCCCTGGAGTTGCAGTCCCCATCCCATGCCGGGGCATGGGCGCTCCTGAGATCTGCACAAACACACTGCCCACATGAGAGTACAAACTTGTTTACACACAGTGCGCTAACTCTGGCTATGGGTGTACACGCCTCTGGAAGCACTCGTGTGCGATGCTATCAGCGGTATCCCTGTGAGGCTCCTGGCAGGTAAATGCCCTCGAGTCCAAGCGCAGTCCCAGCTGACGCTGTGACCAAAGGGCTTCCCATCCCTCCAGGCACTGCTTGCAGGCAATACGAGGCTCAGCAGAGCCCAGGCAGCGCGGACAGCCACTTTTTGCAGGGATCCCCGGCACAGCTCCCAGCACTCGGACTCGGCTGCCCAAGCGAGCACCGGCACAAGGTGCTCGGCCACACTTCGGCTGTGGGACAGCCCAGGGCAGCACCCTGCCCCTCTGCGCGCCCCCAGCTCGCCCCTTCCTCCCCGCGGGGTCCGGCTGGCCCCCGCACGGCGCCCGCCGCTGCTGCCGGACATCCCCCGGCGGAGGGGCGGCCGTGACCCCCCTGCCTTTCCCCTTCGCCGCTGCTTACCTGGGCTCGGGATCCGCGCCCGCCCTCAGTGCGCGCCGCCCGGCAGCGCCCGCCGGCGGCCGCGGGGCGCTGCCGAAACCATCGCCGCGGGGCTGCCGGGACTCCCGCTCCCTCCGCGGCCCCGAGCGCCTCTCCTCGCCCCGGGGCGGGCCGGCCGCGCCGGGCTCTGCCCCTCCGCGCCGCGGCGGCCGAGGCTGCGCGGGCGGCTCCGCGCTCCGAGCGGCTCCGGGCAGCTCCGCGCCGCGGCCCCGGCGCCCGCTCCCGGTGCGGCTGGAAAGGCGGAGAGAGCAGGAGCAGGAGCAGGAGGAGGAGGAGAAGGAGGAGAGGGAGAGGAGCGGCGAGGAGGAGGAGGAGAGCGGAGGGAGGGGGGTAGGAGAGCAGGAAGGAAGTTGTGAGTCTGTCTGGGGTTGAACTCAGCGGAACAAGTTTTTTTTTTTTTCTCTTGTCGCTCGGCTCGGGCTGGAGGGAAATACTGAAAAAAAAAAAGTTTCCATTGTTAACTAAGAAAAAAAAAAAAAAACAAACAACACCGTCGCCGTGCTTTGGTGGCTGGGCTGTGGGTTCAAGGCACACGAGGCATTTTCCACCCGCGGCCGCGGCGTGCGGTGCGGGCTCGGCAGAGCCCCCGGCCAGCCCCGGCACCGCTCGGGGGGGCATCCCCGGCTCGCCTCCGCATCCCGGCCCCAGCGCTGCCGGCCACCAGAGCCCTCCCCGGGCACAGCGGTTAAGGCAAAGGGTGGTGCCGGCAGCGCCAGCAGCGCGCAGCCTGAGGCCACCCACCTCCCCACGCAGCCGGCTCGAAGGCACGGACTGACACAGCCATTTCCCCCGGCATCCCCCTTCCCCAGGCAGCAGGGCTCAGTCCTGCTGCTTCTCTGCGTGTTGGTCATCTCATTCACACGAGCCCGAGGCTGGCACAAAGCCCTCCCTCTGCCAGGTTGCGTGGCTGTGGGTGAGCACAACCCAAGGGAGGTAGGATGATCCCCACATCTCTCTAGAGACTTTGACTTGCTGTGATGTTGCCCCCGGTTTAGGCAGGGCTGCAGTGTCCTCGTTCAGGACACTGCCCATCCTTTTTGATTCACAGCACTTTCTCAGCTCCTGCAGCCCCCAGGCTTGGGTCCTGCTTGGCAGGAGCAGCAGGCTCTTGGCTGTGATACAGCCTGAGTTCTGTATCAAGATAACCCATTGGAAATAGTTGTCTGTACGTCAGCACTTTAGGAGAGAGAGCAGGCTCTCCGATTCACTCTCAAAGCGGTAGTCAAGGTCAAACCGAGATGGCAGTTTTGGGGTTGATCTGGACTGGCCAAAGGAAAAAAAAAAAAAAAAAAAGAGAAAAAGAAAAAAGAACAGCAATTTGCCTCTGCTAGGATTTCACAGCTAGGAATTTCCCCTAGAGAGGGAAATTGATGTCACAGCAGATCAGCTTTTCTGTAATTAAGACATAACCTCTAGAGCATAAACGGGGGCAGAGAGGTCTCCGAATTGGCAGAAGGTGTGGACTACCAATCCCACAGGCAGGCAGACAGAGACACCCAAAATGAGCTTATGTTTGTTTTTCCAGTAAGAGAAACGCTATTTTGAATTCAGGGCAGGAAAAGAAATTTATAGACTCTTTCCACTCCAGTTAGTTTCCTCACAGTCTGTGCTTAGTTGGGAACTAGTCTTTGTGAAATAAAGTATGAGATCAATCTCTCTGAGAAAAGTGACCCTGCTCAGTATAATGGCACTATCCATGGCATAAGCTTACCCCTGTGTGCAAATATCTGCAGATTCTGGTCATCTGTTGCTCATATTCCCTCGTGTCTGCATACACACATCAAAAAGTAGGAGCATTTGAATGAAAGAATAAATCCAGGAATACAGGCTGGTAAACAGGTAAGTTCCTTTTAAAAACAGCTGCATTATGCTATACTGACAGCATCTGCAAATACTTGGAGGCATTACTGCACATCTGTGTGTGGATGTTTGACCATTCTTTGGGGTTGTTGAAGAATATTTACACCACTGTAACCACAACGTGTGCTTGAAGTCCCACCCTTTCTTTAAGTCCCACAAATTCAAATACAATCAAAAATTCATCCTCTCAGAAGAGACAAAGGAGTGGTGAATTCACTATGGCACATTTACAGATACAAAACTCTCTCAAGGGAGACCTGGCCTTAAAACATGGCAGCGATTTTGTCAAGTAACAGAGCTAGAGCTGTTCTGTGGGCATTATATACAATGACAAGTTCTGTTTATAAAGGAAGGGGCTAATAAAAGTGCAAAAAGGAAAAGAATGTCCAGGGATAAGTCTTTGAGTGTTCAGAACCAGTAGGTACATGAGGGAAATAATTGTTTCCAGACAGGAGCCAGGCAGCAGTCCACATTGTGTAGTGAAGAAAGAGCAGACAGCTTTCAGCACACTTGTTTCCAATCAAGGGGAAACCAAGTGTTTGAGGTCAGCCTAAATGGAAAACACAACCCATACAGGTTGCTGGTCCAATCCAGGGACAAGGATGGAAGCAAGAGAAGAGAAAAGTTGCTTTCACAGACACAGACCCTGGGCACTAGTACTGCTGTAGTTACCTGATGTTGCTGAGGAGCCTCCTCTGTGGCTTTGGCAGCGCTGCCTTAGGTGCTGTACAAAGAGAACAAAAAGATCGTTCCACTCTGACTCTCTCAGTGCACATTCTTCAAGTAAAACTCCAGTGCTGGGTGTTAAAAGATCTTGCTTCTCCTTAAGCTATGTTCTTAATTTAAATTTATGCTTCCTGCTTCCAAAGAAAATCATTACAGTGCTTAAGGATACTGAAACAGGCTGGGTTAGGGCAAACAGTTGATCCAGCCAACTTTTGTCTTGTCCTCATTCAAGGGAGTGGAGCCATTAAAATGAACAGGATCTTCCACTTAGGAGGGGCACATATCCACTGCAGAATGTATTTAGCCTGAAATAAAGCGAGGACAGACACTTAGAGAAGGGCATGGAGCTGTCCTAACTGTGTAACATCTCCCACTGACACACTGGCTAAGAGGCATTTAGGGAAAGAAATACCACAGCTGTCAAAGTTAGTGGCCTCCAGCACCTCTGTGTACTCGAAGGGAGACACGTTAACTACCATGTTTCATGGAAAATTAGTTGTCCTCAATGTGCCCCATGAGCAGCATGGGTGGCTCAGCTGTGCTGGGGCTGCTGATCACTGCAGGGTGCTGGCTTTTTCTAGGAGTGATGGGGCAGGCCTGCCAAGGGGCATCCAGTGGGAGGAACAGGGGATCAGTACAGTGCTGGTGACCCTCTCAAGCACAGCTAGAGCTGCCATTTGCTATTTTATACGCTCTCTTCCCATGGGGTTGAGGTCCTGGTCAGCATGTACTGAATTGAAGAAGAACCTCTTCCCAGTCCAAACTAAAGTAACAGGCAAAAAAAAAAAAACAAATCCAAAACACCTACTGAAACAAGATCCTGTGCTGCAGAAATACCTCCTTCTGTGGAGAAGGGAAAATACTTGCATGGTCATTGTAATCACTTGAATCCTTGAAGACACATAATTAATATGGTGTAGACTGCATTATAAAGCTAGATGGACCACAACCGATCCAGTTGTAAAAACAAAACAGAAAAAATCATAACAATTTAATAAAAAAACAACTACAATCCTCAAGTACCCTCCTCAATCCATTCTTTCTTTATTATAAGATTCATTTTAAAAATTATTACTCCCTGTCATGTTTTGGACTGGCTGGGCAAGACAGCCTTCTCTGTGTTTCAAAGATGAGTTGTCTAGACTGTCACTGTTCATCCCATCCAGCATCAGGACCATCAGCACCCTTGCAGTGGAAGTCAGTGTCTGACAGCCTTTCCTCACCAGTGAGTTGAATCTTAGGCTTATGCAAAATATAGAAATTAATGGATAAATGCAGGGTAATTCTACAGTCAACAGATTGACTTTGTGTTCAAGCCAGCATGAAGAGAATAAATCTGGCTAACATTTTACAAGAAAAAGACCCACAGAAGACACAAGTGAAAACAGGGCACTGAATTATGTGCTGAGAATTGTCTCTGTTCAAGTAGGTGGCTGTCACAGGCACGGCACACATCTGCCCTGTCTGGGCTGGCAGAGGAAACAGTGAATGTCACTGAGAAAAGGCCTCTGGATGCTTATCTTGCACCCTTTGCCTTCCTTCAGTGGTAAAACAGGTCAGAGAGAAGCTGGTTTTCCCAGCTCTCAGTGCCCTCTGAGCTGGGTTATCCAGTCACCTCCTCCCTTCCCGCTATCCCACAAGAACACACACAATGGCAGAATTAACTGGTTAATATTCCCTGTGCCAGCTCCTGTTCAGGGAACAAGAACACAGGGCTCTGCAAAGACACCTGTGGCAAGTCGCTGTGATTTAGGGCACTCTTTGTACTGCACCTACATCTGCCTGAGCTTGCATGTCCTCCCAGAGCACAAAGGAACCAGTTCTGTTCCCTGGGAGCCTCCTCCACGCATTCCTGGCTGAGCCTCGCCCTGTGCTGCAGCAAGACTGAGACTACAGCTCGGCGCAGCCAGGAAAGGCAGCCAAAGATCTCGGTGATCCATTCCAGGCTCTGCCCCTGCTGTGCCCTGGGGCTGAGCAATGAGGACACTGTCCACCTGCAGCGCAGGCAGGATGGACTGAGACATCCTGTGTCTTCTGGGGACTTGGTGTCTGTGACCTGCCTGAAGGCTGATGCACATCTGGGCGCCTTGAGGGAAGGGATACGTACATACCACGTGCCCATGCCTGTGAAAAAGCCGTATTTTATGACTGGCTTTTCACAAATATTGAAATGAATATTGTATGTGTTGTGTTAGAAAGTTATGCTGTATTAATTCTCTTAAGTACTGTGTTAAATATAGTTTAGGGTTATAACATAACGTTAAAATAGAAATTATGCTATGTAAGATACTTTTTTTTCTAAAGAAAGGATTTGCAGCGAGATAGCAGCCACAGGACACCTCAGTCTTTCAGAGATGGAGAATTTATTGCTCCATTATCAGGAGAAACAAATTTCTTCCTACCTCGCTCAGGCAGGAAAACGCCATTAGGATTAAGAGGAAGAAGTTGATGACCAGACAGAATCCTGTGTTTGAATGGAATTTATGCATCATGTATGAGGTGTATGAATATGCAATAGGCTATGGCTTTTAAGGGTTAATCCTCTGTTAACGTGGGTCCTTTTTTGGGCTCCTGCTGCCCAGAAAGAGGTACACAGACTGTCCTTAACTCTTTGTTTCTATTGTCTGGTATTGTCCTAATCCAAATTGTCCAAATTATTATTACTCTAATCGAATTACTATTTTTATAACCATTTTATTACTATTAAACTTTTAAGATTTTAGAAACAAGTGATTGGTATTTTTCACAATGCCCAGCACACATATGCAGAGCTGTAGTGCTGAGCTAAGAACATCAGTTTGCCTCACAGGCTTCAGGATTTGCAGCTGGACTTTGGAGAACTGTTACAGAGCTCAAGAGATTGAGATGTATGGATGGAAAATATTATGCATAGTGCATTAGTCTAACAAGGAGTTATGTACACACAGTATAGGCAAGAATGTTTAGGAACTCTTGAACAAGCACAGGATATGACATTTCCTCTTGATGCAATGCACATATGGCTGTGGTACCTTTCCCTCAGCTGGTAAACTCCCCAGGGTGAGGATGTGAAGGTCTGATGTGAAAGTTTGGTTTTACGTCTGGGTATGGCCAGCAGTTTCAGTGCCACCCTTCCTGTTTTTTCTGGATTCCAGGGAAGAGCCCAGCTTTGCAGCTGGTGTGTGCCACAGCTGTGGTCCTCTGGGCTGCAGCAGGGCTCTGCATGGGCACTTTGGCTCACAGTTGCTATTTGCAGATAATAGGAGTATAAACATGTGCATGTTTGGGGGCTAACTCATGATTCGGCATCAATGTGTGAAAAATGCATGTATTTGATGATTGGCTTTTCACAAATATTAAAATGAATATTATGTGTTGTGTTAGAAAGTAATGCTGTATTAATTCTCTTAAGTACTGTGTTCAATATAGTTTCAGGTTATAAAAAATGTTAAAATAGAAACGATGCCATGTAGGATTTTTTTTTAAAGAGAGGACTCGCAGAGAGATAGCAGCCACAGGACACCTCAATCTTTCAGAGAAAGAGAATTGATTGCCCTCTTTTCAGAAGAAACCAACTTCTTCCTGCCTCGAAGGCGCTGTTAGGATTCAGAGGAAGGAGTTGACAATGACCAGACAGAATCCTGTGTTTGAACGGAATTTATGCATCATGTATGAGGTGTAGGAATATGCAACAGGCTGCTGCTTTTAAGGGTTAATCCTCTGTTAACGTGGGTCCTTTTTCAGGCTCATGCTGCCCAGAAAGAGGTACCCAGACTGTCTGTAACTCTTTGTATTTATTGTCTCATATTGTCCTAATTCAATTTGTCCAAATTATTATTACTCTAATTGTATTACTATTTTTATAACCATCCGATTACTATTAAACCTTTTAAAATTTTAAAAACAAATTATTGTCTTTTTTCACACAAATGTTTTCTCTTTTTTTTTGCACAGACCAAACTACAGGCAGTAGAAGCACATCAAATAGGTATTGTTGAGTTTTACTGATATTCACTAAAACCATAAAGGAGAATCCTTCCCTGTTGGGGCTTGAGGCTACTAAAAGTTGTACCCAGGTCTGTTGCTGAGGGAATAAAACAATTAGAACTCAAATACCACTTTGTTATCTGAAGATAAATTTTCTATTCATGGGTCAAAGTTATTCCACTAGACTGTGACCACACAGCCATAATTGTGCAGCTTTGCATTTATTTGAGATAGCTACAATCCCAGCAGGAAAAAGACAGGCTGTTTTCCAAGTGAGCAGTGTGTGTCACATAGACTTTTTTGGAATCAGTAGTATATGAAGGGGCTGTGAGATTCCACTGCACCTTTTAGGGATGAGATGAGCATGGAATCACAAGAAATGCTGTCCAAGTTTCCACTCTGCAATGAGTGATAGCTGTGTTTTGAAGAACTAGGAGAGAGAAGGCACTGAAGAAGACATGATTAATAATTTTAAACTTCATGCTGAGCTGTAGCCATTTAATTTTAAATAAAACAATTTGGTTTTCTCCAGGAACCTATTTTTGCTTGCAGTATAACTATTTTAAGGATTTACCATAATATTGCTATGATGGACAGATGCTTATCTTTGTTCCTATGCCTTTGAAAGGAAAAAAAGCTGAACTTTGAAGGAGTGCAGCACAGTTAAATAAACTAGCAGGTCTGGGTCGATTCTTCCTAACTTTAAATATCTAAAGCAATAGAGTTATGAAAATATTCCTAAACGATGTTGCCAGACAGAAGAGTATTATCTGTGCTGTTTTCTGTATGCAGCACTGTTCATTGCTATGCAACAAATCACAGAGGTCAGCAGACCCTGACTCTGCAAAGCAGCTGTGTTATAGCAGTCACTGGAAAACACCAGTCCTTGCACATAAAATTGCTTCAAGCAAGAACATCTTTCCCAGAAAGACTGAGATCTGCATGTGGGATCATGCTTTTCCTCTGAACAGCTGGAGGTAAGTAAAGCCCTTATGGAAAGCATATCCATGTCCACCTAGAATATCTCCAGAACTGTCACAAGTTCCTATGCATACATCCATACACACAAATATGCCCAGGCATAATAAGGGGGCACTTTAATAGCACCAAGAGCAGCTTCTCCAGCTGCAACTAGCACTAGTCAGAGCCTTATCTCCCTGCTGCCCCCAGCTCTGGAGATAACCACTCTTGGAGCACTCTGGAGACATCCACTCCTGGAGCTGTGAGTGCTCTCTGAGCTGCCTCCCCAGCTCTGGATTTGATCAGAGAATTGAGCAATGCAGCACAGTCTCCTTTGCTGTGCTCCCACCCCCTCTGGCTGCTCTGCCCAGGACAGACTCCCCCTTGTGCTGCCCTTCCTCCTCCCTCAGGTATTTCCAGGTTGCTCCGGGATTGGCAGAGTTATTTAGTGCTGAGAGGGCACTTGTCTGAGATTTTTAAGTCACCACTGCAGAGTTTCAGGTCACTGGCATTTCCCACTCCACTGCCATGAGCTCTCTAATACCAGGCAACACTACAGCTTGAGTTTTCACCTCTGTGTAACTAAACTGAAGAATTTAAACCCTCAGGCATGTTTAGATGCCTGAGTTTGAACACAGATGTCAGGAGGTGGGATATTCCCTCACACCACCATGAAGTTTCCCACTCTTCACAATTCTCTGTGCTCCAAGGGAGGTGTTCCCAATCCTTCTTTTCCTTTGCAAAACGTGAAAGATATTTCATGGTCTGGCTGCTTGAAATGAGGACACGGACACTAAAGACACACTACAGCTGGGGAAGATGAAGGACTGGCCCAGAGGGGAGATATTAACCATCCATTTCCTATCTTGCTGAATGGGGGCTGATGAGCTAGACCACAGCATTAATGGCTCCTAAATGTTATGTATTTTCTCCCCACTTCCTTCTGGATGGGGACTGATACCACAGAGCTCCAGCTGGCTGCTCTTTTCTTCCCAGGACAATTCAAGCATTTGCTTAAGTAACTTAATGAGATGCAAAAGCAAGTGGAGAAGAGGAGAGATGTGGAGCCTGCAGGTCCTCAGCAGAAATGCTGTGTTTACTTCCCACTTGTTCTTCACTCCTTTTCCATCCTTTGCTCTCCTTTCTGGGCACACCTATAGGGACTGTAGCCCTTGGTGTCTGAACCAGATTCTCCCACAGTCCTTGACAGCAGCATTCCAGACTGGATTAGGTAGGGCTCCAGGCTGGCCTGAGCCAGGCAGAGCTGGCAGAAGATGGAGCTGCAGAGGAGCATGGCAGAGAGGCTCAACTCCTTCCTGGTGGGGAGCTCCCACAGCTCCCTCCAGCTGGGGCTGCACCCACACTCTGCCCACTCTGCCCATAGCTTCTGCTGGTGCAGAACAGCAGGACTTGGCTGCTGAGTGGGACAGAGACACCCTGCCTGGACAGAAAGAGCATGGACATGGGAGAACCAGGAGAGCTGGTGAGGCTCTGCTGGCTCCAGTGCCAGCTTTGCCCTCAGAGATGGTGGCTCCTTTGATGTCTCTTTGCCCTCTGTGGAGACACAGCCTGCACCCCCAGCTGGAGGCACTGGAAAAGCTGGCAGCTGTCATGGTCTTCTCTCCACTGGGAACAGACTGAAACTGTTTTTCTTCATGGCTGTTTTATGAGGAGCGGGAAGAGAGCACCCGGACAGAGCACTGGGATTAACTTTACGAATGTGTCTCCCTTTGACAAAATGTTTGAGCTTTGCCAGTTCCTTTACGTTCTCTCCCACTGGCTGAGGGCAGCCTTGTCCTGAATAGGAAAAGGGAACAGTGCAAGAGCACAGATGTCTGACATCTTCCTGTCTTCTGGCTCAGAGCGAGGGAGATTAATGAAAGCTGCCAGAGAAATGCCTTGGAATAACCCTTTCTGGTTGGAGACACAGTATCCTGGAAACACCCATCATTTGGCAGAGACACTCACTTCATTCCTTAGCTACACAGGCAAATTTCTTTAACTCTTCTCAAGATCATTTCTGGAGTGGATTGCAAGTGTTTTATGTTAAAACAAAAACAAACAAACAAACAAAAATGCAACAGAAAAAACCCCAACCGGTTTGTTTCTTTCTGTTTTACATACGTGGCATTTCCTAAAAGGAACAAAATGTTGAAACAATGAAATATTTTTCTTTTTTACAGCCCTATCTTTCATTAAGAGACAGTTTGCCTAACATCTCTTCTTCCCTGTTAAGATGATAGATGGGGCTGAACAAGACTTACAGGATCCAGTGGGGTGCCATTTGCGTCACCAGCAACAGTGGTCATCAGGGAATGATCTACCATTTCAATTGCTTCAAGGAGAGATGGAGAGGAAAATGGAGCAGGCTAAGATTATTTATTACAGTGGATGGAACAGACTTTGAAGTCAGACAAATGGAAATTTGGATTATTTGCAGGAACAGATCCTATGTGAGGCTGTTGAGTTAGGCAAGGCTCCGGTTTTGGAGGAAACATCACATGAGCGTACTCAGACTTGAAAGCTCCAAGAAGGACAGCTGGAGGCTGCCTTAGCAATCTAGAAAGTGGTGTATCAGTGAATCAGAGAATGGAGTTCATCAGCACTGCCCTGCTCAACAAGCTCTCCCCTGGGTGTCATTCCATTATAGTTGCTGGGGGGACACTGAAAGGGACTTCAGAATAACAGGTGAAACTCTGGTCTTCTACAAACCAGCTTCCATTTTGCTGCAGCAAGCTTTCCTTTGCACACTCGAGACCACCAGAGAGGAGGAGATGAACTCTAACAACTAACAAAAAGCCAGCCATCAGATTTACTGCCTAAACAGTGATCTCACCTGCAGAGATTTTTACACTTCCCCACTCCTAACCTGAAAGCCCTGAAGTACCTGCACTGTCACATTTCTATTTTCCCCCAGGGAAATCAACCTGGATGGAAAGTGACAAGTATACACAAGTTCTGTGAACTCTTAGGATCACTTCTGAAAGCTGAGCTAAGGAGAATGAGAGACAAAATGCCCATGCTACTGGAAGTGGTAAGTGCCCTAGGAAGCCTCCCTGAAATTCTTGACACACACCAGCAACTTTTTCTCTGCTCATCCTCAGTGAAACTTCTCAATTGTCAGTGGTTTAATGTTCCCTCCATGCCATTTTCTCATCTCCAGTCCATCAGGCTCATGGACAGTTCTGCTTATGGAGAAACCTGTAGTAATTCCATGGAAGCAAAAAGACTGAATCTGATAGGAGTGCAATCAGAGCATGAGGATTCAGTAGCAAATTTTACAGGTAAAGAGAGAACTGGGGGTTGGGGCTGTTCTAAAATAACTTGTTTGACCAAACACTTGGTAAGTTCTTTCCTCCTCGTTCCTTTCTGAGCACAGTTATTTGTCCCAGATTCACACTCTTTCATGTCCAAGCTAATTTCTTTCACAAGATTCATCAGCAGCTGGAGGCAGGTGATATCATAGACTTTGACATTAGATTGTCAACAAATATTACATTTCTCTCTCTTTTTTTTAACTAAACAGCTGCAGTGATGGCTGTGCTGGTTGGTGGCCAGCTGAGTCTCTTCACAGAAATGTAACACCCCTTGCCTCAGTTTTCCCATATTCCCAACTTGTTTGCTCTCTGATGGAAAAACTTGGCTTCGTGGCAAGACACTCAGTAGCACCTCCAGTTGCAATGCATCCAAGAAAAATATACTGCAAGGACCAGGGGAATCCTTATAGCTCTGACAAAAGAAGGGTTTGTCCTTTTTCCTTTGGAGGAAAAATAGTGCTGGGGCAGCTTCTGTGTCCTAAGGTAATTGAACAAATAGATTTTCATTTCAATTGGAAGATGGATTGAAGGAGGTCGGAGTCCCTGAGATGCAAGCTGTCAATATGAACACACATTTCAATTGCTTGTACAAGGAAATAAAATGTGTCCAAGCTTTTGGACATCCAGAAAAAGGACGGTGATCCTTGCAGGAAGAGTGCAGGACAATTTTCTGCTGATGAAATTTGCCTGGCAGTTGTTAAGAGATGTCATCTACCAGGTTTACCAGAGATAGATAATGCCTGAAGTCAGTTCTGCACTTCATTCTCTGTTAAAAATCTGATTAATGACACTCATCTTTTTCTCCCTCCCAAAATATACAGATATACTCTTAATGCTTAAATGGTTCTCAGATTCTTTTTTCCTCAAGCTTGGGGTGAATGGTACCATTTGCCTGGTACAATAAGTTGTAAAAAGGGAAGATTGGGCCTTGAGTTACCTAAAAACTTCAGGGGCTTTATCAAGTTCTGTCTCAAACAAAGTACTAGTTTAAAAAGCCCACACCTGGTCTAACCTGCCCTCAGTGATAAATTCTGTCTTTGGGAAGGTAGTCTTGGAAGTAATTTTCATTTTCAAAGTGTGCATAACACACTTGTGAGCACAAATATTGATGAGTTTTGGTTGATTTAGTTTAATTGAGACATTAGCTGTATTGCAGGTAAATGGACCTGGAATAGCTGCTAGAGCACTCAGTTTTCCAAATCATTACAGAAGGATGAGATTACAGTCAAATATTTTATGTTAATATGCTTAAGTACTTAAAATTATGGAAGCTTTTTCATCAATAAGTGCAAAATTATTGCAGCAATTCTGAGCATCAGCAGGGTTTGAAAGCCTTTAATTAATTTTGCTTACATTTGAAATAATCAGAACTATTTCAGAATAGTAAACTAGATCAGTCCCTGGGAAGACTCACATAGAAGGGATTACATCCCACCTGAAATAAGTTTTGGCTCTGTCACTTAGATAATCCATTAAAAATCCCCAAAAGGCTAACAATTGTAACTGGAAACACAAATTATAGTCTGCATATGTTACTCTGTTATGTCCAAAGAAAAATACCTGCTGATTTGAATAGGCTACAGATCAGGTCTTATACTGTACACCTAAATTAGAAATTCATCTGTCTCTGGGAGAGAAACTTATCAAGTTCTCTCTTCCAGAACTCAGTTCAAAATCCCTTCTGTTTCTGAGGAAGTAACGTTTTCCACATTTCCTATTTTCACTTGTACTATTCAAAGACCGAAAGCAAGGATTTACATACAAGATGCTAAATAATCTGCTGAATTCAAATCAGTTTCCACTGGGTAGATATAATTTTTTCCACCCACATTTAAGTTAAGCACACTGGACCAGCCTTTCTTTTAACATCTGATGCAGTGTAAACAGGATGAGTGAACAGGTAACTCCCTGCAGATGGAAGAGCTCTGAGCATTTGGCAGTGAGCATTTGGCACAAGTCAGAAAACAGAGGGCAACAGCAGTGGCAGTGATGTCCAGCACAGTGCAGGGAAGCAGCAGCAGAGAAAGCAGTAAGGCCAAGCCAGGACCACCCTGGGACTGCACTGATGGCCTTGGCTCTTATATTTAGAGAGGAGGACAGAGGTAAATAGCTAAAAATAGCTAAAGCCTTTTTCCTCATTCCTGTTTTCTCATGGTTACGTTTGCATGATGAACTTCAGTGAAGCCCACACACTGGGTAGGTTTCTTGTACTTGTCCTGTTCCTTGACACAGTTTCTGTCTGAGCTCTTGCTGTAGTAATTTATCTGCAGCTGCCTCAGCTCAGCATGGCCCTGCCAGTTCTCAGCCTGCATGGAGAGCCTTTGTTATCCATCATATCCTCTCCTCTAAGAGCCAAAATGAGAGATGTGGGACTCCAGGGGCTCTCCAAAATGCAGTTTATTCCATCCAAGAGGTTCCAGCAGCCCAGGGTGGTGGGTGACAGAGCCTGTGCCTACAGCTGTCAGCTCCAGCTGCAGGCAGGCCTGGAGATCCTGAGTTGAGGTTACAATGCATTATAGACTTTTCTTTGCTGAGCATCTTAATACAGTGGAACCAATCTATACCTTAACTTTTATCTATAGCCTACCATAACTACTGTAATTACCATATTCATGTTACTGTTCTCTAGTCACTAAAAGTTAGTACATTACAGTTTAAGCTAGAAGTTGTTTTTCAGTTTTCTTGCAGTGGAAAATTCTGAGACCTTTTTTCTACTTGCAACATTTGCTGACTTGTTTGCCTGTGCTCTCTTTCTGCTTGGTAAAAACATCTTCTTGTTTGAGGTGGGTTTATCCTTTGCTCTAAGCCATACAAACCCCTTCTAACTAACACACCCTTTGCCTTCTTGGTTATCCAGTAAGAATGGCTCAGCAATTCTTTTCTGCTATATAAAAACTTGCTTTAATTTCTATTCCTTCTTCAGATTCTACATTTAAAAATCTTTCTGCCAAGCATACATATCTGTGAGACTTTCTTGTCAAACTTTCATCCTTCCCAACACTCTCCCTGCAGGTGAACAGCAAAGCCCAGACAATTTGCTCTGTGTGTCTGTCTGGGCAGGCTTTCCATGGTGCTCAGGCAGCTCAAGGAGACCCTTCTCACTCTACCTAAACTTCCATTAGCCCCAGCTTCTATCAGCTCTGCCCATAATATTCCAGTACTTCTTGGGCTCACATTCATTGTTCTTACACTGCTGTCAGTGTTTCATAAAACTCATGGAGTCAGACCCAAATGCTGAAGGGAAGAGAATCACTGACTCCTACAGGTATTGAATCAAATTTTTCCTTTAATGAAAGACATGCAGTCTTGCAGAGAGGGTTGAATCTAAAAGCTTGGTGGAGCATCATTGGTTTTGCTGTTTGGGTTCCTGAAGGGTAAATATCAAATAAAAGCATATTAAAACCAACCCAAGAAAGGGCTGGAATGAGTAGCTCGTATCTATTTCATTTTGAAAATGTACCTAAGCAACCTTTTATGGCTATGGAGCAGCCACTGAGACACTGCTGAAAGTGAAGAGCATCACCTCAGTACCTGAAGCAGTGCTAATGAAACCACAGAGCTGGGTTATTCTGCAGAAGAAATGGAGAGACATAGAAAACAGATTTCTGTTTTCTCTTAGCATTTCTTTTAGCTGGAGAACTCACAGGTAAATAGAGGAGGCCAGGAGGTGTCACATGAAGAAGGGGAAGCCATGCCTAGAGGAGAAGCAGCCCCACAAGCACAGCAGTGGGGCAGTGACTGCAGCCCCAGCCCTGCTGCTCACAGCTCTGCCTGGACAGTGAAGCAGGAGCTTCACCTCAAGAACAACAAGTGTACAAACATTTCTGCATAGGTGAAAGGTGCCCAGCTGAAAAGATTCAAGTTTGGGGCACTGCTACTCCTAACACTTTCCCTCTTCCCCCTGGGAGACCAACTCCCAGAGGCAATTGGATGCAGCATTGACCTTTCAGGACTTATGAAATGCAAACACAGCTTTATTTACTTCCTGACCCTTGGCTCAAAAACATCTGCAGCTTTACAAATGAAAAGCAACCACTGTGATTTAGCAACTTCTTCTGCCTCTGCTTCATTTTGCCAAGAGACAGAGGCCATGCTGTGATAGGAGCATGGGTGTTGTGGTGACATTTGGGAACCATCAGCTGGGCTCCCCAGGCAGTTGGCACCACCGCTTTTCATTTTGCATCTTGTCTAGCAGGACAAAGCCTGGCTGCTCAGGTAAAGGGCCACAGCTGGAGATTTTAGTCAAATCAAGAAAATACATTGAAAATGAAGCCTTCTTCCTCAGAAACATCTCGAGTTTCTGTTCCAGACAAGACAGTTGAATTAGCAGTTTGAGCTTCTCTTGTCCCTCCAGTATGTGACAGAAAAGCTGCTGCTGCTGCTGCTTCTTTTGCACCTCTACTAGAAGAAAAAGCTGATCAAGTTTTGCCAGATCAACCCCGGGCCATTGTTGGAAGCAATTGGTTCCAGTCAATTTGGTGGGGTGATGCTGGAAACTGCATAGTGGTTGCTGCAGGATTCCTCAAAAAGAAAGGACTTCAGCAAATATTTGAAACTGAGTCCATGCAAATTTAATTTGTCAACCTAATCTTCATTAATTCAGCAAAATGGAAAGGGATTCTCCAGTATCTGCCTCATGTGACAAACTTCAAGCACTAGCAGCAGCAGGTTGTACTTTTGGCAAGGTAAATCAGTTCCTTTGCACATGAAGGAACTCTCTGGATGCCTGCTATATATACATATACAGGTACATATACAGTAAGCCTTCACAAGGTAGCAGTAGAGGATGGTAGGGAATGTCCTGATTTTGTTTCTCAGGATATTCTCAGAAAACCTTGACAGAGTATTTCTTAGCAGCAGAAATACTGAAAAAAATAGGTTCTGATTACTTTAAACCCAGGAAGTGGAAAGATAATGTCATGATATTTTGCTTTTTTTGTACTTGATCCATATCTTACTCTACCAAAAATTTTTATTTTCTTGTGGCATCTGCTGAATGCTGACTAGATAGATGTTAGCATCATGTTAGTACCTACAAATTCATTCCAAATTGAAGTGGCTGAAAACAACTAATATTTGGGTTTCTACATCAATTTTGATGCTTTGGAAAATTCTATACTTCTCCCAAATGACAGAAGCACAAAGAGGGTTATGACTTAACAGAACTGTGTTGTAACATTTTATTCAGCCTCAACTTTAGATTCAAAATGCCCCTATGAGGCCTTTTTAATCTCCACCTTTGTCTTTTTTGAAATCAAATTCTTAGTTATCATAGCTTTGTGTTTCTTGGTTTGGAAATGATGACAACTAACTTTTCTCCTCTGCATTTTTTGGTACTCTTCTATAATGTCCCCTATTTCAAGAGAGATGACATCACCTGTAAGTTGTGTAAAAAACAGCACCTGATGCACTCTCACCAGACCCAGGTTTGAAGGAAGGCTGCCTGAGGAGAAGTCCAGACATGCAGCCTGTGGTAGGAGCAGCTTCTGCAGAGGAGAATGATCCCTCATCACCATGAATCCACAGACAGACTCTGGTTGGTGTCCAACTCCATCTGATACTTCACCACACCATAATGACTCTTTCCTAGTTGGCTTGTCCTGTCTCTGCACTCTCTGTACCCCAAGGGGCTGCTTTCAGGGAGATGAACTGGTTTGTCCCAGCCCAGGGAAGGAAGCCAAAGGCCCCAGGCAGAAGTGGTATGCTCAGCAAAACCCAGAAAAAGGGCAGCATGTGGCTAATGCAGAAGCTGCACCAGCAGCAAAGGCCATTCTCATAACACACATCACTTATATTTCCTGGTGAGTCAGCCCTCCTTCCTCCCCTCAGATCAGACCAAGGGAGAGTGTAAGGAACAGGTTTGGGGTTTTCCTGTCCATCCTGCATTCTGTGGGGATGTAATGACAGCATTGCAGCTGGCAAAGCTGCACAGCTGTCCTACAGGAGTCACACACCATCCTTCCTGTCCCCGTGGTGAGTGGATATGCTTTTATGGCACACTGGAAATGACACAGTCAGTGCTCAGTGACTGCTGAATGCTCAACAGTGGCATCAGTCAGGGACTCTGGGATTTGCCAGAACAAGTGCTGCTCAGGAAGCAATTCCCTTTCCACTCCTTCCCTCCCTTTGTTCCCCTTAACCCTTCTTCTTGCTTTTCTCCCCACCTTTCCTTCTCTCCTCTCCCTCTTTCTCTCCCTCCTTTTGGAGAACAGCTCATGCTATTGTTTATCACCACATAGCATTGCTGGCCATGAGGAAACTTTGGAAACCAAGGAAAACAGAGACCTTGTGACAAAACTCAAGGGAACAATGGCTTCAAGGGCACTCAGCTCTTGGCAGCACGAGCACCATGCTGAGCTCAGCATCTGGCAGGATGAACCCTGGATTAGGATGACAAGATAAAGCACAGAAGAGCATTAGGAAAGATGAAGAAAGATGCATTGCTTTCTGGAATGACATGGGCAATGCAACCCTGCAGGCATTTTGTTTAGAATTCTATGTTGCACCATGATCCATATGCAAAAGTTTGATGTGTTTTCTCAGAACATCTGGCATAAACTGCACTGCAGACTTCTGAAAAAGTCTTAGTTTTGAAGGCAGCAGAATTAAAAGTTTCTGTGTTGTTGATTCTTTGTCCCATCTGCTATTCATTCTTCTTTCTTTCTTTCTTTCTTTCTTTCTTTCTTTCTTTCTTTCTTTCTTTCTTTCTTTCTTTCTTTCTTTCTTTCTTTCTTTCTTTCTTTCTTTCTTTCTTTCTTTCTTTCTTTCTTTCTTTCTTTCTTTCTCTCTTTCTTTCTTTCTCTCTTTCTTTCTTTCTCTCTTTCTTTCTCCCTTCCTCCCTTCCTCTTTTCTTCTCTTTTCTTTTCTTTTCTTCTCTTTTCTTTTCTTTTCTTTTCTTTTCTTTTCTTTTCTTTTCTTTTCTTTTCTTTTCTTTTCTTTTCTTTTCTTTTCTTTTCTTTTCTTTTCTTTTCTTTTCTTTTCTTTTCTTTTCTTTTCTTTTCTTCTTTCCTTTCCTTTCCTCTCCTCTCCTCTCCTCTCCTCTCCTCTCCTCTCCTCTCCTCTCCTCTCCTCTCCTCTCCTCTCCTCTCCTCTCCTCTCCTCTCCTCTCCTCTCCTCTCCTCTCCTCTCCTCTCCTCTCCTCTCCTCTCCTCTCCTCTCCTCTCCTCTCCTCTCCTCTCCTCTCCTCTCCTCTCTTCTCTTCTCTTCTCTTCTCTTCTCTTCTCTTCTCTTCTCTTCTCTTCTCTTCTCTTCTCTTCTCTTCTCTTCTCTTCTCTTCTCTTCTCTTCTCTTCTCTTCTTTCTCTTTTCTTTCCCTTTTTAGCTCTTCACTCTCTGGCAGTGAGGATTGGTCAGCTCACACAGTGGTTAGGCAATTTGACATTTGCAGACACTAGAGGAGGTGTTTGTGTTCATTGCTGTGTATGTTTGAGTAGCTGTTCTTTATGATTCAATTTTTCTTCCATGAGTCAACTTATGCTTGTTTCAGACTTCACAAGAGCTATTTTACAGCAAAAAGCCTCCCATCACTCTAAGTCCTTCAGTAAAGGTACACAGGAGGCTGCTATCATTTGCATGCTGTTTCCACTCTTTAGAGATTTCAATGGGAGAGTATATCCTATTTATAGAAATCAATTGAATAGTTCAAATAAACCACAAACAGTAATATGAGATGCTGACACCTGAGGCACATGTTTTGAGTGATTAGCTGTCCATCAGTTTTGCAGTATAGAGTGGCTGAACCAAAAATTATGTTGTTAACATAGAAAAGAACTATTCCAGCATGTCAGAAATGTATTGACTTTACAACATTAGACAGAGTTCCTCCCTTTGACTAAATCTGGTGGATGTAAAACAGCTTTGAGAAGATGCTTCTGTGAGAAATGAGAGATGTGGGTCGCATCCTTTCAGATGTGGGTTTTACACTGCCTACATGATGGCTTGTGTTTGCAGAAGAGGTGGCCACCACCATCAGATACTTTATAATGTTAACCTACTATTTAACTTTTCTTTTTTTTCACTGTAAGAAGGAAGTAATTCATTTTGGGTTGAGTAAAGTATGTTCCACAAACCAGAGAAACTCTTTACAGTTTTTCTTGTGAATGCAAGTACAACCCATATATCTCTGCTATGGATCACCTCAAACCAATTTCAGTCCAACTGATTTATTTGGCTCAGCAACCCAACTCAAAATTTATTCAAATTAGCCTATGAGTCAGAACCTCATAAACATAAGTGAAAAGCATGTGTATATAACATGCAGGAATCTCTCTGCCCAAGAGTTTACTTTCCAAGTCAGGTGTCAGAAAGGTTCTTATCTCTATGAATATTTAGTAAGTCTGTGCAGGAATTGGGAAGCCAGCCTGGACTATGAGTATTCTAAATCAGGGCCCAAGCCAGAAGCTGTTCTTTCCTTGCTGCTCAAATTTCCAGCTTACACTTCCTTCCTCCAGCTACCAAAGGTGCTCTGGTTCTGGTGGTTCAAGGCTCTCAGAAGGGCCAATTCCCTCAGTGTGCACAAGGTAATTTTTCAGAAGTCATTAGACATATTAGCTCAGCACTGGGGTTAGAGTCAAACAGAGGTTCTGTGTTCAGACAGAACCTCTACAGCAGGAACAATTCATCTTTTCAAGGTCTAGGAGCACTCCTCTGCCATCACCTACCGAGTGCCTCTGCTGTGGCACTGGCTGTTTTAACTGCAGCTTGGGATCTGAGGGCTAGACTTGATTCAGCACTCACAAGGAATCTTCCCTGAATAAGCAGAGTAGGTGTTGAGTTTATAAGAAGTGTCACAGTGGCTGTCTGAGACAAGAAATTTCTTTAAGAGGTGAAATGTTTTAACGGGTTTCTAATATAGCTGCGCTGGGCGGAAAAAGTAAATGAACGTGAAGTTGTTATGGAACCTCCTGTGTACATGTTGCAATAAACAGGGGTGTGAAAAGCTCTGAGAAAGACACAGGAGACAGAAATGCAGATGAGGGAGGAAAGCAGAGGTGGGTGAGAAATGATCTAAGCGTTGGCATTGAGTGCAGTACAGTGGGCATTGCTCAGCTCCATGCACAGCACAGCACTTGGCTACCCCTTCCCTCCCTGCCTTGAGGGGCTGCCTCGGGGGACTCCTCACTGGTGGGATTATCCTCTTTTCCATGCAGATGGGAAAACCAAGGCTGGGAAGGGTCAAGACCAACATTTTAAAAATTGATTTTCTGTGGCTTGATTTCTGCATGTCTAAAAGGAAACCAGTCTTGTTTCCTTAATGAAAGCCATGGCTTTCATGAACCTCATGACCTTCATGAACCTCATGACTTGCACAAGTGTGGACTATTGTCTGCTCAGCACATATCAAAACAAGGTCCAAGGTGTCTCAGATTCAGCATTTGAGATGGTACATGGGACACGTTGGTCTCTTAAATGCTACTGTAGCTCATGCAGAAAGTTACCACAATTAATTTCCTTTTCTAATATAGTGAAGGAATCTTCTTTTAAAATAATATATCTGTTTTGGATGTTACTTACCATAGCTTTTGTATTCACATTGTAATACAAGCTGTCCTCAAATAACATGGATATATCTACGGACTTGCATTTGCTTTTTCCTGACATTTGTATGAGTAAACTCATCTGACTTCACAGGGTAGATGAGGAAACTGCATCTTCCCTGCATGCCACGAAGAACTGTAATTTTTTCTTTATGGATTGGGGTATTGCAGCTCTCCTGACAGCACTACACCCACCCTCTGTCTTGCTGAGTTTGACACTGCCTTCAGTGACAGCAAAGATGCTGGAGTTGAGCTGCTTGGTGACTGTCAGGCAACGTGGCCACAGAGTGGTGGCATTCTTTTAGCAAGGATTTCCAGCGTGGAAAAGCTCCTGACTGAACAAAGAGGAAACCAAGTTGACTGCTTGACACAAGTCTAGATTTTCTCAGGGCAACTTTGCAGTTGGAAATGTCAGGGAATTCAGACTGCATCAGTGAGCACCAATCCAAATTCTGGAGCCACACCTCCCTTTGCTCAGGTGCTCACTTTGGCTCTACCACAGTGCATTCTCTTTTCTGCTATTTTCCCAGCTTCCATATATTAGGCCCACATTGTTTCTATCTGTGCAAGTATCCAGTTCCTCATATGGCTTTGGGACAAAAACAGTACACCTCCACAGATACCACAGACATTTTGGAAAACCTGTAGCTTGCATTCAAATGAATCTTTGTTATTTTTTATTGATTTGCAATGTCCTCTCCTCTGTAACTATCCACTGAATAATGAATTTTGGACAAGCTAACTTCACCTTGACATTGTCAGATCTCTGTGATGTTCTTTCATTTCTCTCTCCTTGACTATGCTATGTAATTCTGTGAGCTGTTAAATGGCAGCTGTACATATACATACATATAATGATCTCCAGCTCTACACAGGCTTTAGGAGACAAACACAGGAGCAGATAAAAAAGTTTATCCCACCCCAACAATCAGCTCTGGCTGCTTGTGAAAGCTGCAGCATGACTGTGTTTCATGAAGACAGTTTTTAACCAAGGATGAGTGTCTCCCATACTGCCTGCAAAGTTTTGTTGCCCTGGAAACAGGTATTATTGTTATGTGGAAACATCTGTGAGATGTATGGGAACACCAAGGTGATTTGGATGAAATATGGCAATGGAATGGCAATAAAGGTGTGCTTAAGTGTGCTTACAAAAAGTTACAGATGAGAGGTATTGTTCATCAGCAAAGTACAGTACCATGCAGAATTTTAAAACAATTCACTTCTGAAGTTCTTCTTTAAGCAAATTGATGCTTGTCAGATGTAGAAAAGAGGAGGGAAGTTATAAAGATGAGGAGGTAATAGTTACTGTTATTTCCTTAATTGGAGATCTATGCTTGAATGCCTTTGATATATAAAATAAATACTTTTTTCTTCAATTTACAGTTTCATTGTACAAGAAGGAAAAAAAATGCCTCAAGGTTTTGAAAAGCCACACTAGCTAAACTGTGGTTTAGCTGTAGATTTACCTTTCACCTGCTTTATTTGATCAGTAGAAAATCCCTGTATAAATTCTCTTATTTAATTTATCTTAATATGTTAAAACCTCTTCAGTTACTGAATAACTGAGAATGAAACCAGCTTGATCCAGTTTAACTAGGCCCATTCAAAACCTAATTTAGGGCTTGATTAAATGGTGCTAATGTAAAGTTAAATAAACTAAGTGCCAGTAAAAGCTATTTTAGGAATTGCCACTCCTGCTGAAGGGTAAGGAGTTTAAAACAAACTCATTTAATTTACTTTAAAAGTTACTAAGATAAACTATACTAAGTGCTTCTGTGCAGAAAAACTTGCAGAGCTATGACAATGGACTCTGGAAAACTGCTGCTTAACACGAGTAATGAGTAAAGCACAGAAACAGAAAGCAACTAAACCTTGCACCTTTTCTCAACAAAAATCAAAACACAACACTTTCCCCCCTTCCCCTTAGGGCAGCCAGGGAAAAATACAATTCTGCCTGCATTTTCTCAGTTTTCTTGCCATTGCTGCCACAGTTGTGCAGTGGGAACACTGGTCATGGAACAGCTGTGCCAGCAGAAGCAAGCTGGGCTCAGACCGAGGTGGAATCCAGCAAATAACGCGGCTTCAAATCAATCCTTCTTGGAGCGTCAGGAGTTTCGCAGCACAGATAGATCTCCAGCGAGGGCTACGTGAGCAGAAAATGTATTTTATTACCCTAAAAATTCCCTGAAAGGCTCATTTATCCCAGAGTGTCCCGGGGCTGGAGCTGCGGCTGTCGGAGCTCATGGCACTCCCGAGGAGAGCGATGTAGGCGGCAGAGCTCTGTCCCCTAGCGGGGACAGCGAGACGCTCCTTCCAGTGAAACAGGGATGGATTCATTTGAGTTTGAATGTATAACTCACGCTCCTCACTCATGTCCCACTCATGACATGAGTGGGAAAAACGCCAATCAACGCTTGTTTTTAAAATTTTAGAAGTTTAATAGTAATAAAAGGGTTATAAAAGTAGTAATACAATTAGAGAATAATAATTTGGACAAAATGGAATTAGGACAATATGAGACAATAAAGACAAAGAGTTAGGGACAGTCCGGGTACCTTTTTCTGGGCAGCAGGAGCCCGAAAAAGGACCCACGTTAACAGAGGATTAACCCTTAGAACCAACAGCCTGTTGCCTATTCATACACCTCATACACACTTTAATCAATGAAAGCATTTCTTATATTATGGACATAGAATTTCCTTGTCTTGTTGACCTGAAATTTCCCTGTGTGTTGTCCCAGTGGTCACAGACCCCTGGTTTAATTCATCTGAACTTTCACAAACACTGTCTGTGTGAGGAGCCATGTGCTCTGGTGCATTGGGACATTTGTCATCCAATTCCTCTGCTCAGGGAAAATGAGAGATGGGTGCACTCCCTCACCTGCACCCCTTTTGTCTCAGCTTGCATGGGCTTAGGGACCATGGCTGCCAGGGAGGGTCCAGGCTGGCCAGGAAGCTGCAGAAGCACAATGAATTCACAGCTGGCACAGCTGTGCTGCAGATGGAAAGCTGTGGATGCCCCATCCCTGAAAATGTTGAAGGCCAGCTTGGATGGGGCTGTGAGCAGCCTGATCTAGTGGAATTTGTCCCTGCCCATGGCAGGGGGTTTAAGTAGGTGGTCCTTGAGGTCCTTTCCATACAAACCTCATTTCCACAGCTGAGCTGTGGTGCTTGGGATGCCCACCTGCTCAGAAGCCTGCTTGGGGTACTCCAAGAGAGCAGGTGCTGCTGCTGTGCTGCCCACATGGTGTCCTGCAGTGGACACAGCTTGTGCTGGGCAGCCTCAGTCTCTGGGTAAAACTGCAACTTGTGCCAGTGTCCCAGCGTTGGCTCTTGGAGCTGAGAGCCTGTGCCCAGCCCATGCTGTGGCACCCTGAGTCTGGTAAAAACACAGCTGGGCAGGGCTTGGAAAGAGCACCTCTTATGGAAAGCAGGATACTGTGATTTACTGAGTAGGCTACTCATAGAAAGCTTTAAATCGAAATCGAAATTTTACATTTTCCTTCCAGAGTTTAAAGTTTCCATCCAGAGAAGTCCCCATTCCTTCTTTCTACCCACTATGTCTGCTAGCTGCAGCAGTTGCCTCTTCACTGCAAGCTTGAGCTGAGCTTTGCATTTTCATCAACAGCAGCACTGGCGTGTGGTGACAGTGCTTTCTACTTCACACGCAGCAGGCTTGTGGCTCAGGGAGGGATTCAACCCACAGAATTGGCTCTGGTTTCCTCAGTGCCTGAAATGCCAGGAAGGAGGAAGTTTCTGAAGTACCCCAGGCCTGCAAGGCTCTTAAGACAAGCTGATCTTCACCAATCAGTGGTCAGATATCAGTGGGATCGTGGGACAAACTTGGGGGCAATTGCTTCATTTAGAAAAGCAGAGTTGTTGGATTTTTCTAAACCTTTGTGTGTTCATGAGTGATGTACAGTTTGTTTGTCAGACTGCCTTTGTATCTTCATTAAAAGAGATCCAAAGTCAATTTTACCTGTTGCCATTTATTGCAAAGGGCCAGCATGCTTTTGTTTCCCCACTCAGTTTGCCAAGACCTGCTCATGGTGCTTTTCCCCCCAGGTGGAGGAGACACAGACCATGATTTTTCCAATTCTATAAAGGGAAAGCTCCATCTGTCTAGAAGTAAGTTTTGTACAGTCTAATGTTAAGCCTTTAATTGGATTTTGTTTACTTGTAATCATGCTTTAAACACATTTCTTGTCCTTTACCAAAACCAGTGTCTTCACTGATCTCTGTATTCATATTTTCAGTGAAGGAAATAGGTGTGATGGTTTGGCTTTCCATTGTAGGTGTCAGACCTGTCCTGTCAAGGGTCTGGAACTTTCTCAGTTCTCTGAACTTTCAAAGGAAGGCAAAGGAGTTTGAGATCAGAATGAATTGTGATCCAAATTGCTGTTTTGCTTTGCTCCTTTTCTCTAAGCAGTAGCTCAGAGGAAATGAGTTAATGCCAGAAAAGTGCCACTGCAAAAAAGAGCAAAGTAGAAGAATGTTTGGATGTCAATAAGCTGCATGTCTCCTATAAATCCTGAGATCCCACTGCTTTACACGTTTTCCTGTGTGATGCAAACAGAGAATAAGGAGTGGGAATATTTAATTACCATTAATTGATATGGATAGTTCTGTTCCTTGCTTTGTGCACACCTTGCACAGGTAGAAAGGAGTGAAAGCAGGGTGTGTGTGGGCAACATGAGAGACAGCGTTGTGTACAAAGTGTATAGCTGTTCCAGAGACAAGCAGGTGAGAAGGAATTTCTTTCCAGGTGCCTTGGATCATTTGCCAGTGACACAAAACACATCCTCTGCAGGGTGTCTTGTCCCTTAAGAAGTGAGAAAGGCTGAGTTTCACCCTCTGCCCACCCCGTGGATAAAACAATAGGTGTAATGAGGGGATGAACACCGTTAGCCTTCTGTCTCCAGCAGCTGCTTTTGGAAAGGTTCCTGTGCCACTTGTAGCCCTCTGGCAAGTCACAGAGAGGTCAGAAAAGCATCTCCTCACTTTGTCTCTCAATGCTACGGCTGCTCTGATCTATTTACTGATAATTTACTGGTAAAAGTGGAGACTGTTTTCTGGTCTAACACAATTATGTTTAAGGGCTGCCTCTGTGACCAGTTAAAGCCACAGAAATTGATTTCAGCAACAGGTTTCTGTTTTTCAATTACTCAGGAACAGATGATCCTTTTCCACCTTGAAAACAGACAGTTCTGGACAGGGAATTGCCCTTTGGCTGACTCTAGAGGTGAAGCATGTTTTTCATGGCCTGTTTTGTCTGGGATAGAAGGATCTGGGGACATAACCACCTTTTGCAGTGGAAATGATCATGGCTGTACAAAAATTACCAGCCTACAAACAGTGGCAATAAAATCTGCTGTGGCAGATCATTCTTACTCTTGCTTCTGTTTCTCTGTAGCTTTTGTAGATCTGCCTTGACTCCTTGTGTCTGAGCTGACAGCTTACTTTGACTTTTGGGTATGATGGGGCTGGGAGAGTAGAACCCAGTGCTTTTTAGTGTTCATCCTGTGCCTGGCATGCAGAAGACTCAAATTTCTTTATATACTGATTGAATATTGGGGATGTGATTTTACTTTTCTCTGCAGAAGACCAAGGTCTTGTGCATTCCCAGGAATGACAGCCTCACAGTTAGATGGGGTCATGGAACAGAGGTCCCAAGATTCTGGGGTGAGATGGTTGTTCAGGAAAGTGGATGTCCTAATGGATCAATGCTGCAAACCTCATTTTGCTGGGTCTTTTGCCTGAACTCAGCCAGAGCACAGAGGGAAGGCCCCCCTGCCATGCCTCCCTTTCCTGGCTAGAGACCCTTGTGGTGTTTGTGAGGTTCCTCGGATGAGGGAAGAGATGAATCTGACTCCATGTTCTCAGAAGGCTGATCTATTATTATATTATATTACATTACATTACAATACATTACATTACATCATGCTATACTAAAACTATACTAAAGAATAGAGAAGGATACAGACAGAAGGCTTAACAAGAATGATAATGAAAAACTCATGACTGACTCCTCAGAGTCCAACACAGCTGGACTGTGGTCATTAATTAAAAACAATTCATGTGAAACCAATTAAACATGCACCTGTTGGTAAACACTCTCCAGCCACATTCCAAAGCAGGAAAAGAGGGAGAAGCAAATGAGATAATATTGTTTTTTTCTCTGAGGCTTCTCATCTTCCCAGGAGAAGAAATACTGGCAAAGGGACTTTTTAGAAAATATGACAGTGACAGACCCTCTCTGTGGAAAGCCCACACATTTTGTTACTATGCAAGATGCCAAACAGCCTTTCACACTCCTTGGCCAACTGAATTCTGGGGTCATCTACTGGGGAGTGCAAACCTGCTTTTACTTCAACTGCCTGGTGCCATTGTTTGTGTCCCACCACTTTGTTTGATGTGAAGAGAATGAAGCAAAATCCCACACAACAAGCTGCAACCCAGAACTGAGTGGGAATTAGAGAATTAAAGGCCTTGACTAGTGGCTTTGGAAAGGGTCTACATCCTAGACAGTGTGAAAGCCTCAGGCCTGGCCTGGCTGGGCTTAGGGCTGGCTGCCCTTGGGAAGGGAATGGGAGGGGATGGAGCTGGGCTGGGGTTTTGCAGCCATGGAAACGAGAGAAGCATGGGGAGCGTGTCACAAAGGGGCAGCCCCAGGCTGGGCTGGTGCAGGCTGTGGCTGACACGGCCCCAGCGGCAGCAGCCGCCTCTGGCTCTGCCTCTCTGTGCCGAGCGCTGGCGACTGGAGTCACCCTCAGGCCTTGTCTAAGGCTGGGCCCAAGCTCCCGGCGCTGCCTACACTGAGCGTGTTCCAGACTCAAACCCTGACGCTTGTGCCAGGCAGCAGCACGGGTTCAACCATGGATTTCACCAGAAAAGGAAAGACCACGGAAGGAAAAGGTGAACATAGAAAGGAGCAGAAATGCTGGAGCCAAATGGAAAAAAATCTCCCCAGACTTCAGGGAAAACTGGTCCATGGTGGTCAGTGCTGGCTCTGAGTCAGAGTAGGTGCCTGACAGCTACAGATGATCCTGCAAGGACACCCATGGCATCACAACACCGTCTCATTAGTTTTCGCTGCTTTCTCCTTTTTGACAGTGGCCAAATGACTCCTTCTGTCAGCCAGGACAGGGACTGTGGCCACAGCTGACCCCAAAGTGGACATGGTCATGAGATGCAAACCCTGTTGCTTTCTTTGCCTTCAATGTTGAGTCTCACTACAGATAAATTTCCCATTCTTCCTCTGCTTGCTGATCGGGTCCAACCCTGAGGATGGTATTATGGTGCTATAGAAACACCAATAAGGCCTGCCTGGTGGCTGAGAGGTCTTTGTGGTTTTCAGAAATAGCAGTCACAGCTGTGTGGGTATTTCCTGCAGATTCACACAAGGCCAGCCTCAAGAAGGAATCTTTTTTCTCCTCTCACCATTGGAGCCTTCCATCTTTCCCTTCAGACTTGCTAACTCAATACAGCTCAGAGGAATTAAACACAGCCTAGTTCCAGGAAAAATAAAACCAAAGAAATTGTCTCAAAAATTAAAAAAACCCTTGAGTATCTCACCCATTAGATGTGTTGATGAAAAGGTGGGAGTTCCCCTAAGTCAAATCTTGCCTTGTGAGCATGGCTCAGCCTCACACAGAGGTGAGGTGGGAGCTGGGCTGCTCTCTGGTGGGAGGAAGGGTCTTGTGGCAGCCCAGAGAGGCTGTGCACATTGGCAGGGAACAGCTGTGCCCTGCATGTGCCCCTGCAAGGAGCTGTGCTGCTGCCAGTGCCCCTGGAGCTGCAGGGCTGCTGAGCTGTGGGGCAGGCAGAGGAGCAGGAGGGTGCCTGTGTAGCTGAGGCATTCCTGGAGAGCACAGGGCTCTGGGCTCCCTGCTGTCCCAGGGCAGCCCTGAGGCCAGGCTGTGCCTGTGCTAGCTCATGGAAGTGGCTCAGGGTTTCCCCCTGGCCTGATTCAAGTTGCTGCCATTCAGAGCATGTTTCCCTGTGCAGCTGTTTAGAAACTTCCAGGGAATCTGTCCCATGAAATACAGAACTTATGTGCTTTAGGTGTGCATTGCAGGCTCTGATACATTTTGTGTCCCCACTTTGCAGGCCTGACTGGCTCCCCTCTTGCCAAGAGGGTTTCCCTGGCAAATCCCTCCATGCTCCTTCCTTCCAAGCCATTGCCTCCAATCCAGAAGAGCTCTCTTGCAACCCTGGCAAGCAAGATATTGAGCAGAGAGCAAGAGATTGGCAAAAATGTCACCAGTTATGATGAGGACAGTAGAAAAACCCAGGAGCAGAGTTCAGAGAGAAAAGGACGTAAGGTAAGGAGACCAAGCTAAGTCCAGTGTGGTGAATGTTCAGTTTATGTGCAATAGGAAGAGCTCTGAGACCTTTTCCTGTGCTGTGAGCCCAGGGCCATCCTTCAGAATGACTCTGTGGGCACTTCAGAGATGGAGATCAGCACTGGCTGTGAGGCACCTCAGGGGCAGGGAGAGAACAGTGATCTAAACCCACTGCCATGCCATCCTAAAGGCCAGTGGAGGCAGTGGCACCCCAGAACACCTTGATGTCAAACATGTGGATGGCAGCTGGAAATGGAGCCACATTTCCACGGAAGTGAGAGAAGGCAGGGAGTGCTTGGAAATGTGGGACATGGTCTCTCCCTCAGCACTTCCCTTTGCATTCCCCATCCTTTCCCAATCAGCTCCATCAGTTTGACTTGTTTATTCCTGCCAGGTGCCAGTTGAGGGCACATCTCAATGTCTTGAGGCATGAATGGGGGCAAGGCTGGATGCTTGATCTGAGCACTGGGTTTTATTCCTTCCTGACCTCCTTGCGTTCTTCCAGCGTTGGGGAAATGAAGAAGGGGTCATTTGGAAAATCTTTGATCCCCGTAATTTGAGCTCCAATCTGTAGAAATTTAGCAAAAGAAGTTGGACATTCAGAGGATAAAAAGAGAAAAAAATGCTTTGGAAGGATTTTTCCTTGCTAGTGAGTGAGTTTCTACTTTAAAGCAATCCAAAAGTGCCACCATCCCAGCAGAAGATGGAGGCCAAGAAGAAGAAGAGAAAGGCTGGACATGGCCAGATTCCTCCATCTTGCCTCCTGAAGCCCCATGCTAAAAACTTCAACAATCTATTTTTCACCCCGTGATAAATTCACCATCATCCTACTTAAACTTTCATGGCTTGTCAATCCTCCTACAAGGTTGGTCATTTTTTCCATGGGTCAAGATCAAAGGCACAGGGGTCTTGGGCTCTGTGCCAAGGTCTCTGAGCCCCCTGGGCAGGTTCTGGAGCCCTCCGGGGCAGCCAGAGGAATTTGCTGGGTTCCCACAGGTGAGCCCCAGGCAGGGCTCAGCCCTTGGGCATGGTCAGCACAAAAGTGTTGCTGAAGATCACCATGGGCTGAGGGGAGCCTTGTGCTGCCAGCTCCTCTGTCCATGGGCAGGGTGGGAAGGGTGGGTTGGGCATGGCCAAGATTCAGTGACCGCCCACAGGAAAAATCTCAGCCTTGTTGTTCTCTGAATTTTCAGGAAGGAAAAAACCCTGCCTGTAGGTATGTAGGGGGATAGAATAGAAGAAAATAAAGATAGAGTAGAAAGTAATCTCAGCCCTAAGGAGTTGCAGCTGGGCCAATGATCAAAGATTGGGAGCAGGCCTGACATTACCAGGCCACGGCTGTAAGCAGTGAGAAGAAGATGCTCTAAAAGAGTGGCTGGGTGGCTGGGTGAGAAGGGCACTGGAGTCAGTTGGCTGCTTTGTGAGAAGAAAGAGGCAGTGCTCTGAGGAGCTGCCCATGCACAACAGCAGGAAGGTCTGGAACTTTTGTGATAAGGAGACAGCAGTATGGAACCCCTGCAATGAGATGGCAGCACAGGTCAGCTTTGGCTTTGGAGCTCCTCCTGGGGCAACTCAGGGAATTACTGGGATGGATTCAGGTCCAGAGCAAGCAGGGTTGATGCCAGCTTGCCTATTGCTGCAGTGTTTCGTGGGCAGATGTTAAAAAGGGCAATCACTTGTTTTTCAAATTTTTAAAAGTGTAATAGTAATCAAATGGTTATAAAAATAGTAATACAATTAGAGTAATAATAATTTGGACAAATTGAATTAGGACAATCTGAGACAATAGAGACAAAGAGTTAGGGACAGTCCGGGTACCTTTTTCTGGGCAGCAGGAGCCCGAAAAAGGACCCACGTTAACAGAGGATTAACCCTTAAAAGCAGCAGCCTGTTGCATATTCCTACACTTCATCCATGATGCATAAATTCCATTCAAACACGGGATTCTGTCTGGTCAGTGTCAACTTCTTCCTCTGAATCCTAACAGCGCCTTCGAGGCAGGAAGAAGTTGGTTTCTTCTGATAAGAGGGCAATCAATTCTTCTTCTCTGAAAGATTGAGGTGTCCTGTGGCTGCTATCTAGCTGCAAGTCCTTTCTTTTTAAAAAAAGAACCCTACGTGGCATCGTTTCTATTTTAACATTTATTATAACCTGCAACTATATTGAACACAGTACTTAAGAGAATTAATACAGCATTACTTTCTAACACAACATATATAATATTCATTTTAATCTTTGCAAAAAGCCACTCATAAAATACATGCATTTTTCACAGCAGAGTAGGCAGATAAGACGTCCTAAAAAGGAACAATTGGCCCAGCTGCCACCATCAGCGCTGAGAGCTTTGGCTGTCCTGCTCTCCCTGCCCCACTCGTGCTGTGTGGGCTCCTTGCTGCTCCTTCCCCCAGGCCCTGGGGAGGGAGGGACAGCTGAGGTTGCTGGCTGGCTCACGTGTCCTGGCGGGTGTTTTTATTTTTTTATTTTTATTTTTCAAATTTTGTTTTTATTTTTTTCATTTCTGTATTTTATTTTTGGAATTATTTACGTTTCCTTAAGGGTTTTTAGGGTTTCTTTACCGGGGCTCTACGCCGTTTGCGGAGGCTGCACGCCGACTGCGCAGGCGCGCGCCGTTTGCGCAGGTTCTACGCCGTTTGCGCAGGCTTTACGCCGATTGCGTAGGCTCTACGGCAAATGCTCAGCCGCTCGCCTGCTGCTCAGGCGCGCGCCGTTTGCGCATGCTCTACGCCGGTATCTTAGGCCCTACGGCAAATGCTCAGCCGGACGCCGACTGCGCAGGCGCACGCCGATTGCGGAGGCTGTACGCCGACTGTGCAGGCTCTACGCCGATCGCGCTGGCTGCACGCCAAATGCTCAGCCGCCGGCACGCCGTTTGCGCAGGTTCTACGCCGTTTGCGCAGCCTCTACGCCGATTGAGCAGGCTGCACGCCGATTGCGAAGGCTCTATTCCAAATGCTCAGCCGCACGCCGACTGTGCGGGCTCTACGCCGTTTGCGCAGGCTCTACGCCGATTGCGCCGAACTTGGAACAATTTCCAGCACCTAAAGGGCTCCAGAAGAGCTGCAGAGGGACTTTTTACAGGCACGTGCAATTGTAGGACAAGGGGGAATGACTTTAAACTGACAAAGGAATGTTTTCAATTGGATAGTAGGCAGAAATTCTTCACTGTCAGGGTGCTGATGCTCTGGAGCATCTTGCTCAGGGAAGTCTGACCTTGGTCCCTGGTGTTCTTGCCTTCTTCTAGCCATTTCAGTGGTGGCTGGGAGCTGGGATTAACTTCTTAATGGAAAAAACTTGAATCTATGAATTTGATGCGTATTGAATATTGGCCTTTAAAGCCTGCTTCTTTTTTCTTTTTTTTTTTTAATAATAATATGTAGAGCCTCTTTGTCTGGTATTGACTTCCATCCTTCCATTCCTGGGACATCCATGCCAGAGGAGGTGACCCTTTGTCAAACACCTGTCCTTTAGGTTCAGTAGGGTCAGGTGTTCTTAGGAGCTCAAGATTAGACTTAATTTACTGCAGACTGCTCAGACCTTGCTGGGAGGTGGCAAGAGATCAGCCAAGAGTATCAGAATGATCCCCTCTGGCCTATTTGTATTTCTGTACAAGCAGTGATGGTCTTTCCTCTAAGCGCCTCTTGGCTTCAGGTGGGGCTTGAAAAAACAGAAATCTCCCAGACATCCAAGTGAATGAAATGAATAATGGATTGAAGAAGTAAAATTGCTTGACATAGGGTCAAGTGAGACAGTGTGGCACGTCCTGCTGGATGGGAGGGAGGGAGGGAGGCAGCGGGGGTGCTCTGACACTCCTGCCCAGGCAATGCCTGGCCACAAAAACTGCTCCGGTATTCCTGAAAGGCTCTGAAGTGTGTCCTGTCCACAGCTCAAGTCCTCCATGCCCAGTTAATCACAAGGTCCAAGGTTGTGTGGGGATGAGCTACAGGTCTGAGTTGTGCCCATTTCTGTTTTGTTTCTGTCAATGAAGTCCCTTTAGTTTTGTGCATGCCAGAGGAAGCAATTGAGGTGCAGCAGGTCTCTCTGGCAGGAGCCAGGGGATGGTTTTGGCTCTTGCAAAGATGAATCTGTTCCCTTTAGGTGCCAATCCTTCCATCTAAACTGGAAGGATAACAATAGAAAAAAAATGCTTTGGAAGGATTTTTCCTTGCTAGTGAGTGAGTTTCTACTTTAAAGCAATCCAAAAGTGCCACCATCCCAGCAGAAGATGGAGGCCAAGAAGAAGAAGGAGAAAGGCTGGACATGGCCAGATTCCTCCATCTTGCCTCCTGAAGCCCCATGCTAAAAACTTCAACAATCTATTTTTCACCCTGTGATAAATTCACCATCATCCTACTTAAACTTTCATGGCTTGTCAATCCTCCTACAAGGTTGGTCATTTTTTCCATGGGTCAAGATCAAAGGCACAGGGGTCTTGGGCTCTGTGCCAAGGTCTCTGAGCCCCCTGGGCAGGTTCTGGAGCCCTCCGGGGCAGCCAGAGGAATTTCCTGGGTTCCCACAGGTGAGCCCCAGGCAGGGCTCAGCCCTTGGGCATGGTCAGCACAAAAGTGTTGCTGAAGATCACCGTGGGCTGAGGGGAGCCTTGTGCTGCCAGCTCCTCTGTCCATGGGCAGGGTGGGAAGGGCGGGTTGGGCATGGCCAAGATTCAGTGACCGCCCACAGGAAAAATCTCAGCCTTGTTGTTCTCTGAATTTTCAGGAAGGAAAAAACCCTGCCTGTAGGTATGTAGGGGGATAGACTAGAAGAAAATAAAGATAGAGTAGAAAGTAATCTCAGCCCTAAGGAGTTGCAGCTGGGCCAATGATCAAAGATTGGGAGCAGGCCTGACATTACCAGGCCACGGCTGTAAGCAGTGAGAAGAAGATGCTCTAAAAGAGTGGCTGGGTGAGAAGGGCACTGGAGTCAGTTGGCTGCTTTGCGAGGAGAAAGAGGCAGTGCTCTGAGGAGCTGCCCATGCACAACAGCAGGAAGGTCTGGAACTTTTGTGATAAGGAGACAGCAGTATGGAACCCCTGCAATGAGATGGCAGCACAGGTCAGCTTTGGCTTTGGAGCTCCTCCTGGGGCAACTCAGGGAATTACTGGGATGGATTCAGGTCCAGAGCAAGCAGGGTTGATGCCAGCTTGCCTATTGCTGCAGTGTTTCGTGGGCAGATGTTAAAAAGGGCAATCGCTTGTTTTTCAAATTTTTAAAAGTGTAATAGTAATCAAATGGTTATAAAAATAGTAATACAATTAGAGTAATAATAATTTGGACAAATTGAATTAGGACAATCTGAGACAATAGAGACAAAGAGTTAGGGACAGTCCGGGTACCTTTTTCTGGGCAGCAGGAGCCCGAAAAAGGACCCACGTTAACAGAGGATTAACCCTTAAAAGCAGCAGCCTGTTGCATATTCCTACACTTCATCCATGATGCATAAATTCCATTCAAACATGGGATTCTGTCTGGTCAGTGTCAACTTCTTCCTCTGAATCCTAACAGCGCCTTCGAGGCAGGAAGAAGTTGGTTTCTTCTGATAAGAGGGCAATCAATTCTTCTTCTCTGAAAGATTGAGGTGTCCTGTGGCTGCTATCTAGCTGCAAGTCCTTTCTTTTTAAAAAAAGAACCCTACGTGGCATCGTTTCTATTTTAACATTTATTATAACCTGCAACTATATTGAACACAGTACTTAAGAGAATTAATACAGCATTACTTTCTAACACAACATATATAATATTCATTTTAATCTTTGCAAAAAGCCACTCATAAAATACATGCATTTTTCACAGCAGAGTAGGCAGATAAGACGTCCTAAAAAGGAACAATTGGCCCAGCTGCCACCATCAGCGCTGAGAGCTTTGGCTGTCCTGCTCTCCCTGCCCCACTCGTGCTGTGTGGGCTCCTTGCTGCTCCTTCCCCCAGGCCCTGGGGAGGGAGGGACAGCTGAGGTTGCTGGCTGGCTCACGTGTCCTGGCGGGTGTTTTTATTTTTTTTTTTTATTTTTCAAATTTTGTTTTTATTTTTTTCATTTCTGTATTTTATTTTTGGAATTATTTACGTTTCCTTAAGGGTTTTTAGGGTTTCTTTACCGGGGCTCTACGCCGTTTGCGGAGGCTGCACGCCGACTGCGCAGGCGCGCGCCGTTTGCGCAGGTTCTACGCCGTTTGCGCAGGCTTTACGCCGATTGCGTAGGCTCTACGGCAAATGCTCAGCCGCTCGCCTGCTGCTCAGGCGCGCGCCGTTTGCGCATGCTCTACGCCGGTATCTTAGGCCCTACGGCAAATGCTCAGCCGGACGCCGACTGCGCAGGCGCACGCCGATTGCGGAGGCTGTACGCCGACTGTGCAGGCTCTACGCCGATCGCGCTGGCTGCACGCCAAATGCTCAGCCGCACGCCGACTGCGCAGGCGCACGCCGACTGCGCAGGCGCACGCCGTTTGCGCAGGCGCACGCCGTTTGCGCAGGTTCTACGCCGTTTGCGCAGCCTCTACGCCGATTGAGCAGGCTGCACGCCGATTGCGAAGGCTCTATTCCAAATGCTCAGCCGCACGCCGACTGTGCGGGCTCTACGCCGTTTGCGCAGGCTCTACGCCGATTGCGCCGAACTTGGAACAATTTCCAGCACCTAAAGGGCTCCAGAAGAGCTGCAGAGGGACTTTTTACAGGCACGTGCAATTGTAGGACAAGGGGGAATGACTTTAAACTGACAAAGGAATGTTTTCAATTGGATAGTAGGCAGAAATTCTTCACTGTCAGGGTGCTGATGCTCTGGAGCATCTTGCTCAGGGAAGTCTGACCTTGGTCCCTGGTGTTCTTGCCTTCTTCTAGCCATTCAGTGGTGGCTGGGAGCTGGGATTAACTTCTTAAAACAATGGAAAAAACTTGAATCTATGAATTTGATGCGTATTGAATATTGGCCTTTAAAGCCTGCTTCTTTTTTCTTTTTTTTTTTAATAATAATATGTAGAGCCTCTTTGTCTGGTATTGACTTCCATCCTTCCATTCCTGGGACATCCATGCCAGAGGAGGTGACCCTTTGTCAAACACCTGTCCTTTTAGGGTCAGGTGTTCTTAGGAGCTCAAGATTAGACTTAATTTACTGCAGACTCCTCAGACCTTGCTGGGAGGTGGCAAGAGATCAGCCAAGAGTATCAGAATGATCCCCTCTGGCCTATTTGTATTTCTGTACAAGCAGTGATGGTCTTTCCTCTAAGCGCCTCTTGGCTTCAGGTGGGGCTTGAAAAAACAGAAATCTCCCAGACATCCAAGTGAATGAAATGAATAATGGATTGAAGAAGTAAAATTGCTTGACATAGGGTCAAGTGAGACAGTGTGGCACGTCCTGCTGGATGGGAGGGAGGGAGGGAGGCAGCGGGGGTGCTCTGACACTCCTGCCCAGGCAATGCCTGGCCACAAAAACTGCTCCGGTATTCCTGAAAGGCTCTGAAGTGTGTCCTGTCCACAGCTCAAGTCCTCCATGCCCAGTTAATCACAAGGTCCAAGGTTGTGTGGGGATGAGCTACAGGTCTGAGTTGTGCCCATTTCTGTTTTGTTTCTGTCAATGAAGTCCCTTTAGTTTTGTGCATGCCAGAGGAAGCAATTGAGGTGCAGCAGGTCTCTCTGGCAGGAGCCAGGGGATGGTTTTGGCTCTTGCAAAGATGAATCTGTTCCCTTTAGGTGCCAATCCTTCCATCTAAACTGGAAGGATAACAATAGAAAAAAAATGCTTTGGAAGGATTTTTCCTTGCTAGTGAGTGAGTTTCTACTTTAAAGCAATCCAAAAGTGCCACCATCCCAGCAGAAGATGGAGGCCAAGAAGAAGAAGGAGAAAGGCTGGACATGGCCAGATTCCTCCATCTTGCCTCCTGAAGCCCCATGCTAAAAACTTCAACAATCTATTTTTCACCCTGTGATAAATTCACCATCATCCTACTTAAACTTTCATGGCTTGTCAATCCTCCTACAAGGTTGGTCATTTTTTCCATGGGTCAAGATCAAAGGCACAGGGGTCTTGGGCTCTGTGCCAAGGTCTCTGAGCCCCCTGGGCAGGTTCTGGAGCCCTCCGGGGCAGCCAGAGGAATTTCCTGGGTTCCCACAGGTGAGCCCCAGGCAGGGCTCAGCCCTTGGGCATGGTCAGCACAAAAGTGTTGCTGAAGATCACCGTGGGCTGAGGGGAGCCTTGTGCTGCCAGCTCCTCTGTCCATGGGCAGGGTGGGAAGGGCGGGTTGGGCATGGCCAAGATTCAGTGACCGCCCACAGGAAAAATCTCAGCCTTGTTGTTCTCTGAATTTTCAGGAAGGAAAAAACCCTGCCTGTAGGTATGTAGGGGGATAGAATAGAAGAAAATAAAGATAGAGTAGAAAGTAATCTCAGCCCTAAGGAGTTGCAGCTGGGCCAATGATCAAAGATTGGGAGCAGGCCTGACATTACCAGGCTACGGCTGTAAGCAGTGAGAAGAAGATGCTCTAAAAGAGTGGCTGGGTGAGAAGGGCACTGGAGTCAGTTGGCTGCTTTGCGAGGAGAAAGAGGCAGTGCTCTGAGGAGCTGCCCATGCACAACAGCAGGAAGGTCTGGAACTTTTGTGATAAGGAGACAGCAGTATGGAACCCCTGCAATGAGATGGCAGCACAGGTCAGCTTTGGCTTTGGAGCTCCTCCTGGGGCAACTCAGGGAATTACTGGGATGGATTCAGGTCCAGAGCAAGCAGGGTTGATGCCAGCTTGCCTATTGCTGCAGTGTTTCGTGGGCAGATGTTAAAAAGGGCAATCGCTTGTTTTTCAAATTTTTAAAAGTGTAATAGTAATCAAATGGTTATAAAAATAGTAATACAATTAGAGTAATAATAATTTGGACAAATTGAATTAGGACAATCTGAGACAATAGAGACAAAGAGTTAGGGACAGTCCGGGTACCTTTTTCTGGGCAGCAGGAGCCCGAAAAAGGACCCACGTTAACAGAGGATTAACCCTTAAAAGCAGCAGCCTGTTGCATATTCCTACACTTCATCCATGATGCATAAATTCCATTCAAACATGGGATTCTGTCTGGTCAGTGTCAACTTCTTCCTCTGAATCCTAACAGCGCCTTCGAGGCAGGAAGAAGTTGGTTTCTTCTGATAAGAGGGCAATCAATTCTTCTTCTCTGAAAGATTGAGGTGTCCTGTGGCTGCTATCTAGCTGCAAGTCCTTTCTTTTTAAAAAAAGAACCCTACGTGGCATCGTTTCTATTTTAACATTTATTATAACCTGCAACTATATTGAACACAGTACTTAAGAGAATTAATACAGCATTACTTTCTAACACAACATATATAATATTCATTTTAATCTTTGCAAAAAGCCACTCATAAAATACATGCATTTTTCACAGCAGAGTAGGCAGATAAGACGTCCTAAAAAGGAACAATTGGCCCAGCTGCCACCATCAGCGCTGAGAGCTTTGGCTGTCCTGCTCTCCCTGCCCCACTCGTGCTGTGTGGGCTCCTTGCTGCTCCTTCCCCCAGGCCCTGGGGAGGGAGGGACAGCTGAGGTTGCTGGCTGGCTCACGTGTCCTGGCGGGTGTTTTTATTTTTTTTTTTTTTATTTTTCAAATTTTGTTTTTATTTTTTTCATTTCTGTATTTTATTTTTGGAATTATTTACGTTTCCTTAAGGGTTTTTAGGGTTTCTTTACCGGGGCTCTACGCCGTTTGCGGAGGCTGCACGCCGACTGCGCAGGCGCGCGCCGTTTGCGCAGGTTCTACGCCGTTTGCGCAGGCTTTACGCCGATTGCGTAGGCTCTACGGCAAATGCTCAGCCGCTCGCCTGCTGCTCAGGCGCGCGCCGTTTGCGCATGCTCTACGCCGGTATCTTAGGCCCTACGGCAAATGCTCAGCCGGACGCCGACTGCGCAGGCGCACGCCGATTGCGGAGGCTGTACGCCGACTGTGCAGGCTCTACGCCGATCGCGCTGGCTGCACGCCAAATGCTCAGCCGCACGCCGACTGCGCAGGCGCACGCCGACTGCGCAGGTTCTACGCCGTTTGCGCAGCCTCTACGCCGATTGAGCAGGCTGCGCGCCGATTGCGAAGGCTCTATTCCAAATGCTCAGCCGCACGCCGACTGTGCGGGCTCTACGCCGTTTGCGCAGGCTCTACGCCGATTGCGCCGAACTTGGAACAATTTCCAGCACCTAAAGGGCTCCAGAAGAGCTGCAGAGGGACTTTTTACAGGCACGTGCAATTGTAGGACAAGGGGGAATGACTTTAAACTGACAAAGGAATGTTTTCAATTGGATAGTAGGCAGAAATTCTTCACTGTCAGGGTGCTGATGCTCTGGAGCATCTTGCTCAGGGAAGTCTGACCTTGGTCCCTGGTGTTCTTGCCTTCTTCTAGCCATTCAGTGGTGGCTGGGAGCTGGGATTAACTTCTTAAAACAATGGAAAAAACTTGAATCTATGAATTTGATGCGTATTGAATATTGGCCTTTAAAGCCTGCTTCTTTTTTCTTTTTTTTTTTTAATAATAATATGTAGAGCCTCTTTGTCTGGTATTGACTTCCATCCTTCCATTCCTGGGACATCCATGCCAGAGGAGGTGACCCTTTGTCAAACACCTGTCCTTTTAGGGTCAGGTGTTCTTAGGAGCTCAAGATTAGACTTAATTTACTGCAGACTGCTCAGACCTTGCTGGGAGGTGGCAAGAGATCAGCCAAGAGTATCAGAATGATCCCCTCTGGCCTATTTGTATTTCTGTACAAGCAGTGATGGTCTTTCCTCTAAGCGCCTCTTGGCTTCAGGTGGGGCTTGAAAAAACAGAAATCTCCCAGACATCCAAGTGAATGAAATGAATAATGGATTGAAGAAGTAAAATTGCTTGACATAGGGTCAAGTGAGACAGTGTGGCACGTCCTGCTGGATGGGAGGGAGGGAGGGAGGCAGCGGGGGTGCTCTGACACTCCTGCCCAGGCAATGCCTGGCCACAAAAACTGCTCCGGTATTCCTGAAAGGCTCTGAAGTGTGTCCTGTCCACAGCTCAAGTCCTCCATGCCCAGTTAATCACAAGGTCCAAGGTTGTGTGGGGATGAGCTACAGGTCTGAGTTGTGCCCATTTCTGTTTTGTTTCTGTCAATGAAGTCCCTTTAGTTTTGTGCATGCCAGAGGAAGCAATTGAGGTGCAGCAGGTCTCTCTGGCAGGAGCCAGGGGATGGTTTTGGCTCTTGCAAAGATGAATCTGTTCCCTTTAGGTGCCAATCCTTCCATCTAAACTGGAAGGATAACAATAGAAAAAAAATGCTTTGGAAGGATTTTTCCTTGCTAGTGAGTGAGTTTCTACTTTAAAGCAATCCAAAAGTGCCACCATCCCAGCAGAAGATGGAGGCCAAGAAGAAGAAGGAGAAAGGCTGGACATGGCCAGATTCCTCCATCTTGCCTCCTGAAGCCCCATGCTAAAAACTTCAACAATCTATTTTTCACCCTGTGATAAATTCACCATCATCCTACTTAAACTTTCATGGCTTGTCAATCCTCCTACAAGGTTGGTCATTTTTTCCATGGGTCAAGATCAAAGGCACAGGGGTCTTGGGCTCTGTGCCAAGGTCTCTGAGCCCCCTGGGCAGGTTCTGGAGCCCTCCGGGGCAGCCAGAGGAATTTCCTGGGTTCCCACAGGTGAGCCCCAGGCAGGGCTCAGCCCTTGGGCATGGTCAGCACAAAAGTGTTGCTGAAGATCACCGTGGGCTGAGGGGAGCCTTGTGCTGCCAGCTCCTCTGTCCATGGGCAGGGTGGGAGGGGCGGGTTGGGCATGGCCAAGATTCAGTGACCGCCCACAGGAAAAATCTCAGCCTTGTTGTTCTCTGAATTTTCAGGAAGGAAAAAACCCTGCCTGTAGGTATGTAGGGGGATAGAATAGAAGAAAATAAAGATAGAGTAGAAAGTAATCTCAGCCCTAAGGAGTTGCAGCTGGGCCAATGATCAAAGATTGGGAGCAGGCCTGACATTACCAGGCCACGGCTGTAAGCAGTGAGAAGAAGATGCTCTAAAAGAGTGGCTGGGTGAGAAGGGCACTGGAGTCAGTTGGCTGCTTTGCGAGGAGAAAGAGGCAGTGCTCTGAGGAGCTGCCCATGCACAACAGCAGGAAGGTCTGGAACTTTTGTGATAAGGAGACAGCAGTATGGAACCCCTGCAATGAGATGGCAGCACAGGTCAGCTTTGGCTTTGGAGCTCCTCCTGGGGCAACTCAGGGAATTACTGGGATGGATTCAGGTCCAGAGCAAGCAGGGTTGATGCCAGCTTGCCTATTGCTGCAGTGTTTCGTGGGCAGATGTTAAAAAGGGCAATCGCTTGTTTTTCAAATTTTTAAAAGTGTAATAGTAATCAAATGGTTATAAAAATAGTAATACAATTAGAGTAATAATAATTTGGACAAATTGAATTAGGACAATCTGAGACAATAGAGACAAAGAGTTAGGGACAGTCCGGGTACCTTTTTCTGGGCAGCAGGAGCCCGAAAAAGGACCCACGTTAACAGAGGAGTAACCCTTAAAAGCAGCAGCCTGTTGCATATTCCTACACTTCATCCATGATGCATAAATTCCATTCAAACACGGGATTCTGTCTGGTCAGTGTCAACTTCTTCCTCTGAATCCTAACAGCGCCTTCGAGGCAGGAAGAAGTTGGTTTCTTCTGATAAGAGGGCAATCAATTCTTCTTCTCTGAAAGATTGAGGTGTCCTGTGGCTGCTATCTAGCTGCAAGTCCTTTCTTTTTAAAAAAAGAACCCTACGTGGCATCGTTTCTATTTTAACATTTATTATAACCTGCAACTATATTGAACACAGTACTTAAGAGAATTAATACAGCATTACTTTCTAACACAACATATATAATATTCATTTTAATCTTTGCAAAAAGCCACTCATAAAATACATGCATTTTTCACAGCAGAGTAGGCAGATAAGACGTCCTAAAAAGGAACAATTGGCCCAGCTGCCACCATCAGCGCTGAGAGCTTTGGCTGTCCTGCTCTCCCTGCCCCACTCGTGCTGTGTGGGCTCCTTGCTGCTCCTTCCCCCAGGCCCTGGGGAGGGAGGGACAGCTGAGGTTGCTGGCTGGCTCACGTGTCCTGGCGGGTGTTTTTATTTTTTTTTTTTTATTTTTCAAATTTTGTTTTTATTTTTTTCATTTCTGTATTTTATTTTTGGAATTATTTACGTTTCCTTAAGGGTTTTTAGGGTTTCTTTACCGGGGCTCTACGCCGTTTGCGGAGGCTGCACGCCGACTGCGCAGGCGCGCGCCGTTTGCGCAGGTTCTACGCCGTTTGCGCAGGCTTTACGCCGATTGCGTAGGCTCTACGGCAAATGCTCAGCCGCTCGCCTGCTGCTCAGGCGCGCGCCGTTTGCGCATGCTCTACGCCGGTATCTTAGGCCCTACGGCAAATGCTCAGCCGGACGCCGACTGCGCAGGCGCACGCCGATTGCGGAGGCTGTACGCCGACTGTGCAGGCTCTACGCCGATCGCGCTGGCTGCACGCCAAATGCTCAGCCGCACGCCGTTTGCGCAGGTTCTACGCCGTTTGCGCAGCCTCTACGCCGATTGAGCAGGCTGCACGCCGATTGCGAAGGCTCTATTCCAAATGCTCAGCCGCACGCCGACTGTGCGGGCTCTACGCCGTTTGCGCAGGCTCTACGCCGATTGCGCCGAACTTGGAACAATTTCCAGCACCTAAAGGGCTCCAGAAGAGCTGCAGAGGGACTTTTTACAGGCACGTGCAATTGTAGGACAAGGGGGAATGACTTTAAACTGACAAAGGAATGTTTTCAATTGGATAGTAGGCAGAAATTCTTCACTGTCAGGGTGCTGATGCTCTGGAGCATCTTGCTCAGGGAAGTCTGACCTTGGTCCCTGGTGTTCTTGCCTTCTTCTAGCCATTCAGTGGTGGCTGGGAGCTGGGATTAACTTCTTAAAACAATGGAAAAAACTTGAATCTATGAATTTGATGCGTATTGAATATTGGCCTTTAAAGCCTGCTTCTTTTTTCTTTTTTTTTTTAATAATAATATGTAGAGCCTCTTTGTCTGGTATTGACTTCCATCCTTCCATTCCTGGGACATCCATGCCAGAGGAGGTGACCCTTTGTCAAACACCTGTCCTTTTAGGTTCAGTAGGGTCAGGTGTTCTTAGGAGCTCAAGATTAGACTTAATTTACTGCAGACTGCTCAGACCTTGCTGGGAGGTGGCAAGAGATCAGCCAAGAGTATCAGAATGATCCCCTCTGGCCTATTTGTATTTCTGTACAAGCAGTGATGGTCTTTCCTCTAAGCGCCTCTTGGCTTCAGGTGGGGCTTGAAAAAACAGAAATCTCCCAGACATCCAAGTGAATGAAATGAATAATGGATTGAAGAAGTAAAATTGCTTGACATAGGGTCAAGTGAGACAGTGTGGCACGTCCTGCTGGATGGGAGGGAGGGAGGGAGGCAGCGGGGGTGCTCTGACACTCCTGCCCAGGCAATGCCTGGCCACAAAAACTGCTCCGGTATTCCTGAAAGGCTCTGAAGTGTGTCCTGTCCACAGCTCAAGTCCTCCATGCCCAGTTAATCACAAGGTCCAAGGTTGTGTGGGGATGAGCTACAGGTCTGAGTTGTGCCCATTTCTGTTTTGTTTCTGTCAATGAAGTCCCTTTAGTTTTGTGCATGCCAGAGGAAGCAATTGAGGTGCAGCAGGTCTCTCTGGCAGGAGCCAGGGGATGGTTTTGGCTCTTGCAAAGATGAATCTGTTCCCTTTAGGTGCCAATCCTTCCATCTAAACTGGAAGGATAACAATAGAAAAAAAATGCTTTGGAAGGATTTTTCCTTGCTAGTGAGTGAGTTTCTACTTTAAAGCAATCCAAAAGTGCCACCATCCCAGCAGAAGATGGAGGCCAAGAAGAAGAAGGAGAAAGGCTGGACATGGCCAGATTCCTCCATCTTGCCTCCTGAAGCCCCATGCTAAAAACTTCAACAATCTATTTTTCACCCTGTGATAAATTCACCATCATCCTACTTAAACTTTCATGGCTTGTCAATCCTCCTACAAGGTTGGTCATTTTTTCCATGGGTCAAGATCAAAGGCACAGGGGTCTTGGGCTCTGTGCCAAGGTCTCTGAGCCCCCTGGGCAGGTTCTGGAGCCCTCCGGGGCAGCCAGAGGAATTTCCTGGGTTCCCACAGGTGAGCCCCAGGCAGGGCTCAGCCCTTGGGCATGGTCAGCACAAAAGTGTTGCTGAAGATCACCGTGGGCTGAGGGGAGCCTTGTGCTGCCAGCTCCTCTGTCCATGGGCAGGGTGGGAAGGGCGGGTTGGGCATGGCCAAGATTCAGTGACCGCCCACAGGAAAAATCTCAGCCTTGTTGTTCTCTGAATTTTCAGGAAGGAAAAAACCCTGCCTGTAGGTATGTAGGGGGATAGACTAGAAGAAAATAAAGATAGAGTAGAAAGTAATCTCAGCCCTAAGGAGTTGCAGCTGGGCCAATGATCAAAGATTGGGAGCAGGCCTGACATTACCAGGCCACGGCTGTAAGCAGTGAGAAGAAGATGCTCTAAAAGAGTGGCTGGGTGAGAAGGGCACTGGAGTCAGTTGGCTGCTTTGCGAGGAGAAAGAGGCAGTGCTCTGAGGAGCTGCCCATGCACAACAGCAGGAAGGTCTGGAACTTTTGTGATAAGGAGACAGCAGTATGGAACCCCTGCAATGAGATGGCAGCACAGGTCAGCTTTGGCTTTGGAGCTCCTCCTGGGGCAACTCAGGGAATTACTGGGATGGATTCAGGTCCAGAGCAAGCAGGGTTGATGCCAGCTTGCCTATTGCTGCAGTGTTTCGTGGGCAGATGTTAAAAAGGGCAATCGCTTGTTTTTCAAATTTTTAAAAGTGTAATAGTAATCAAATGGTTATAAAAATAGTAATACAATTAGAGTAATAATAATTTGGACAAATTGAATTAGGACAATCTGAGACAATAGAGACAAAGAGTTAGGGACAGTCCGGGTACCTTTTTCTGGGCAGCAGGAGCCCGAAAAAGGACCCACGTTAACAGAGGATTAACCCTTAAAAGCAGCAGCCTGTTGCATATTCCTACACTTCATCCATGATGCATAAATTCCATTCAAACATGGGATTCTGTCTGGTCAGTGTCAACTTCTTCCTCTGAATCCTAACAGCGCCTTCGAGGCAGGAAGAAGTTGGTTTCTTCTGATAAGAGGGCAATCAATTCTTCTTCTCTGAAAGATTGAGGTGTCCTGTGGCTGCTATCTAGCTGCAAGTCCTTTCTTTTTAAAAAAAGAACCCTACGTGGCATCGTTTCTATTTTAACATTTATTATAACCTGCAACTATATTGAACACAGTACTTAAGAGAATTAATACAGCATTACTTTCTAACACAACATATATAATATTCATTTTAATCTTTGCAAAAAGCCACTCATAAAATACATGCATTTTTCACAGCAGAGTAGGCAGATAAGACGTCCTAAAAAGGAACAATTGGCCCAGCTGCCACCATCAGCGCTGAGAGCTTTGGCTGTCCTGCTCTCCCTGCCCCACTCGTGCTGTGTGGGCTCCTTGCTGCTCCTTCCCCCAGGCCCTGGGGAGGGAGGGACAGCTGAGGTTGCTGGCTGGCTCACGTGTCCTGGCGGGTGTTTTTATTTTTTTTTTTATTATTTTTCAAATTTTGTTTTTATTTTTTTCATTTCTGTATTTTATTTTTGGAATTATTTACGTTTCCTTAAGGGTTTTTAGGGTTTCTTTACCGGGGCTCTACGCCGTTTGCGGAGGCTGCACGCCGACTGCGCAGGCGCGCGCCGTTTGCGCAGGTTCTACGCCGTTTGCGCAGGCTTTACGCCGATTGCGTAGGCTCTACGGCAAATGCTCAGCCGCTCGCCTGCTGCTCAGGCGCGCGCCGTTTGCGCATGCTCTACGCCGGTATCTTAGGCCCTACGGCAAATGCTCAGCCGGACGCCGACTGCGCAGGCGCACGCCGATTGCGGAGGCTGTACGCCGACTGTGCAGGCTCTACGCCGATCGCGCTGGCTGCACGCCAAATGCTCAGCCGCACGCCGACTGCGCAGGCGCACGCCGACTGCGCAGGTTCTACGCCGTTTGCGCAGCCTCTACGCCGATTGAGCAGGCTGCGCGCCGATTGCGAAGGCTCTATTCCAAATGCTCAGCCGCACGCCGACTGTGCGGGCTCTACGCCGTTTGCGCAGGCTCTACGCCGATTGCGCCGAACTTGGAACAATTTCCAGCACCTAAAGGGCTCCAGAAGAGCTGCAGAGGGACTTTTTACAGGCACGTGCAATTGTAGGACAAGGGGGAATGACTTTAAACTGACAAAGGAATGTTTTCAATTGGATAGTAGGCAGAAATTCTTCACTGTCAGGGTGCTGATGCTCTGGAGCATCTTGCTCAGGGAAGTCTGACCTTGGTCCCTGGTGTTCTTGCCTTCTTCTAGCCATTCAGTGGTGGCTGGGAGCTGGGATTAACTTCTTAAAACAATGGAAAAAACTTGAATCTATGAATTTGATGCGTATTGAATATTGGCCTTTAAAGCCTGCTTCTTTTTTCTTTTTTTTTTTTTTTTTAATAATAATATGTAGAGCCTCTTTGTCTGGTATTGACTTCCATCCTTCCATTCCTGGGACATCCATGCCAGAGGAGGTGACCCTTTGTCAAACACCTGTCCTTTTAGGGTCAGGTGTTCTTAGGAGCTCAAGATTAGACTTAATTTACTGCAGACTGCTCAGACCTTGCTGGGAGGTGGCAAGAGATCAGCCAAGAGTATCAGAATGATCCCCTCTGGCCTATTTGTATTTCTGTACAAGCAGTGATGGTCTTTCCTCTAAGCGCCTCTTGGCTTCAGGTGGGGCTTGAAAAAACAGAAATCTCCCAGACATCCAAGTGAATGAAATGAATAATGGATTGAAGAAGTAAAATTGCTTGACATAGGGTCAAGTGAGACAGTGTGGCACGTCCTGCTGGATGGGAGGGAGGGAGGGAGGCAGCGGGGGTGCTCTGACACTCCTGCCCAGGCAATGCCTGGCCACAAAAACTGCTCCGGTATTCCTGAAAGGCTCTGAAGTGTGTCCTGTCCACAGCTCAAGTCCTCCATGCCCAGTTAATCACAAGGTCCAAGGTTGTGTGGGGATGAGCTACAGGTCTGAGTTGTGCCCATTTCTGTTTTGTTTCTGTCAATGAAGTCCCTTTAGTTTTGTGCATGCCAGAGGAAGCAATTGAGGTGCAGCAGGTCTCTCTGGCAGGAGCCAGGGGATGGTTTTGGCTCTTGCAAAGATGAATCTGTTCCCTTTAGGTGCCAATCCTTCCATCTAAACTGGAAGGATAACAATAGAAAAAAAATGCTTTGGAAGGATTTTTCCTTGCTAGTGAGTGAGTTTCTACTTTAAAGCAATCCAAAAGTGCCACCATCCCAGCAGAAGATGGAGGCCAAGAAGAAGAAGGAGAAAGGCTGGACATGGCCAGATTCCTCCATCTTGCCTCCTGAAGCCCCATGCTAAAAACTTCAACAATCTATTTTTCACCACGTGATAAATTCACCATCATCCTACTTAAACTTTCATGGCTTGTCAATCCTCCTACAAGGTTGGTCATTTTTTCCATGGGTCAAGATCAAAGGCACAGGGGTCTTGGGCTCTGTGCCAAGGTCTCTGAGCCCCCTGGGCAGGTTCTGGAGCCCTCCGGGGCAGCCAGAGGAATTTCCTGGGTTCCCACAGGTGAGCCCCAGGCAGGGCTCAGCCCTTGGGCATGGTCAGCACAAAAGTGTTGCTGAAGATCACCATGGGCTGAGGGGAGCCTTGTGCTGCCAGCTCCTCTGTCCATGGGCAGGGTGGGAAGGGCGGGTTGGGCATGGCCAAGATTCAGTGACCGCCCACAGGAAAAATCTCAGCCTTGTTGTTCTCTGAATTTTCAGGAAGGAAAAAACCCTGCCTGTAGGTATGTAGGGGGATAGACTAGAAGAAAATAAAGATAGAGTAGAAAGTAATCTCAGCCCTAAGGAGTTGCAGCTGGGCCAATGATCAAAGATTGGGAGCAGGCCTGACATTACCAGGCCACGGCTGTAAGCAGTGAGAAGAAGATGCTCTAAAAGAGTGGCTGGGTGAGAAGGGCACTGGAGTCAGTTGGCTGCTTTGCGAGGAGAAAGAGGCAGTGCTCTGAGGAGCTGCCCATGCACAACAGCAGGAAGGTCTGGAACTTTTGTGATAAGGAGACAGCAGTATGGAACCCCTGCAATGAGATGGCAGCACAGGTCAGCTTTGGCTTTGGAGCTCCTCCTGGGGCAACTCAGGGAATTACTGGGATGGATTCAGGTCCAGAGCAAGCAGGGTTGATGCCAGCTTGCCTATTGCTGCAGTGTTTCGTGGGCAGATGTTAAAAAGGGCAATCACTTGTTTTTCAAATTTTTAAAAGTGTAATAGTAATCAAATGGTTATAAAAATAGTAATACAATTAGAGTAATAATAATTTGGACAAATTGAATTAGGACAATCTGAGACAATAGAGACAAAGAGTTAGGGACAGTCCGGGTACCTTTTTCTGGGCAGCAGGAGCCCGAAAAAGGACCCACGTTAACAGAGGATTAACCCTTAAAAGCAGCAGCCTGTTGCATATTCCTACACTTCATCCATGATGCATAAATTCCATTCAAACACGGGATTCTGTCTGGTCAGTGTCAACTTCTTCCTCTGAATCCTAACAGCGCCTTCGAGGCAGGAAGAAGTTGGTTTCTTCTGATAAGAGGGCAATCAATTCTTCTTCTCTGAAAGATTGAGGTGTCCTGTGGCTGCTATCTAGCTGCAAGTCCTTTCTTTTTAAAAAAAGAACCCTACGTGGCATCGTTTCTATTTTAACATTTATTATAACCTGCAACTATATTGAACACAGTACTTAAGAGAATTAATACAGCATTACTTTCTAACACAACATATATAATATTCATTTTAATCTTTGCAAAAAACCACTCATAAAATACATGCATTTTTCACAGCAGAGTAGGCAGATAAGACGTCCTAAAAAGGAACAATTGGCCCAGCTGCCACCATCAGCGCTGAGAGCTTTGGCTGTCCTGCTCTCCCTGCCCCACTCGTGCTGTGTGGGCTCCTTGCTGCTCCTTCCCCCAGGCCCTGGGGAGGGAGGGACAGCTGAGGTTGCTGGCTGGCTCACGTGTCCTGGCGGGTGTTTTTATTTTTTTAATTTTATTTTTCAAATTTTGTTTTTATTTTTTTCATTTCTGTATTTTATTTTTGGAATTATTTACGTTTCCTTAAGGGTTTTTAGGGTTTCTTTACCGGGGCTCTACGCCGTTTGCGGAGGCTGCACGCCGACTGCGCAGGCGCGCGCCGTTTGCGCAGGTTCTACGCCGTTTGCGCAGGCTTTACGCCGATTGCGTAGGCTCTACGGCAAATGCTCAGCCGCTCGCCTGCTGCTCAGGCGCGCGCCGTTTGCGCATGCTCTACGCCGGTATCTTAGGCCCTACGGCAAATGCTCAGCCGGACGCCGACTGCGCAGGCGCACGCCGATTGCGGAGGCTGTACGCCGACTGTGCAGGCTCTACGCCGATCGCGCTGGCTGCACGCCAAATGCTCAGCCGCACGCCGACTGCGCAGGCGCACGCCGACTGCGCAGGTTCTACGCCGTTTGCGCAGCCTCTACGCCGATTGAGCAGGCTGCGCGCCGATTGCGAAGGCTCTATTCCAAATGCTCAGCCGCACGCCGACTGTGCGGGCTCTACGCCGTTTGCGCAGGCTCTACGCCGATTGCGCCGAACTTGGAACAATTTCCAGCACCTAAAGGGCTCCAGAAGAGCTGCAGAGGGACTTTTTACAGGCACGTGCAATTGTAGGACAAGGGGGAATGACTTTAAACTGACAAAGGCATGTTTTCAATTGGATAGTAGGCAGAAATTCTTCACTGTCAGGGTGCTGATGCTCTGGAGCATCTTGCTCAGGGAAGTCTGACCTTGGTCCCTGGTGTTCTTGCCTTCTTCTAGCCATTCAGTGGTGGCTGGGAGCTGGGATTAACTTCTTAAAACAATGGAAAAAACTTGAATCTATGAATTTGATGCGTATTGAATATTGGCCTTTAAAGCCTGCTTCTTTTTTCTTTTTTTTTTTTTAATAATAATATGTAGAGCCTCTTTGTCTGGTATTGACTTCCATCCTTCCATTCCTGGGACATCCATGCCAGAGGAGGTGACCCTTTGTCAAACACCTGTCCTTTTAGGGTCAGGTGTTCTTAGGAGCTCAAGATTAGACTTAATTTACTGCAGACTGCTCAGACCTTGCTGGGAGGTGGCAAGAGATCAGCCAAGAGTATCAGAATGATCCCCTCTGGCCTATTTGTATTTCTGTACAAGCAGTGATGGTCTTTCCTCTAAGCGCCTCTTGGCTTCAGGTGGGGCTTGAAAAAACAGAAATCTCCCAGACATCCAAGTGAATGAAATGAATAATGGATTGAAGAAGTAAAATTGCTTGACATAGGGTCAAGTGAGACAGTGTGGCACGTCCTGCTGGATGGGAGGGAGGGAGGGAGGCAGCGGGGGTGCTCTGACACTCCTGCCCAGGCAATGCCTGGCCACAAAAACTGCTCCGGTATTCCTGAAAGGCTCTGAAGTGTGTCCTGTCCACAGCTCAAGTCCTCCATGCCCAGTTAATCACAAGGTCCAAGGTTGTGTGGGGATGAGCTACAGGTCTGAGTTGTGCCCATTTCTGTTTTGTTTCTGTCAATGAAGTCCCTTTAGTTTTGTGCATGCCAGAGGAAGCAATTGAGGTGCAGCAGGTCTCTCTGGCAGGAGCCAGGGGATGGTTTTGGCTCTTGCAAAGATGAATCTGTTCCCTTTAGGTGCCAATCCTTCCATCTAAACTGGAAGGATAACAATAGAAAAAAAATGCTTTGGAAGGATTTTTCCTTGCTAGTGAGTGAGTTTCTACTTTAAAGCAATCCAAAAGTGCCACCATCCCAGCAGAAGATGGAGGCCAAGAAGAAGAAGGAGAAAGGCTGGACATGGCCAGATTCCTCCATCTTGCCTCCTGAAGCCCCATGCTAAAAACTTCAACAATCTATTTTTCACCACGTGATAAATTCACCATCATCCTACTTAAACTTTCATGGCTTGTCAATCCTCCTACAAGGTTGGTCATTTTTTCCATGGGTCAAGATCAAAGGCACAGGGGTCTTGGGCTCTGTGCCAAGGTCTCTGAGCCCCCTGGGCAGGTTCTGGAGCCCTCCGGGGCAGCCAGAGGAATTTCCTGGGTTCCCACAGGTGAGCCCCAGGCAGGGCTCAGCCCTTGGGCATGGTCAGCACAAAAGTGTTGCTGAAGATCACCATGGGCTGAGGGGAGCCTTGTGCTGCCAGCTCCTCTGTCCATGGGCAGGGTGGGAAGGGCGGGTTGGGCATGGCCAAGATTCAGTGACCGCCCACAGGAAAAATCTCAGCCTTGTTGTTCTCTGAATTTTCAGGAAGGAAAAAACCCTGCCTGTAGGTATGTAGGGGGATAGACTAGAAGAAAATAAAGATAGAGTAGAAAGTAATCTCAGCCCTAAGGAGTTGCAGCTGGGCCAATGATCAAAGATTGGGAGCAGGCCTGACATTACCAGGCCACGGCTGTAAGCAGTGAGAAGAAGATGCTCTAAAAGAGTGGCTGGGTGAGAAGGGCACTGGAGTCAGTTGGCTGCTTTGCGAGGAGAAAGAGGCAGTGCTCTGAGGAGCTGCCCATGCACAACAGCAGGAAGGTCTGGAACTTTTGTGATAAGGAGACAGCAGTATGGAACCCCTGCAATGAGATGGCAGCACAGGTCAGCTTTGGCTTTGGAGCTCCTCCTGGGGCAACTCAGGGAATTACTGGGATGGATTCAGGTCCAGAGCAAGCAGGGTTGATGCCAGCTTGCCTATTGCTGCAGTGTTTCGTGGGCAGATGTTAAAAAGGGCAATCACTTGTTTTTCAAATTTTTAAAAGTGTAATAGTAATCAAATGGTTATAAAAATAGTAATACAATTAGAGTAATAATAATTTGGACAAATTGAATTAGGACAATCTGAGACAATAGAGACAAAGAGTTAGGGACAGTCCGGGTACCTTTTTCTGGGCAGCAGGAGCCCGAAAAAGGACCCACGTTAACAGAGGATTAACCCTTAAAAGCGCAGCCTGTTGCATATTCCTACACTTCATCCATGATGCATAAATTCCATTCAAACACGGGATTCTGTCTGGTCAGTGTCAACTTCTTCCTCTGAATCCTAACAGCGCCTTCGAGGCAGGAAGAAGTTGGTTTCTTCTGATAAGAGGGCAATCAATTCTTCTTCTCTGAAAGATTGAGGTGTCCTGTGGCTGCTATCTAGCTGCAAGTCCTTTCTTTTTAAAAAAAGAACCCTACGTGGCATCGTTTCTATTTTAACATTTATTATAACCTGCAACTATATTGAACACAGTACTTAAGAGAATTAATACAGCATTACTTTCTAACACAACATATATAATATTCATTTTAATCTTTGCAAAAAGCCACTCATAAAATACATGCATTTTTCACAGCAGAGTAGGCAGATAAGACGTCCTAAAAAGGAACAATTGGCCCAGCTGCCACCATCAGCGCTGAGAGCTTTGGCTGTCCTGCTCTCCCTGCCCCACTCGTGCTGTGTGGGCTCCTTGCTGCTCCTTCCCCCAGGCCCTGGGGAGGGAGGGACAGCTGAGGTTGCTGGCTGGCTCACGTGTCCTGGCGGGTGTTTTTATTTTTTTAATTTTATTTTTCAAATTTTGTTTTTATTTTTTTCATTTCTGTATTTTATTTTTGGAATTATTTACGTTTCCTTAAGGGTTTTTAGGGTTTCTTTACCGGGGCTCTACGCCGTTTGCGGAGGCTGCACGCCGACTGCGCAGGCGCGCGCCGTTTGCGCAGGTTCTACGCCGTTTGCGCAGGCTTTACGCCGATTGCGTAGGCTCTACGGCAAATGCTCAGCCGCTCGCCTGCTGCTCAGGCGCGCGCCGTTTGCGCATGCTCTACGCCGGTATCTTAGGCCCTACGGCAAATGCTCAGCCGGACGCCGACTGCGCAGGCGCACGCCGATTGCGGAGGCTGTACGCCGACTGTGCAGGCTCTACGCCGATCGCGCTGGCTGCACGCCAAATGCTCAGCCGCACGCCCGACTGCGCAGGCGCACGCCGACTGCGCAGGTTCTACGCCGTTTGCGCAGCCTCTACGCCGATTGAGCAGGCTGCGCGCCGATTGCGAAGGCTCTATTCCAAATGCTCAGCCGCACGCCGACTGTGCGGGCTCTACGCCGTTTGCGCAGGCTCTACGCCGATTGCGCCGAACTTGGAACAATTTCCAGCACCTAAAGGGCTCCAGAAGAGCTGCAGAGGGACTTTTTACAGGCACGTGCAATTGTAGGACAAGGGGGAATGACTTTAAACTGACAAAGGCATGTTTTCAATTGGATAGTAGGCAGAAATTCTTCACTGTCAGGGTGCTGATGCTCTGGAGCATCTTGCTCAGGGAAGTCTGACCTTGGTCCCTGGTGTTCTTGCCTTCTTCTAGCCATTCAGTGGTGGCTGGGAGCTGGGATTAACTTCTTAAAACAATGGAAAAAACTTGAATCTATGAATTTGATGCGTATTGAATATTGGCCTTTAAAGCCTGCTTTTTTTTCTTTTTTTTTTTTTTAATAATAATATGTAGAGCCTCTTTGTCTGGTATTGACTTCCATCCTTCCATTCCTGGGACATCCATGCCAGAGGAGGTGACCCTTTGTCAAACACCTGTCCTTTTAGGGTCAGGTGTTCTTAGGAGCTCAAGATTAGACTTAATTTACTGCAGACTGCTCAGACCTTGCTGGGAGGTGGCAAGAGATCAGCCAAGAGTATCAGAATGATCCCCTCTGGCCTATTTGTATTTCTGTACAAGCAGTGATGGTCTTTCCTCTAAGCGCCTCTTGGCTTCAGGTGGGGCTTGAAAAAACAGAAATCTCCCAGACATCCAAGTGAATGAAATGAATAATGGATTGAAGAAGTAAAATTGCTTGACATAGGGTCAAGTGAGACAGTGTGGCACGTCCTGCTGGATGGGAGGGAGGGAGGGAGGCAGCGGGGGTGCTCTGACACTCCTGCCCAGGCAATGCCTGGCCACAAAAACTGCTCCGGTATCCTGAAAGGCTCTGAAGTGTGTCCTGTCCACAGCTCAAGTCCTCCATGCCCAGTTAATCACAAGGTCCAAGGTTGTGTGGGGATGAGCTACAGGTCTGAGTTGTGCCCATTTCTGTTTTGTTTCTGTCAATGAAGTCCCTTTAGTTTTGTGCATGCCAGAGGAAGCAATTGAGGTGCAGCAGGTCTCTCTGGCAGGAGCCAGGGGATGGTTTTGGCTCTTGCAAAGATGAATCTGTTCCCTTTAGGTGCCAATCCTTCCATCTAAACTGGAAGGATAACAATAGAAAAAAAATGCTTTGGAAGGATTTTTCCTTGCTAGTGAGTGAGTTTCTACTTTAAAGCAATCCAAAAGTGCCACCATCCCAGCAGAAGATGGAGGCCAAGAAGAAGAAGGAGAAAGGCTGGACATGGCCAGATTCCTCCATCTTGCCTCCTGAAGCCCCATGCTAAAAACTTCAACAATCTATTTTTCACCACGTGATAAATTCACCATCATCCTACTTAAACTTTCATGGCTTGTCAATCCTCCTACAAGGTTGGTCATTTTTTCCATGGGTCAAGATCAAAGGCACAGGGGTCTTGGGCTCTGTGCCAAGGTCTCTGAGCCCCCTGGGCAGGTTCTGGAGCCCTCCGGGGCAGCCAGAGGAATTTCCTGGGTTCCCACAGGTGAGCCCCAGGCAGGGCTCAGCCCTTGGGCATGGTCAGCACAAAAGTGTTGCTGAAGATCACCATGGGCTGAGGGGAGCCTTGTGCTGCCAGCTCCTCTGTCCATGGGCAGGGTGGGAAGGGCGGGTTGGGCATGGCCAAGATTCAGTGACCGCCCACAGGAAAAATCTCAGCCTTGTTGTTCTCTGAATTTTCAGGAAGGAAAAAACCCTGCCTGTAGGTATGTAGGGGGATAGACTAGAAGAAAATAAAGATAGAGTAGAAAGTAATCTCAGCCCTAAGGAGTTGCAGCTGGGCCAATGATCAAAGATTGGGAGCAGGCCTGACATTACCAGGCCACGGCTGTAAGCAGTGAGAAGAAGATGCTCTAAAAGAGTGGCTGGGTGAGAAGGGCACTGGAGTCAGTTGGCTGCTTTGCGAGGAGAAAGAGGCAGTGCTCTGAGGAGCTGCCCATGCACAACAGCAGGAAGGTCTGGAACTTTTGTGATAAGGAGACAGCAGTATGGAACCCCTGCAATGAGATGGCAGCACAGGTCAGCTTTGGCTTTGGAGCTCCTCCTGGGGCAACTCAGGGAATTACTGGGATGGATTCAGGTCCAGAGCAAGCAGGGTTGATGCCAGCTTGCCTATTGCTGCAGTGTTTCGTGGGCAGATGTTAAAAAGGGCAATCACTTGTTTTTCAAATTTTTAAAAGTGTAATAGTAATCAAATGGTTATAAAAATAGTAATACAATTAGAGTAATAATAATTTGGACAAATTGAATTAGGACAATCTGAGACAATAGAGACAAAGAGTTAGGGACAGTCCGGGTACCTTTTTCTGGGCAGCAGGAGCCCGAAAAAGGACCCACGTTAACAGAGGATTAACCCTTAAAAGCAGCAGCCTGTTGCATATTCCTACACTTCATCCATGATGCATAAATTCCATTCAAACACGGGATTCTGTCTGGTCAGTGTCAACTTCTTCCTCTGAATCCTAACAGCGCCTTCGAGGCAGGAAGAAGTTGGTTTCTTCTGATAAGAGGGCAATCAATTCTTCTTCTCTGAAAGATTGAGGTGTCCTGTGGCTGCTATCTAGCTGCAAGTCCTTTCTTTTTAAAAAAAGAACCCTACGTGGCATCGTTTCTATTTTAACATTTATTATAACCTGCAACTATATTGAACACAGTACTTAAGAGAATTAATACAGCATTACTTTCTAACACAACATATATAATATTCATTTTAATCTTTGCAAAAAGCCACTCATAAAATACATGCATTTTTCACAGCAGAGTAGGCAGATAAGACGTCCTAAAAAGGAACAATTGGCCCAGCTGCCACCATCAGCGCTGGAGAGCTTTGGCTGTCCTGCTCTCCCTGCCCCACTCGTGCTGTGTGGGCTCCTTGCTGCTCCTTCCCCCAGGCCCTGGGGAGGGAGGGACAGCTGAGGTTGCTGGCTGGCTCACGTGTCCTGGCGGGTGTTTTTATTTTTTTAATTTTATTTTTCAAATTTTGTTTTTATTTTTTCATTTCTGTATTTTATTTTTGGAATTATTTACGTTTCCTTAAGGGTTTTTAGGGTTTCTTTACCGGGGCTCTACGCCGTTTGCGGAGGCTGCACGCCGACTGCGCAGGCGCGCGCCGTTTGCGCAGGTTCTACGCCGTTTGCGCAGGCTTTACGCCGATTGCGTAGGCTCTACGGCAAATGCTCAGCCGCTCGCCTGCTGCTCAGGCGCGCGCCGTTTGCGCATGCTCTACGCCGGTATCTTAGGCCCTACGGCAAATGCTCAGCCGGACGCCGACTGCGCAGGCGCACGCCGATTGCGGAGGCTGTACGCCGACTGTGCAGGCTCTACGCCGATCGCGCTGGCTGCACGCCAAATGCTCAGCCGCACGCCGACTGCGCAGGCGCACGCCGTTTGCGCAGGTTCTACGCCGTTTGCGCAGCCTCTACGCCGATTGAGCAGGCTGCACGCCGATTGCGAAGGCTCTATTCCAAATGCTCAGCCGCACGCCGACTGTGCGGGCTCTACGCCGTTTGCGCAGCCTCTACGCCGATTGCGCCGAACTTGGAACAATTTCCAGCACCTAAAGGGCTCCAGAAGAGCTGCAGAGGGACTTTTTACAGGCACGTGCAATTGTAGGACAAGGGGGAATGACTTTAAACTGACAAAGGAATGTTTTCAATTGGATAGTAGGCAGAAATTCTTCACTGTCAGGGTGCTGATGCTCTGGAGCATCTTGCTCAGGGAAGTCTGACCTTGGTCCCTGGTGTTCTTGCCTTCTTCTAGCCATTCAGTGGTGGCTGGGAGCTGGGATTAACTTCTTAAAACAATGGAAAAAACTTGAATCTATGAATTTGATGCGTATTGAATATTGGCCTTTAAAGCCTGCTTCTTTTTTCTTTTTTTTTTTTTTAATAATAATATGTAGAGCCTCTTTGTCTGGTATTGACTTCCATCCTTCCATTCCTGGGACATCACATGCCAGAGGAGGTGACCCTTTGTCAAACACCTGTCCTTTTAGGGTCAGGTGTTCTTAGGAGCTCAAGATTAGACTTAATTTACTGCAGACTGCTCAGACCTTGCTGGGAGGTGGCAAGAGATCAGCCAAGAGTATCAGAATGATCCCCTCTGGCCTATTTGTATTTCTGTACAAGCAGTGATGGTCTTTCCTCTAAGCGCCTCTTGGCTTCAGGTGGGGCTTGAAAAAACAGAAATCTCCCAGACATCCAAGTGAATGAAATGAATAATGGATTGAAGAAGTAAAATTGCTTGACATAGGGTCAAGTGAGACAGTGTGGCACGTCCTGCTGGATGGGAGGGAGGGAGGGAGGCAGCGGGGGTGCTCTGACACTCCTGCCCAGGCAATGCCTGGCCACAAAAACTGCTCCGGTATTCCTGAAAGGCTCTGAAGTGTGTCCTGTCCACAGCTCATGTCCTCCATGCCCAGTTAATCACAAGGTCCAAGGTTGTGTGGGGATGAGCTACAGGTCTGAGTTGTGCCCATTTCTGTTTTGTTTCTGTCAATGAAGTCCCTTTAGTTTTGTGCATGCCAGAGGAAGCAATTGAGGTGCAGCAGGTCTCTCTGGCAGGAGCCAGGGGATGGTTTTGGCTCTTGCAAAGATGAATCTGTTCCCTTAGGTGCCAATCCTTCCATCTAAACTGGAAGGATAACAATAGAAAAAAAATGCTTTGGAAGGATTTTTCCTTGCTAGTGAGTGAGTTTCTACTTTAAAGCAATCCAAAAGTGCCACCATCCCAGCAGAAGATGGAGGCCAAGAAGAAGAAGGAGAAAGGCTGGACATGGCCAGATTCCTCCATCTTGCCTCCTGAAGCCCCATGCTAAAAACTTCAACAATCTATTTTTCACCCCGTGATAAATTCACTATCATCCTACTTAAACTTTCATGGCTTGTCAATCCTCCTACAAGGTTGGTCATTTTTTCCATGGGTCAAGATCAAAGGCACAGGGTCTTGGCTCTGTGCCAAGGTCTCTGAGCCCCTGGGCTTCTGGAGCCCTCCGGGGCAGCCAGAGGAATTTCCTGGGTTCCCACAGGTGAGCCCCAGGCAGGGCTCAGCCCTTGGGCATGGTCAGCACAAAAGTGTTGCTGAAGATCACCATGGGCTGAGGGGAGCCTTGTGCTGCCAGCTCCTCTGTCCATGGGCAGGGTGGGAAGGGCGGGTTGGGCATGGCCAAGATTCAGTGACCGCCCACAGGAAAAATCTCAGCCTTGTTGTTCTCTGAATTTTCAGGAAGGAAAAAACCCTGCCTGTAGGTATGTAGGGGGATAGAATAGAAGAAAATAAAGATAGAGTAGAAAGTAATCTCAGCCCTAAGGAGTTGCAGCTGGGCCAATGATCAAAGATTGGGAGCAGGCCTGACATTACCAGGCCACGGCTGTAAGCAGTGAGAAGAAGATGCTCTAAAAGAGTGGCTGGGTGAGAAGGGCACTGGAGTCAGTTGGCTGCTTTGCGAGGAAAGAGGCAGTGCTCTGAGGAGCTGCCCATGCACAACAGCAGGAAGGTCTGGAACTTTTGTGATAAGGAGACAGCAGTATGGAACCCCTGCAATGAGATGGCAGCACAGGTCAGCTTTGGCTTTGGAGCTCCTCCTGGGGCAACTCAGGGAATTACTGGGATGGATTCAGGTCCAGAGCAAGCAGGGTTGATGCCAGCTTGCCTATTGCTGCAGTGTTTCGTGGGCAGATGTTAAAAAGGGCAATCACTTGTTTTTCAAATTTTTAAAAGTGTAATAGTAATCAAATGGTTATAAAAATAGTAATACAATTAGAGTAATAATAATTTGGACAAATTGAATTAGGACAATCTGAGACAATAGAGACAAAGAGTTAGGGACAGTCCGGGTACCTTTTTCTGGGCAGCAGGAGCCCGAAAAAGGACCCACGTTAACAGAGGATTAACCCTTAAAAGCAGCAGCCTGTTGCATATTCCTACACTTCATCCATGATGCATAAATTCCATTCAAACACGGGATTCTGTCTGGTCAGTGTCAACTTCTTCCTCTGAATCCTAACAGCGCCTTCGAGGCAGGAAGAAGTTGGTTTCTTCTGATAAGAGGGCAATCAATTCTTCTTCTCTGAAAGATTGAGGTGTCCTGTGGCTGCTATCTAGCTGCAAGTCCTTTCTTTTTAAAAAAAGAACCCTACGTGGCATCGTTTCTATTTTAACATTTATTATAACCTGCAACTATATTGAACACAGTACTTAAGAGAATTAATACAGCATTACTTTCTAACACAACATATATAATATTCATTTTAATCTTTGCAAAAAACCACTCATAAAATACATGCATTTTTCACAGCAGAGTAGGCAGATAAGACGTCCTAAAAAGGAACAATTGGCCCAGCTGCCACCATCAGCGCTGAGAGCTTTGGCTGTCCTGCTCTCCCTGCCCCACTCGTGCTGTGTGGGCTCCTTGCTGCTCCTTCCCCCAGGCCCTGGGGAGGGAGGGACAGCTGAGGTTGCTGGCTGGCTCACGTGTCCTGGCGGGTGTTTTTATTTTTTTAATTTTATTTTTCAAATTTTGTTTTTATTTTTTTCATTTCTGTATTTTATTTTTGGAATTATTTACGTTTCCTTAAGGGTTTTTAGGGTTTCTTTACCGGGGCTCTACGCCGTTTGCGGAGGCTGCACGCCGACTGCGCAGGCGCGCGCCGTTTGCGCAGGTTCTACGCCGTTTGCGCAGGCTTTACGCCGATTGCGTAGGCTCTACGGCAAATGCTCAGCCGCTCGCCTGCTGCTCAGGCGCGCGCCGTTTGCGCATGCTCTACGCCGGTATCTTAGGCCCTACGGCAAATGCTCAGCCGGACGCCGACTGCGCAGGCGCACGCCGATTGCGGAGGCTGTACGCCGACTGTGCAGGCTCTACGCCGATCGCGCTGGCTGCACGCCAAATGCTCAGCCGCACGCCGACTGCGCAGGCGCACGCCGTTTGCGCAGGTTCTACGCCGTTTGCGCAGCCTCTACGCCGATTGAGCAGGCTGCACGCCGATTGCGAAGGCTCTATTCCAAATGCTCAGCCGCACGCCGACTGTGCGGGCTCTACGCCGTTTGCGCAGCTCTACGCCGATTGCGCCGAACTTGGAACAATTTCCAGCACCTAAAGGGCTCCAGAAGAGCTGCAGAGGGACTTTTTACAGGCACGTGCAATTGTAGGACAAGGGGGAATGACTTTAAACTGACAAAGGAATGTTTTCAATTGGATAGTAGGCAGAAATTCTTCACTGTCAGGGTGCTGATGCTCTGGAGCATCTTGCTCAGGGAAGTCTGACCTTGGTCCCTGGTGTTCTTGCCTTCTTCTAGCCATTCAGTGGTGGCTGGGAGCTGGGATTAACTTCTTAAAACAATGGAAAAAACTTGAATCTATGAATTTGATGCGTATTGAATATTGGCCTTTAAAGCCTGCTTCTTTTTTCTTTTTTTTTTTTATATAATAATATGTAGAGCCTCTTTGTCTGGTATTGACTTCCATCCTTCCATTCCTGGACATCCATGCCAGAGGAGGTGACCCTTTGTCAAACACCTGTCCTTTTAGGGTCAGGTGTTCTTAGGAGCTCAAGATTAGACTTAATTTACTGCAGACTGCTCAGACCTTGCTGGGAGGTGGCAAGAGATCAGCCAAGAGTATCAGAATGATCCCCTCTGGCCTATTTGTATTTCTGTACAAGCAGTGATGGTCTTTCCTCTAAGCGCCTCTTGGCTTCAGGTGGGGCTTGAAAAAACAGAAATCTCCCAGACATCCAAGTGAATGAAATGAATAATGGATTGAAGAAGTAAAATTGCTTGACATAGGGTCAAGTGAGACAGTGTGGCACGTCCTGCTGGATGGGAGGGAGGGAGGGAGGCAGCGGGGGTGCTCTGACACTCCTGCCCAGGCAATGCCTGGCCACAAAAACTGCTCCGGTATTCCTGAAAGGCTCTGAAGTGTGTCCTGTCCACAGCTCATGTCCTCCATGCCCAGTTAATCACAAGGTCCAAGGTTGTGTGGGGATGAGCTACAGGTCTGAGTTGTGCCCATTTCTGTTTTGTTTCTGTCAATGAAGTCCCTTTAGTTTTGTGCATGCCAGAGGAAGCAATTGAGGTGCAGCAGGTCTCTCTGGCAGGAGCCAGGGGATGGTTTTGGCTCTTGCAAAGATGAATCTGTTCCCTTTAGGTGCCAATCCTTCCATCTAAACTGGAAGGATAACAATAGAAAAAAAATGCTTTGGAAGGATTTTTCCTTGCTAGTGAGTGAGTTTCTACTTTAAAGCAATCCAAAAGTGCCACCATCCCAGCAGAAGATGAGGCCAAGAAGAAGAAGGAGAAAGGCTGGACATGGCCAGATTCCTCCATCTTGCCTCCTGAAGCCCCATGCTAAAAACTTCAACAATCTATTTTTCACCCGTGATAAATTCACCATCATCCTACTTAAACTTTCATGGCTTGTCAATCCTCCTACAAGGTTGGTCATTTTTTCCATGGGTCAAGATCAAAGGCACAGGGGTCTTGGGCTCTGTGCCAAGGTCTCTGAGCCCCCTGGGCAGGTTCTGGAGCCCTCCGGGGCAGCCAGAGGAATTTCCTGGGTTCCCACAGGTGAGCCCCAGGCAGGGCTCAGCCCTTGGGCATGGTCAGCACAAAAGTGTTGCTGAAGATCACCATGGGCTGAGGGGAGCCTTGTGCTGCCAGCTCCTCTGTCCATGGGCAGGGTGGGAAGGGCGGGTTGGGCATGGCCAAGATTCAGTGACCGCCCACAGGAAAAATCTCAGCCTTGTTGTTCTCTGAATTTTCAGGAAGGAAAAAACCCTGCCTGTAGTATGTAGGGGGATAGAATAGAAGAAAATAAAGATAGAGTAGAAAGTAATCTCAGCCCTAAGGAGTTGCAGCTGGGCCAATGATCAAAGATTGGGAGCAGGCCTGACATTACCAGGCCACGGCTGTAAGCAGTGAGAAGAAGATGCTCTAAAAGAGTGGCTGGGTGAGAAGGGCACTGGAGTCAGTTGGCTGCTTTGCGAGGAAAAGAGGCAGTGCTCTGAGGAGCTGCCCATGCACAACAGCAGGAAGGTCTGGAACTTTTGTGATAAGGAGACAGCAGTATGGAACCCCTGCAATGAGATGGCAGCACAGGTCAGCTTTGGCTTTGGAGCTCCTCCTGGGGCAACTCAGGGAATTACTGGGATGGATTCAGGTCCAGAGCAAGCAGGGTTGATGCCAGCTTGCCTATTGCTGCAGTGTTTCGTGGGCAGATGTTAAAAAGGGCAATCACTTGTTTTTCAAATTTTTAAAAGTGTAATAGTAATCAAATGGTTATAAAAATAGTAATACAATTAGAGTAATAATAATTTGGACAAATTGAATTAGGACAATCTGAGACAATAGAGACAAAGAGTTAGGGACAGTCCGGGTACCTTTTTCTGGGCAGCAGGAGCCCGAAAAAGGACCCACGTTAACAGAGGATTAACCCTTAAAAGCAGCAGCCTGTTGCATATTCCTACACTTCATCCATGATGCATAAATTCCATTCAAACACGGGATTCTGTCTGGTCAGTGTCAACTTCTTCCTCTGAATCCTAACAGCGCCTTCGAGGCAGGAAGAAGTTGGTTTCTTCTGATAAGAGGGCAATCAATTCTTCTTCTCTGAAAGATTGAGGTGTCCTGTGGCTGCTATCTAGCTGCAAGTCCTTTCTTTTTAAAAAAAGAACCCTACGTGGCATCGTTTCTATTTTAACATTTATTATAACCTGCAACTATATTGAACACAGTACTTAAGAGAATTAATACAGCATTACTTTCTAACACAACATATATAATATTCATTTTAATCTTTGCAAAAAGCCACTCATAAAATACATGCATTTTTCACAGCAGAGTAGGCAGATAAGACGTCCTAAAAAGGAACAATTGGCCCAGCTGCCACCATCAGCGCTGAGAGCTTTGGCTGTCCTGCTCTCCCTGCCCCACTCGTGCTGTGTGGGCTCCTTGCTGCTCCTTCCCCCAGGCCCTGGGGAGGGAGGGACAGCTGAGGTTGCTGGCTGGCTCACGTGTCCTGGCGGGTGTTTTTATTTTTTTAATTTTATTTTTCAAATTTTGTTTTTATTTTTTTCATTTCTGTATTTTATTTTTGGAATTATTTACGTTTCCTTAAGGGTTTTTAGGGTTTCTTTACCGGGGCTCTACGCCGTTTGCGGAGGCTGCACGCCGACTGCGCAGGCGCGCGCCGTTTTGCGCAGGTTCTACGCCGTTTGCGCAGGCTTTACGCCGATTGCGTAGGCTCTACGGCAAATGCTCAGCCGCTCGCCTGCTGCTCAGGCGCGCGCCGTTTGCGCATGCTCTACGCCGGTATCTTAGGCCCTACGGCAAATGCTCAGCCGGACGCCGACTGCGCAGGCGCACGCCGATTGCGGAGGCTGTACGCCGACTGTGCAGGCTCTACGCCGATCGCGCTGGCTGCACGCCAAATGCTCAGCCGCACGCCGACTGCGCAGGCGCACGCCGTTTGCGCAGGTTCTACGCCGTTTGCGCAGCCTCTACGCCGATTGAGCAGGCTGCACGCCGATTGCGAAGGCTCTATTCCAAATGCTCAGCCGCACGCCGACTGTGCGGGCTCTACGCCGTTTGCGCAGCCTCTACGCCGATTGCGCCGAACTTGGAACAATTTCCAGCACCTAAAGGGCTCCAGAAGAGCTGCAGAGGGACTTTTTACAGGCACGTGCAATTGTAGGACAAGGGGGAATGACTTTAAACTGACAAAGGAATGTTTTCAATTGGATAGTAGGCAGAAATTCTTCACTGTCAGGGTGCTGATGCTCTGGAGCATCTTGCTCAGGGAAGTCTGACCTTGGTCCCTGGTTTCTTGCCTTCTTCTAGCCATTCAGTGGTGGCTGGGAGCTGGGATTAACTTCTTAAAACAATGGAAAAAACTTGAATCTATGAATTTGATGCGTATTGAATATTGGCCTTTAAAGCCTGCTTCTTTTTTCTTTTTTTTTTTTAATAATAATATGTAGAGCCTCTTTGTCTGGTATTGACTTCCATCCTTCCATTCCTGGGACATCCATGCCAGAGGAGGTGACCCTTTGTCAAACACCTGTCCTTTTAGGGTCAGGTGTTCTTAGGAGCTCAAGATTAGACTTAATTTACTGCAGACTGCTCAGACCTTGCTGGGAGGTGGCAAGAGATCAGCCAAGAGTATCAGAATGATCCCCTCTGGCCTATTTGTATTTCTGTACAAGCAGTGATGGTCTTTCCTCTAAGCGCCTCTTGGCTTCAGGTGGGGCTTGAAAAACAGAAATCTCCCAGACATCCAAGTGAATGAAATGAATAATGGATTGAAGAAGTAAAATTGCTTGACATAGGGTCAAGTGAGACAGTGTGGCACGTCCTGCTGGATGGGAGGGAGGGAGGGAGGCAGCGGGGGTGCTCTGACACTCCTGCCCAGGCAATGCCTGGCCACAAAAACTGCTCCGGTATTCCTGAAAGGCTCTGAAGTGTGTCCTGTCCACAGCTCATGTCCTCCATGCCCAGTTAATCACAAGGTCCAAGGTTGTGTGGGGATGAGCTACAGGTCTGAGTTGTGCCCATTTCTGTTTTGTTTCTGTCAATGAAGTCCCTTTAGTTTTGTGCATGCCAGAGGAAGCAATTGAGGTGCAGCAGGTCTCTCTGGCAGGAGCCAGGGGATGGTTTTGGCTCTTGCAAAGATGAATCTGTTCCCTTTAGGTGCCAATCCTTCCATCTAAACTGGAAGGATAACAATAGAAAAAAAATGCTTTGGAAGGATTTTCCTTGCTAGTGAGTGAGTTTCTACTTTAAAGCAATCCAAAAGTGCCACCATCCCAGCAGAAGATGGAGGCCAAGAAGAAGAAGGAGAAAGGCTGGACATGGCCAGATTCCTCCATCTTGCCTCCTGAAGCCCCATGCTAAAAACTTCAACAATCTATTTTTCACCCCGTGATAAATTCACTATCATCCTACTTAAACTTTCATGGCTTGTCAATCCTCCTACAAGGTTGGTCATTTTTTCCATGGGTCAAGATCAAAGGCACAGGGGTCTTGGGCTCTGTGCCAAGGTCTCTGAGCCCCCTGGGCAGGTTCTGGAGCCCTCCGGGGCAGCCAGAGGAATTTCCTGGGTTCCCACAGGTGAGCCCCAGGCAGGGCTCAGCCCTTGGGCATGGTCAGCACAAAAGTGTTGCTGAAGATCACCATGGGCTGAGGGGAGCCTTGTGCTGCCAGCTCCTCTGTCCATGGGCAGGGTGGGAAGGGCGGGTTGGGCATGGCCAAGATTCAGTGACCGCCCACAGGAAAAATCTCAGCCTTGTTGTTTCTCTGAATTTTCAGGAAGGAAAAAACCCCTGCCTGTAGGTATGTAGGGGATAGAATAGAAGAAAATAAAGATAGAGTAGAAAGTAATCTCACCCTAAGGAGTTTGCAGCTGGGCCAATGATCAAAGATGGGAGCAGCCTGACATTACCAGGCCACGGCTGTAAGCAGTGAGAAGAAGATGCTCTAAAAAAGTGGCTGGGTGAGAAGGCACTGGAGTCAGTTGGCTGCTTTGCGAGGAGAAAAGAGGCAGTGCTCTGAGGAGCTGCCCATGCACAACAGCAGGAAGGTCTGGAACTTTTGTGATAAGGAGACAGCAGTATGGAACCCCTGCAATGAGATGGCAGCACAGGTCAGCTTTGGCTTTGGAGCTCCTCCTGGGGCAACTCAGGGAATTACTGATGGATTCAGGTCCAGAGCAAGCAGGTTGATGCCAGCTTGCCTATTGCTGCAGTGTTTCGTGGGCAGATGTTAAAAAGGGCAATCACTTGTTTTTCAAATTTTTTAAAAGTGTAATAGTAATCAAATGGTTATAAAAATAGTAATACAATTAGAGTAATAATAATTTGGACAAATTGAATTAGGACAATCTGAGACAATAGAGACAAAGAGTTAGGGACAGTCCGGGTACCTTTTTCTGGGCAGCAGGAGCCCGAAAAAGGACCCACGTTAACAGAGGATTAACCCTTAAAAGCAGCAGCCTGTTGCATATCCTACACTTCATCCATGATGCATAAATTCCATTCAAACACGGGATTCTGTCTGGTCAGTGTCAACTTCTTCCTCTGAATCCTAACAGCGCCTTCGAGCAGGAAGAAGTTGGTTTCTTCTGATAAGAGGGCAATCAATTCTTCTTCTCTGAAAGATTGAGGTGTCCTGTGCTGCTATCTAGCTGCAAGTCCTTTCTTTTAAAAAAAAGAACCCTACGTGGCATCGTTTCTATTTTAACATTTATTATAACCTGCAACTATATTGAACACAGTACTTAAGAGAATTAATACAGCATTACTTTCTAACACAACATATATAATATTCATTTTAATCTTTGCAAAAAACCACTCATAAAATACATGCATTTTTACAGCAGAGTAGGCAGATAAGACGTCCTAAAAAGGAACAATTGGCCCAGCTGCCACCTCCACGCTGAGAGCTTTGGCTGTCCTGCTCTCCCTGCCCCACTCGTGCTGTGTGGGCTCCTTGCTGCTCCTTCCCCCAGGCCCTGGGAGGAAGGGACAGCTGAGGTTGCAGGCTGGCTCACGTGTCCAGGCGGGTGTTTTTATTTTTTAAATTTTATTTTTCAAATTTTGTTTTTATTTTTTTCATTTCTGTATTTTATTTTTGAATTATTTACGTTTCCTTAAGGGTTTTTAGGGTTTCTT